>NC_141554.1:7265384-7571538 GCF_021556685.1 Rattus norvegicus | reverse complement strand
CCGAGGCAGAGCCTGAGTCATCTTGTTGACCACAAGTTCCACGATGAGCTGCTTGTCTTCATCCTGGTGATCCCCAATGAGTGGCATGGAGGAGCCCACCACCTGTGGGAGGAAAAGGGATCCAGTATTGGGGGAGGCAGAAAGTGCATGTGAGGTCACAGTGTCAACAGCACACTTTCACTTGGCAAAAGCATGGTGACTGCAAAGAAGAGAGCTTTGTCTGCTTTCTAAGGGGCACTGATTGTACACTGTAAGGAAAGCCGGCCAGTTCCAAGGCTCTGGACAGCTTTGGGAGTGGAATGTTAGATCTGGCTCTGCCATCAGGGTCCATGGGGCAAATCTGGCCTGCTCCGTGTTTTTCTAGGGCTCATGAGCTAAGAGATGTTCTATATATTTTTCTTCTTCTTTTTTTAAAAAAGGAAGCAGAACTACAACCACACAGGCAAGCCTAAAACCCACCAGTCTAGCCCTGAAATCATAGGCATGATCCTGCCTCACCCTCCCAAGTTGCTAGGATTACAGGCATATACCATAGTTTAGGCTACCCTCAAACTCTTCATCAGTCTTCCAAGGGCTGGGACTACTGTTTCTCACTGCACCCAGCCTTTGATGTCTTTCGTTGTTAGGAGATAAAAGATTTCATTTATATGTGCAAAAGATAGGAAATTTAAACTCAGTGTACTTAAAAGTTATAGACATGAACACATACAATATATCCTTATACACAGTTGCACTAATCTTCCATCTTGTTCATGGCTGTTTTATGGAACTGAATCAGAATATCAAACTGCATGACCCACAATGCATACAATATGTACTGCCAAGTCCTAGCTTTTACTGGGCACTTTGTCTTTTACAGAGTGCTTCGCTGTGGTTTCTAGGACACTTTCAAGGTTAATTAAGTGCTTTACCATTTACCAAGATAGCTCTATTCACAAAGCACTTTATATCTTAGTAAGTGTTGCCATTCACCAAGGATGTCCAAGTTTTTACCATTGCCATTTCCTTAGGATGTCCCAGCTCACATAGTACTTTACAGTTTCCACCACCCTTCCTGGAGGACTTTTGAGTCACAAAATGCTTTCCAGTTTAGTTTGTGGTTTCCATGCAGCCATTCTTCCCTCTGTACCCATCAACCCCTGGGTGTTCCCACCTCAATAATGTGATCCCTTCCGTCCTTGCCATGCAGTGCTTCCACTGCGCAGATGTCAAGTCCCCCAAAAATCTCTGAGCACGTGTCTACCCACAACTTGTACCTGCCAAGACAAGGGGCAGCACAGCTTGTCATTGCTCTGTTCAGATGATTCTACTCCACCCTTCCTCCTCCCACTCCTCAATTATGTGTCTCACCTGTCAGACATAGCAATCTGCTCAAGCATAGCAGAGCCTGTATTGGTCTTCCAGTTCCCTGACACTGATGTCCTCCTAGTGGGGAAGGGAGGAGAGAATTAGTGGGGCCTGAGATGCATGAGGTTACCCCCTTCCCCCAAGGCCTCTGTCCACTCACATGTAGGCCTTGTAGTTCTGCCCAATCTTCTGGACACGCACATCGTATTTAGCATCAATGAAGGGCTCAGCAGTGGCATATGTCTTAGTCAGTGCCACAACACTTGCAATATCCTGGAAGTCATGTTGGTTGTCTACCTTGACCTATGGGTATAGACATGGGATGAAGGCAGTAGTGAGGACTGAATATATCTGGAGGGATGTGTAGACAAATACAAAGTAGATATGCCAAGGTACCCAAACATGCATAATTATGGGTAACCTGTTTCATATATGTGCACACAAACAAAATTGCTTGTACTCAACTCTGAATATGTTAAAAACCACTTTTTTTTTTCAGTGCTGGGGACCAAACATAGTTCACATGCTATGCAAACACTCTACCACTGTGCTACATCCTCAACTCAAATTATCCACTTTAAATGGGAGTAGAATGAAAGGTGGAATTACATTTCAATAGAGCTATAAAAACCTATACATAGGGCACACATAGACACAAGAATTCAGTTGTACACATAATATACAAGCTCAGAAGCTGAGACACACTCAAACTTACAAATTACAAATTTGCTTGCTACATACACACAGACAAAATCAGCTGGATGGAAAGCATACTGGACCCCAAGCGCCTGGAACATAAAAGATGATGTGTGTTCATCATAGAGCCATGCTTAAACACATACACACGTGTGCGCATGCACACACACACACACACACACATATATATATATATACATATATACATATATATAATACAGCCATATGCTTGGTACACTAGCACAGTAACAGGACATACAAAATTGGCTGATTGCAAGGGAAATATATGGGTGGGAAAAAAAGCAGCTAAATATGAAAATACAAAATCCAATTAGATGAAGACATCCCAGAGTGCATCATCAAACAGAATTCTTGTTATGTTTGAATACACAGATGCACATCTAATTACATACAATGCCAAGGACATGCACTATACAAACATGCATGGATGTCCTGCTGGCACTTACCTTGCCCATCCCAGAGTGTGCGTGGCCCATCTTCACAACTACAGGGTATGTTGTGCTGCTGAGCTGGTAAAAATGAAGGCAGAAAAGGCATGGTCAGAGCAGTAGTGCTGACCTCTAAGAGTTGATGACCCACAGAATGTGAGCCATTTTTTTCCACAGAAAAAGGTTGGTCAAAGGCAGGCAGAACAGTCAATAGCAGCTTTGAGTCTAGAACTGAAAGCACAGCCTTGCCTGACAGTCCACTCTCTAAGCCCTAGGCCTTCCATATCTGCTTTTCCAGGCGAGGCCTTAGATGAAGATGAGAAAACTTTACAAAATAGAGAAACTTTATTTTGATAATGAATAGATTTTGGAGTTAGTGTGTGTGTGTGAAGGTGTGGTAGTTAGCATGCAGCAATGAGACCTTCAGTCACACTTTACATGGAAGCTTCATCTTTCTGTACACACACACCTTCAGAACTTCATTCAAAGCCAGAGGTGTCCACATCTATTGAGAAGTCCATATCCACCGAGAAAGGCAACCAGAAACTTAAATCACATTTAGTTCTGGGGCTTCAGAGAGATCATCTCGTGTGATCATTCTGCCAGCTCTTAGCAGAGGAGAGCAGCCTATACTCCTAAAGCAGCATGTACTCCACACTCCTAAGTGTCTTGGAGCACACACATAGGCTACCTCGACTTGCTCTCACCAATACAACAGAAGGATATATAACAGAGCCACTCATGCAGTATACACACACACACAACTCTAGAGGCACACAGTAAATGGACATATGCAGCACTCACTGGCATGCCCACAGCAAACAGAAGGATCAATACAACATACAGAATGTGAATGCATTCACATAACCAAATCTCTGTAACTCAGACCTCATCACATTTCTAGGTCCATGAAAAAAATTTCTAGACATTCAATGTATTTTTCCCATATCTGCAATACAAACACACAGAAAATCAGATACACAGATAATACTCCTGGGCATGGATTCAGGCAAGTATGTGTTAAGCAAAGATGGGTTAAGTCTTCCTGTGCCCCAGGCTAGGCAAAGGGTATGGGAACTCTAGCCCCACCATACCCCATGTGCAAATACAGAGCCCCTTGCCTCCTCCTGACAGGGGCACTGGGTTGGCAGTTCCCAACAAGCACAGGAAGCCCCGTACTCTAAGGGTGACTGATTGACCTTTAGGTCTCTCCCTCTCTCTACAATCTCCTACTTTCTCATTTCCCAAATGAGTGGTGTCGTAGGGAGGCAGAGGACTGAGTTGCATCATTTTAGTAAGAGGGATGTTTGTAAAGGTGTCATCCAGGTAGTAGGTCAAGGAAACAATGCCCATATATGTGTGTGTGTGTGTGTGTGTGTGTGTGTGTGTGTGTGTGTGTGTGTGTGTGTGTAGGGAGAAACTTCCACTCAGGCATCTACTTATCACACAGAGAAGCTTGAGACAGGCATAGTTACACTTACAACAACCTTCCACTTTCAGAAGCAGCATACTCAGGCACACACCTGGCTTTCAGGAAGGAACATGGAGCACACCAAGGGACATATGCCACCCCCAGAAGCACAGATACACTACACACAGCTGTGCATACACAAGAATACAAGAATACCTTTTCCTATCTGCTGAGCTTTGTGGATCCTTTTCACAAACCTGCTTTGCTTCCTCTGTTCATGAACTTGAACACTGTGGGTGCATGTAAGTGTGTGCCTGTCACATGTGCATAAAGGTAGTTACATGGGATTTCTTGGGGAGCTGTAGCCTACTATCTTGGCCTTTCTTCTTCCTAAGGCCATACAAAATCCCAGGTAGTTACTGTCTTTCTGGGTCTCAGTTTCCTGATCTGTACAAAGGGAATAATTAAGATCAAACATGTAATACTCTGTGGATATCATCAGGTATTTGCACATGACAGCAGATCACTCTGGGAAACTTACACCTATCCAGTTTGGTAGATAGTCACAGGCCCAACACTCCTCTGTGATGTTCACCCCACTCCATTTCAAACCTGTATAGTAATCTGAATCCTCAATATAAACAGTTGGCAAAACTGTGCTGACTCAGGTTTCATAGTTACAGAGCTGTCGTCATAAGCAGAGTCATAGAAGAGGCGAGGCAGGACTTTCCCTGTCCTTACGTCTCCTCATTCCCGCCGCTTATTTACTCAGCCCCCTGTCTCATCCACATTCTCACTCCTCACTTTCACAATCAGATGGTTGAAAATTTTGGTTTCCTTCCCTTTCTCCTTTTCTTTGTACCTTCTCCCACCACTACAGTAATTTCTTCACTATCCTTCCTGGACAGGCCATTTGACTCCTTTCTGTCTCTGTTTACTCACTAAATAGTGAAAGTATGAATCATACCTCACGGATACATTGGGAAGAATAAGTCAATTACTTCAGAGAAAAGAAAATCTTAGTATACACATATAGTAAACCTGAATCTTCAAAGTATTGGTTACTATTATTGTTGTTATTAACACCTCTTCATTAAGTAACATTAAGGAACAAGGAGGACAATAGCAAACAAACAAACAAACAAAATTCCTGGGCTGGCAATTTGGCCCAGCAGATAAAGGTGCTTGCTGCCACCATGCCTGGTGGCATGGTAAGTTTGAGCCTCAGAACCCATAGGGAAGGAGGACTGTCCCCTGAAAGTTGTCCTCTAAACAATACAGGCATGCCATGGCATAAGTACAGGTACACACACACACACACACACACACACACACACACACACACAATGTAAAATACAAACCCTTTAAAAGAGTGTATTGTACACAGTGAATACTCTGTTGAGTGCTGGCAGGAGGTTTTTGTGTCCTGTGGTTATTGGACTAAGCTACCTAAGTTAATAAAATGTAATTAGCTAAAGTAAATTGTACATAAAGACCTTGGCAATGATATACAGTAAGTACTCAATAAGTAGCTGTGATCATCACTACCACATTCTCTCTGTCTCTGTCTCTCTCTGTCACAGGTTCTTCCTATGTATCTCTGGCTGTCCTGGAACTCACTGTATAGACTAGATACCCTCTAATTTTCTGGATCAGCTTGCCCCCTGGGATTAAAACCATTGTCATTACTATTGGTCTGTCCTCCCTATCTTAATTGAGGGTGGTAATCAGCCCATAGAATCCTTCTACAGGACCCCAGGGAATATTCCTGCATCATCAGAAAGCTGGTGGGCAGCAGTTGCCTCATTCCCACTCCCACCAGGGGTGTGGACTGGTTGGTGGGGGAAGGGGAAGACTGGATGGAGTAGGGATGGTGGTTTTTCTACTGACTCACTAGCTTTTACCATCATTCACCCCCTCCCTCCCCCCATCCCCTTGCAACGCTCACCACACCATTCCCTGCTTGTCAAAGATTGTACCCTGCTTGAGTTAGTATTCCAGGTCAGGAAGCCTAGGTTTAAATCTTTATTGTCCTGTGACCCTAACAAAGTTCTTCACTTCAGCTATTTGCCTGTTTGGTCTTGTTTCTGTTTAAGACCTTAAGGGTCTCTTGTAGCCAAGGATATCTTCAAACATCTTCACTGGTATGTGCAGCCACTGCAAAGTTTGGGGAAGAGGTCACTACCTGGGCTCTGTCTGTATGCAGCCTCAGTTCCCTCCCAGTTCTGCCACACTCAACTGCCATCCTGGATAAGTCATAGACACTCTCAGTGTTATCAATTTCCCCACTATGTATTTGTGCCCCTTCTCCCATGTCATGTCCCTCAACTGTTTTTCTAGTTTGTCTCTCCTCTGCCACCCCTCACCAGAATTTCAGATCCACAGGAAAGGCCTTCTTGTGAGATTGTTACATAGTAGATGAAAGGCGTGGGAAAGAAATTATTGGCTTCAGCCATAGGAAGTTTGGGGAATGTGGGAAACCGGAGAGGCACAAGGCTTCAGGGGCTTAAGCGGTCTTTATTCTTCCCTTCTTCCCTTCAAGGCCGCCAGGAAGGAATGTGCATGACGGAGCTGGGGGAAGGGGGCGCAGTGGGCTGGCTGGCAGAAGAGGGAGTACTTTGGGCTCAGCCTGGGGCCCGCCCCTAGGCTTTGACTTCAGCAGTGGGTGGATGAGTAATGCGTCCAGGAAGCCTGGAGGCAGTGATTTCCGCGCCAACCCCACCCCTCGCATGGACATTTATTCTCCACCGCCAGTCCCTGCCGCCATCACTGCTGATCCGGACTCCTAGAGACACGCTAGAGGTAAGTGGGAGCCGGGTGTCCTGGCAGAACTGGGGTTTGCTTGGAGCCTGTGTTGGTGCGGCCACGAGGCCCATCCAGTCCCTTGCCAGACTAACCATTCAACTTGGCTTGCAGGTATCAGGATCTCTAGTTAGCCAAGGGGGAATATAAAGGGAGAGCGTCCTGAATGATTGTCCCCAGCGGGACTCTCCAGACTCTTTCATGCTCTTAGCATTCATCTCAAAGTGCCCCAAACCCACAAGCCTTTAATGCCTTTAAAACTTCCTAACTTGCTAATTCCCCCAAATTTCTTCATTGTCCCTCAATCTTTACGGCTCCTGTAACACCCCTGTTCTCTTTGCCATGTCTAGCTCCTGGAACTTCAAAAATTCCTCTGCCTTCAAATTCCTGAGGTATTCCTATTACTGTAAACCTCCAAATTCCCCAAGACCCTTAACCCCCCATTTTCCCCAGCTCCCTAAAACCACAAACCTATTCTAAATCCCCCAATATCTCTGAACTTCCCAGCCCATTATATTTTAATAGCCCTAACTCCCCATTATACTTCTCCAGTTTCCCAAACTCCAAATTCATCACTACACAAATGTCAGATTTCCCCAATTCTGTTAAATTCTCAAAGTTCTCAGCTCCCTTATTCACCAACTGTGTTCTCTAACCTAAAGAGTTCCTGAGTCTCCCTAGAGCCAACGGCCATGTAAGCCATTGGTTTGGGAACCTACTAACACCTAGTCTTTACCAGCAGATACCACGATGGCGCCCTTTGCATCTCTGGCCTCTGGCATCCTCTTGTTGCTATCATTGATAGCTTCCAGTAAAGCCTGTAGCTGTGCCCCAACCCACCCACAGACAGCTTTCTGCAACTCGGACCTGGGTGAGTCTGTCCCTCTTTCTGTCTGTCTTAGTCTAGTAGGGATCATTACAGTAGTTGTCCCTAGGACAGTTCTACTTACCCTTCCGTACATCTGCTTTTGCCACACTGACATCCTTGGGCTTAAGCCCACCTTTGTGCTGGCTGCTCCCAGTACCATGTACATGCTTTTCTGTAGTTATCCACATGCATGGCTTTCTCAAAAGTCACCTTACTGAGGTGCCTGCCAACTTTCTTTAATTTTAATACCAGCCACATAGTACTTCTGATCCCTTGTTAGGACACAGAAAGGCAGACTTCATTTAGAACTATGATAATCAGAATTTACAGAGAGAGAGAGAGAGAAAGAGAGAGATTGATTTTAGATAGATATTGATATTGGGCTTAACTTTCAACATTGCATAGGCAAATGGAACTCTATGGCCAAAGAACAATTTAATGTTGATGAATGGGAAATCACTGAAAAGAAATATCAAAGGTGGGCTGGAGAGATGGCTCAGTGGTTCAGAGCACCAACTACTCTTCCAGAGGTCCTGAGTTCAAATCCTACCAACCATCTATAATGGGATCTGATGCCCTCTTCTGGTATGTCTGAAGACAGCACAGTGTACTCATATACATAAAATAAATCTTAAACAAAAAGAAATATCAAAGGCAAGAGGATTCAGGCTAAGTCCATTAAAAAGATTTATTTTATTTATGTGTATGTTTGTGTGTGTTCCATGTGTGGTGTATGGGTGCCTGTGGAGTTCCCAAGGCATCAGATCTCTTGGAGCTGGAGTTATGGATGGTTGTTAGCTACCCTATGTAGATTCTAGGAACCAAACTTGGGAACTCAAAGAGCAGCAAGTACTCTTAACCATTAAGCCATCTCTATAGACTTTAAGCTCACTCTGTTTTTGAGACTAGGTCTCACTATATAACTCAGGCTGGTCTTGAAGCCCTGATTCTTCTCACTCAGCCTTCCAAGTGCTGAGATTGTTAGGTCTGTGCCACCACACCTAGTTTAGGACTCTTGAGGAAAACTTGTCTGGTGGTCCCATCACATACTGTGGAGAATAAGATGAGGGTTGGTGTTTTCACTAAGCTAATTTAAGGTACTTCCCTACAACTGTATTTGAAAGAGAAACTTCACTAATGAGCTTGGAAGAAGGTTAATGAGCCTGAATAAATTGTGGTCAAGCAAAGAATATCTGTCAACTTCCTCTCTAATTTCCCAACACACTTAATAGCTTCTAACAATCCACATACCTTTTTTCCCTCCTCCATACTGGGGATTGAACCTAGGACCTAGGCAAACACCGCACAATTGAGCTACAAACCCAACCCTTTTCTTGTGAATTTTTATTTTTAAACAAGTTCTCGCTAAATTGTCTAGACTGGTCTTGAACTCATACTAAAGCGATCCTCCATCAAGCTCTGACAGAACTGGGGTTACAGGCCTGTGCCACCATTTCTGGCTACATAATGTTAGTCTGTTTCCTCCTGACTTGAATGTGAGCTTCATAAGGAAATAGATTCCTGTGTTTGGGTCATTGTCCTTTCCCTAAGACCCTGAACAGTGGTTGGCATACATCAGGCACTCCAAAACATTTGTTGAGTAAGCCAACAAATGGATATATGAAAAGGGCTTAAAACAGTGCTTAAAAGAATAGACAATATTTAGATGAATCAACTGATGTGGAAGCCATCAAGTGTGCTGTCTATTTGAACTATGTTGTATATGTTTTGCTGCTATGGGTTCATGCTGCCTGCCCATTTGAATCCTTATTTTCCCCTTCTTTTCCTCTAGTTATAAGGGCTAAATTCATGGGTTCCCCAGAAATCATCGAGACCACCTTATACCAGCGTTATGAGATCAAGATGACTAAGGTATTTCTACTCCCTCCCCTCATAGCAGTTACCTAACCTCTTCCTCCCACTCAAAATAGAAGCAACTAGCCTTTCGTTGGTGTGGATGTTTTCTGTAAACTTGTGTTTAGACATATTGCCATCAGGAAAGAGAGTGGAGTGGGAGGATTATGTCAGTAAATGATACAGTTTTTGTCACTCATGGGCAGATGCTCAAAGGATTCGACGCTGTGGGAAATGCCACAGGTTTCCGGTTCGCCTACACCCCAGCCATGGAGAGCCTCTGTGGATATGTCCACAAGTCCCAGAACCGCAGCGAGGAGTTTCTCATCGCGGGTGAGGCTCCGCCCCTTCGCCTTGGGCCACATTCCTTCATCCTTAGATGTTTTCTGGCAACTGGGAGGAGCTAGGCTCTAATGAGAAAGGGCCTGGTTGAAATGGGAGTGGGAGGGTCTGTAACTTAATGCTAATTAGGTGACCACTCTGATACCACCCAGCCAATCAAAAGCCTGTTGGTTTCTTGCCTCTCTTACAGGCCGTTTAAGGAACGGAAATTTGCACATCACTGCCTGCAGCTTCCTGGTTCCCTGGCATAATCTGAGCCCTGCTCAGCAAAAGGCCTTCGTAAAGACCTATAGTGCTGGCTGTGGGGTGTGCACAGTAAGTGCCTGGATCCAGTTTTCCTCCTGGAGATAAGTCTTGGAATGGTTTCTTTTTCCCTCTGACTATTATATGCCATTGAAGCTGCTTCCCAAACCCACTCACTATCTTTGATTTCTCTTGCCATTGTTCCAGCCTGGGACTGCTCTTTTGGAAATTCTGGTTGTTCTGTTATCTTGGGACTGCCTGTTCCCTGAACCTTCACTGTCTAACTTTCCTTTGTGACTATTCCGGGACACCACTGTCTGTTTCTGACCTCCCTAGATTGGATTTTGCTTCCCAGGCATAATCTGCAAAGATTCAAAGTACTATTCTCCAAATCCACCTGGACATGTCAGCCATCTGACTGTTTCAAAACTGTTCCCTGGTGGCACCAAATATCCTCTGACTAACTCCCCACACCCCTCATTGTCTGAGAGCTCTGTTGCCTTTTCTTTTTTTTCTTTTTTAAAATATTATTCATTTAATGTCTATGAGTCCATTGTAGCTGTCTTCTGATGCTTGAAATAGGGCATCAGATCCCATTCCAGATGGTTGTGAGCCACCATGTGGTTCCTGGGAATTGAACTCAGGACCTATTGAAGAGCACAGTCACAGCTCTTAACCACTGAGCCATCTCTCCAGCACCCTGCTGCCTTTTCTTATGCTTGCTCTCCCTGCATGCCAACTGTTCCCATACTATTACTTCTCTGCCCTGTGGGACAGTTCCTCAGGAGGTCTGCCTGAGTGACTTCAAGTGACAGTTCCATAACTACCATTGCAGAACATTGGCTTTCTGTTCCCCACATGGGAGAACATCTTGGGTCTAAGCACAAGTGGGGCAACATCAACCCTTCCCAGCAGCTCCCTGTTGCCAGAGAGAGTGTGTGAAAGACTCTATGCAGGGAAGAGAACAAAGGGAAAGAGAAGTCCTCAGAGATGGGCCTTTCTCCTCTCTTGTAGGTGTTTCCCTGTTCAGCCATCCCTTGCAAACTGGAGAGTGACAGTCATTGCTTGTGGACAGATCAGATCCTCATGGGCTCTGAGAAGGGCTACCAGAGCGATCACTTTGCCTGCCTGCCACGGAATCCAGATTTGTGCACCTGGCAATACCTTGGGGTCTCGATGACCCGAAGCCTTCCCCTGGCAAAAGCTGAAGCCTGAACACTGTTTACCTTTCCTCCATCTTTCTTTCTCTTAAATGGTGAAATAAAGAACTATCACACAGCAGCAGTGTTTCTGTATAATGTCTGGGAACAAACTCAAGATACTGATAACCTGCTCGGAGCTTCCAGGGACCAATGAAGGAGGAAAAGATACTAAATGTTCAGTTTGGAGGCTAGAAATGTAGCTTAGTGGTAGAGCACAAGCCTAGCATGTAGAAAACCCTAGGTTCAATCTCTAGTGAAAAAAAATGGGGGAAGGGAGGCCAGACTAGTCTACAGAGTGAGTTTGTGAAGTTCAGGACAGCCAGGACTACACAGAGAACCCCTGTCTTGAAGAACAAAGTAACAAAAAAAGGTGTTGAGTTTTTATGCTTTATAAAAATTTTAATATATTGGTGAATCTCAACATTGGCATTAGCACTGAGAACCTGCAAAATCACCACTAAAATTTATTGAATATTTCCTCTACTCAAAACTTAGAGACATCTTAGTATAGTAATTTTTTGTTTCCTTTTATCTCTATGTGCTGGTATGTATCAGAAAAGACTTATAAATGCCGTGACACGCAAATGATAGATTTGGATGTTTGACCTCAGCTTTATGTTATTTGACACGGAGTCTCATTGTTCACTACACACACCAGGCTAGCTGTCCTAGTATGCTTTCTCCAACCCCCCTCAGTTTACATTACAGATGCAAGCAAGCTACCACTGCCCAGCTTTATGTGGATTTAGTACCAGTTCATCATACTTGCATGACAAGTGCTTTGCCCACTAAGACATCTCCCCAGTTTCATTTTGCCACCCACCCATTTTAAGGCAGGCTGGCCTCAAACTCACTGCAATCCTCCTGCCCCAGTTTCTTCATTCTTGGGATTATAATAGGTATGTTCCACCAGACCATGCCTCCTATAGAAATTTCTAATTCCTACTTGTCCAAGCAAGTAATAAATTACCCCACAGCTGAAAATTCTCCTATTCACAGATATTATCCATTGACAAATTTGCTGAAAAAAAAAATACCCTCATATTAATTGGTGTCTTTCCTTACCGCAAGGGTTATCCTGGTAGTTTAGTGAAGATGCTCCATCCAAGCCTTTGTACTTCCTAAACCTGACTTAAGTGGAAGAAAGGGGACCTAGAGATGTCACCTAGCCAGGGACTCTGGAAAATGGGATACAGCTGACCTTATATACAGAAGTACACTGGAGCAAAGGAGTGATGCTGAAAACCCTCTAGCTTTGATCCTCTTGTTCCTTTCATTCTGACCAACTCTGCAGGGAACACTCACTGTACACAGATATGGGATTAGGGCTTAATGTATTTACTTTCTATTTTTCCTTTGTGGTACTAGGGATTGAACCTAGGCTTTATATATGCCAGGCAAGCAGAAAGCCCTGTAATATTAGGCTATATACTCTAGGCCCATGCACAGTTTAAAATTAGGACCATGCAGGTCTCAAAATGTGACCCTCAAATTTCTTGATCATCTTTCTCTGTAAAATTTGAATGGAAAACCTGACAAACATCGCTCTACGATTTCCAGCTCCTACAGATGGGGTTCAGGTCTGTCCAACCTCTTCCAGCCCCAGGGTCCTGACCCATACTACAAAGATTCTGATCTGGGAACCAGAGTTTCATATTGAGGCACTCAAGAGAGAATACTGAAGTACTGTGTTGACACACAGGAATTAGGGTGGAAAATACTAGAGGAGCATATTCAATGTTCTTCTCTGGCCTCCATGTGCACCCTCTAAAGTGTTCATATGTCATACACACAAACACACTTGAATACATACTTTCAATAAAAATAAATACTTTTAAAGAAAGACTTATAGTCAGTTAAGGTGTCACATGCCTGCATTTCTACCAGTTAAGAGATTGAGGCAGGGGGCTGGGAAAATGGTTCAGTGGTCAAGAGCATATACTTCTAGAGGAACTGGGTTTGACTACTAGCCCCCATACCAGGAGCTTGCAACCACCTCTAATCCCAGTTTCAGGAATATATAACTCCTCTGGCTTCTGCAGGCACCTGCACTAATATACGCATAACCCCCACACCAATACAATTTAAAATAATAAAAAGTGAAATAAAAAAAAGATGCTGAGGAACGAGGATTTGTAGTTTCATGTGAGTCTGGACTATGTAGTGAGATCCTGTCTCAAAAAATAAAAACCAATGAGAGGGATGTAGCTCAATGGTAGTAGATAACTTGCCTAACAAGGCCTTGAGATTGATACCCAGTACCACAAAAAAGAAAGGAAGGAAAGAAGAAGGGAAAAGAAAAAAGCAGTAGAAAAATAAGAAGGAAGATTGGTTGAGAGTCATTAAGATGTGGTTAAAGCTCCAGATAAATTCTCTACGAACTAGCTACTGGTTCCAGTGGGAGCCATACCTGGTCTGAGAAAGTAGGATGAACTAGTTCATACTGGCAGCAGTGTCTAGGCCACACCTCCCAGATTTGGATAACTTATCTTCCATCAAGCTTCTGTATCCTGACGAGTTCTTTGTGGAGCTCTCTAGCAACTTCCAATGGAGGTGGAGCCCCTTCTCAAGTGCCTACTGGCCCCCTACCTTAATATAGGAGCCCCTCTCTGACACCAGATGCTCCTGTCTCCCAAACACTCAGCCCCAGGCTCTTGCCATGAATCCAGCCTTCCTTTGGGAATTAATTTCTCATTGTAGGTCAATTGATCTCTTCACATTCTGGAGGCCTTATCCTCAGGCCTCTCTCAGAATAAAGCCACCATTTCAACCCCACTTCTGTCACCAACACAGGTTACTGTACTTCTAATTTTTGCCTGCAATAGCAAATCCTGTCCCCAACCCATAGTGACTGGAATTTTGGAGACTTGAGTACCATGTGCATCCTAACAAGGCATACTAGAGCATGATTTTACTGACTTCTCCTCAGGCTGAGAAGCAGCATTCCACAAGGTTCAGCGCTGAGTCCTTGGAAAGGGTCCAGGGGTAGCATAAAAGGCCTTCTTGAATACTGATAAGAAAAGATAGCATTGGTCCCTGAATGGCATGCCTGCAGCCATCTATTTCCTCTGGGTGTCCCAGATTGTCCCTTGTTCTTTCTGCTCCCTGCCCTCCTTTGCTCTTCCTCATTTGCTCCTTCTTGTCTTTGCTCTCTATCCTTCTTCCTTATTCTCAGTCATCTCTTCCTTGTTCACAGTCCCTACTCTCAATCCCCTGCTGTAACTCCTTTATCCCCACCATACTCTGCTACTCTCTATGTCCTCTTCCTTGTCTATGCTCCCCTATCCCTGTTCTCTACTTCTGACCAACTGTTCCTTGTTCCCAGCACTTGGGAGACAGGCAGGCAGATCTCTGTGTGTTCAAGACCAGCCTGCTCTACATAGTCAAACACTGGTTTAAAACAAAACAACAAAAACCACGGACCACCCAAAAATAACTCTCCCACCTCATCAGCACACCACTTCTGTCCTTCCTTTAATTCCTCACTCACTCTTGTCTCCTCCCCGAACCCCAATTACCACATTTCTAACATTGTTTATTCTTACTTCCAAGTATCCTCTCTTCATGGAACCAGGAATCTTGGACCCAGGGAAGGGACTAGAGCCTGAGAGGTCTTGGGATTGGACACTACTTGCTGTGAGCACTCAGTAACTATTTGCTGTACCACAAGTCTCTGATATGAGACAGCAAAAGAGGGGAATTCCCTATTTCCACAACAACCACTTCAAATTTGTGTGACAAAATTGACATGACCAAATCATAAGGCTTGGAGAGTGGAGGTGCAGAAACATTCAATTTTGCTTCTGGGAACCTTCCCCTGCCTTACTCTACTCTCCACTTTTGACCATTTAGATATAACAGAGCTAGACAGTCCTCAGAGGAATCCTGCATCCTTCCTGGAAACAGGTGGGACATTGAATTAGAGTAACTCCAACCTCAGATGGAGTATGGGCATCTCCATCAAAGCTTCCTGATGTAGTATGATGCAGTGAAAATATAGGCCTGGCTTTTGATCCTCCATGGTTCACAGCAAAGTGGTTGGACAAAAGAGAAAGACTTGGTAAGTTGTCCTGTGGGAGTCTAATGCCTCTACCACTCCACTTCCATTTTTAGCTTGGTCTATTTGCCAGGCCCAGAAATCCTGCTCTCTGTGCATGACAAAATAACCTCTATACAAGAAGCCAGGAAGTATGGCTGTCCAACTAGATATCAGAAATGAATGAGAAAATATTAAGGTGCTGTGATGCCAGGTGTGGTGGGACATACTTGTTATCCTAGCAGGTTGGAAGTCAAGGCAGAAGGATCAGGAGTTCAGGGCCAATCTTGGACACATACGTTTTCTTACTTTCTTTTTCCCTTTGGTATTAAAGAAAGGGTCTCTCTACATAGCCTTGGTTGTCCGGAAACACACTATGTAGATGAGAGTGGTCTCAAACTCAGAAAGAGCCTTCTGCTTTTGCCTCCTGAGTTCTGAGATTAAAGACTTACACCACCATGGCCAGCTACATAAGGAGTTTAAGGTCAGCCTATTTCATAGAATAAACAAACAAATGAACAAACATTTGACACCAATATAAGTTCAGAGAAAGCGATGAGAACAGAACAGAGTTAAGACATTCTTCACATATATGTGAAATGTTAATATGTGAAAGGGATGGCATACTAGATTAGTTGGGGGGGGTAGTTACCTATAAGGTAAAAAGTGAACTGATATCTACCTACCTGCTACCATTTGGATACAGCTTGGGTATTTCCCCAGAGGTTCATGTGTTGGAAGCTTGGTCCCTAGTGTGGTTGTGTTGATGGGATGGAATTTTTAAGAAGTGAGGGTCCAATGGAAGGTGGTTAGGCCTTTGGGGATACAGTGCTTGGAAGACATTAATGTAGTCCTCATGGGACCTTAGTTAATTCCCTAGATGGGTTGTTATAAAAAGGATGAGCCTAGTCCCTGAATCTCCTGGTTTCCTGTCTTGTCATGTGATCATTCTCTCATGCATGCACTTCCAGAATAAACTACAGCACTGCTACACACTGAATATCAAAATTTACTTCAGACAAATGAAGAGTATCAATGCAAAATATAATGCTGTACTATAAAGCCCCTCTTAGCACTCAGGAGGCGGAGGCAGGAGAATTGTATGGCCAAGTTGAGGTTACACAGTAAGACTCTGTCTCAAAAGAAAAAAAGAAAATGGGCTCACTAACTAGGCAGCATACACTGGCTGGTCTGACACACCCACCCCTCCCCGCCCAACATACAGCAGAGGACTGTCTGGTCTGGCCTTAGTGGGAGAAGATGCACCTAATCCTTGAAAGACTTGAGACCCCAGGGAAGGGGGATTCCTGGTTGGGGGGGCTGGAAATCACCTTCTCAGAGGCAAGGGGGAGGAGGAGTGGGAAGAGGGACTGGAAGGAGGGCAACAGCTGGAATGTAAATAAATAAATAAAATAATTTTTTAAAAAAAAGAGTGGCTCACTAATGGAGTAGAGGCTTCTGTGGCTGCATATAATTTTAATTCAAACTTTAAATAATCAGTTCAGGAAAGTCACTAACAACACAACAGAAATATACTTGGGGTGAGTGGGGAAAAACTACTCCTGAGTTGCCACATAAGATTAAGATGGACGGGGAAGCACCCCACGAGCGAACCTGAGCCTCGGGACCACAGGTAAGACCAACTTTTCTGCTGCAAGAAAGCTGCCTGGTGAGCTTGGGACACACGGAAGCAGAATTTCTCTAGGACCGGGCACGTTCTGTGTTTACCGGAAGTCCCACACCCGCGGATCCTGGCCCGCAGCAGCTCTCTGCTCCCAGACCCGGTGAGAGAGAGACCCAACCGCCTGGTCAGGTGGGCACTCCTGAGGCTGCAGCGCGGAAGAGACCACCAACACTGCTCACCCCTGCCCACATCCCTGGCCCAAGAGGAAACTGTATAAGGCCTCTGGGCTCCCGTGGGGGAGGGCCCAGGAGCGGCAGGACCCCTGCCTGAGACACAGCCGGAACCTGAAAGAAACAGACCGGATAAACAGTTCTCTGCACCCAAATCCCGTGGGAGGGAGAGCTAAACCTTCAGAGAGGCAGACAAGCCTGGGAAACCAGAAGAGACTGCTCCCTGCACACACATCTCGAACGCCAGAGGAAAAAGCCAAAGACCATCTGGAACCCTGGTGCACTGAAGCTCCCGGAAGGGGCGGCACAGGTCTTCCTGGTTGCTGCCGCTGCAGAGAGCCCCTGGGCAGCACCCCACGAGCGAACTTGAGCCTCAGGACCACAGGTAAGACCAAATTTTCTGCTGCAAGAAAGCTGCCTGGTGAACTCAAGACACAGGCCCACAGGAACAGCTGAAGACCTGTAGAGAGGAAAAACTACACGCCCGAAAGCAGAACACTCTGTCCCCATAACTGACTGAAAGAGAGGAAAACAGGTCTACAGCACTCCTGACACACAGGCTTATAGGACAGTCTAGCCACTGTCAGAAATAGCAGAACAAAGTAACACTAGAGATAATCTGATGGCGAGAGGCAAGCGCAGGAACCCAAGCAACAGAAACCAAGACTACATGGCACCATCGGAGCCCAATTCTCCCATCAAAACAAACATGGAATATCCAAACACACCAGAAAAGCAAGATCTAGTTTCAAAATCATTTTTGATCATGATGCTGGAGGACTTCAAGAAAGACGTGAAGAACTCCCTTAGAGAACAAGTAGAAGCCTACAGAGAGGAATCGCAAAAATGCCTGAAAGAATTCCAGGAAAACATAAATAAACAAGCAGAAGCCCATAGAGAGGAGACACAAAAATCCCTGAAAGAATTCCAGGAAAACACAATCAAACAGTTGAAGGAATTGAGGATGGAAATAGAAGCAATCAAGAAAGAACACAGGGAAACAGCCCTGGATATAGAAAACCAAAAGAAGAGACAAGGAGCTATAGATACAAGCTTCACCAACAGAATACAAGAGATGGAAGAGAGAATCTCAGGAGCAGAAGATTCCATAGAGATCATTGACTCAACTGTCAAGGATAATGTAAAGCGGAAAAAGCTACTGGTCCAAAACATACAGGAAATCCAGGACTCAATGAGAAGATCAAACCTAAGGATAATAGGTATAGAAGAGAGTGAAGACTCCCAGCTCAAAGGACCAGTAAATACTTTCAACAAAATCATAAAAGAAAACTTCCCTAACCTAAAAAAAGAGATACCCATAGACATACAAGAAGCCTACAGAACTCCAAATAGATTGGACCAGAAAAGAAGCACCTCCCGTCACATAATTGTCAAAACACCAAACGCACATAATAAAGAAAGAATATTAAAAGCAGTAAGGGAAAAAGGTCAAGTAACATATAAAGGCAGACCTATCAGAATCACACCAGACTTCTCGCCAGAAACTATGAAGGCCAGAAGATCCTGGACCGATGTCATACAGACCCTAAGAGAACACAAATAGCAGCCCAGGTTACTGTATCCTGCAAAACTCTCAATTAACATTGATGGAGAAACCAAGATATTCCATGACAAAACCAAATTTACACAATATCTTTCTACAAATCCAGCACTACAAAGGATAATAAATGGTAAAGCCCAACATAAGGAGGCAAGCTATACCCTAGAAGAAGCAAGAAACTAATCGTCTTGGCAACAAAACAAAGAGAATGAAAGCACACAAACATAACCTTACTTCCAAATATGAATATAACGGGAAGCAATAATCACTATTCCTTAATATCTCTCAATATCAATGGCCTCAACTCCCCAATAAAAAGACATAGATTAACAAACTGGATACGCAACGAGGACCCTGCATTCTCCTGCCTACAGGAAACACACCTCAGAGACAAAGACAGACACTACCTCAGAGTGAAAGGCTGGAAAACAACTTTCCAAGCAAATGGTCAGAAGAAGCAAGCTGGAGTAGCCATTCTAATATCAAATAAAATCAATTTCCAACTAAAAGTCATCAAAAAAGATAAGGAAGGACACTTCATATTCATCAAAGGAAAAATCCACCAAGATGAACTCTCAATCCTAAATATCTATGCCCCAAATACAAGGGCACCTACATACGTAAAAGAAACCTTACTAAAGCTCAAAACACACATTGCACCTCACACAATAATAGTGGGAGATTTCAACACCCCACTCTCATCAATGGACAGATCATGGAAACAGAAATTAAACAGTGATGTCGACAGACTAAGAGAAGTCATGAGCCAAATGGACTTAACAGATATTTATAGAACATTCTATCCTAAAGCAAAAGGATATACCTTCTTCTCAGCTCCTCATGGCACTTCCTCCAAAATTGACCATATAATTGGTCAAAAAACGGGCCTCAACAGGTACAGAAAGATAGAAATAATCCCATGCGTGCTATCGGACCACCACGGCCTAAAACTGGTCTTCAATAACAATAAGGGAAGAATGCCCACATATACGTGGAAATTGAACAATGCTCTACTCAATGATAACCTGGTCAAGGAAGAAATAAAGAAAGAAATTAAAAACTTTTTAGAATTTAATGAAAATGAAGGTACAACATACCCAAACTTATGGGACACAATGAAAGCTGTGCTAAGAGGAAAACTCATAGCGCTGAGTGCCTGCAGAAAGAAACAGGAAAGAGCATATGTCACCAGCTTGACAGCACACCTAAAAGCTCTAGAACAAAAAGAAGCAAATACACCCAGGAGGAGTAGAAGGCAGGAAATAATCAAACTCAGAGCTGAAATCAACCAAGTAGAAACAAAAAGGACCATAGAAAGAATCAACAGAACCAAAAGTTGGTTCTTTGAGAAAATCAACAAGATAGATAAACCCCTAGCCAGACTAACGAGAGGACACAGAGAGTGCGTCCAAATTAACAAAATCAGAAATGAAAAGGGAGACATAACTACAGATTCAGAGGAAATTCAAAAAATCATCAGATCTTACTATAAAAACCTATATTCAACAAAACTTGAAAATCTTCAGGAAATGGACAATTTCCTAGACAGATACCAGGTATCGAAGTTAAATCAGGAACAGATAAACCAGTTAAACAACCCCATAACTCCTAAGGAAATAGAAGCAGTCATTAAAGGTCTCCCAACCAAAAAGAGCCCAGGTCCAGACGGGTTTAGTGCAGAATTCTATCAAACCTTCATAGAAGACCTCATACCAATATTATCCAAACTATTCCACAAAATTGAAACAGATGGAGCACTACCGAATTCCTTCTACGAAGCCACAATTACTCTTATACCTAAACCACACAAAGACACAACAAAGAAAGAGAACTTCAGACCAATTTCCCTTATGAATATCGACGCAAAAATACTCAATAAAATTCTGGCAAACCGAATTCAAGAGCACATCAAAACAATCATCCACCATGATCAAGTAGGCTTCATCCCAGGCATGCAGGGATGGTTTAATATACGGAAAACCATCAACGTGATCCATTATATAAACAAACTGAAAGAACAGAACCACATGATCATTTCATTAGATGCTGAGAAAGCATTTGACAAAATTCAACACCCATTCATGATAAAAGTCCTGGAAAGAATAGGAATTCAAGGCCCATACCTAAACATAGTAAAAGCCATATACAGCAAACCAGTTGCTAACATTAAACTAAATGGAGAGAAACTTGAAGCAATCCCACTAAAATCAGGGACTAGACAAGGCTGCCCACTCTCTCCCTACTTATTCAATATAGTTCTTGAAGTTCTAGCCAGAGCAATCAGACAACAAAAGGAGATCAAGGGGATACAGATCGGAAAAGAAGAGGTCAAAATATCACTATTTGCAGATGACATGATAGTATATTTAAGTGATCCCAAAAGTTCCACCAGAGAACTACTAAAGCTGATAAACAACTTCAGCAAAGTGGCTGGGTATAAAATTAACTCAAATAAATCAGTTGCCTTCCTCTATACAAAAGAGAAACAAGCCGAGAAAGAAATTAGGGAAACGACACCCTTCATAATAGACCCAAATAATATAAAGTACCTCGGTGTGACTTTAACCAAGCAAGTAAAAGATCTGTACAATAAGAACTTCAAGACACTGAGGAAAGAAATTGAAGAAGACCTCAGAAGATGGAAAGATCTCCCATGCTCATGGATTGGCAGGATTAATATAGTAAAAATGGCCATTTTACCAAAAGCAATCTACAGATTCAATGCAATCCCCATCAAAATACCAATCCAATTCTTCAAAGAGTTAGACAGATCAATTTGCAAATTCATCTGGAATAACAAAAAACCCAGGATAGCTAAAGCTATCCTCAACAATAAAAGGACGTCAGGGCTAATCACTATCCCTGAACTCAAGCAGTATTACAGAGCAATAGTGATAAAAACTGCATGGTATTGGTACAGAGACAGACAGATAGACCAATGGAATAGAATTGAAGACCCAGAAATGAACCCACACACCTATGGTCACTTGATTTTTGACAAAGGAGCCAAAACCATCCAATGGAAAAAAGATAGCATTTTCAGCAAATGGTGCTGGTTCAACTGGAGGGCAACATGTAGAAGAATGCAGATCGATCCATCCTTATCACCCTGTACAAAGCTTAAGTCCAAGTGGATCAAGGACCTCCACATCAAACCAGACACACTCAAACTAATAGAAGAAAAACTAGGGAAGCATCTGAAACACATGGGCACTGGAAAAAATTTCCTGAAGAAACCACCAATGGCTTACGCTCTAAGATCAAGAATCGACAAATGGGATCTCATAAAACTGCAAAGCTTCTGGAAGGCAAAGGACACTGTGGTTAGGACAAAACGGCAACCAACAGATTGGGAAAAGATCTTTACCAATCCTACAACAGATAGAGGCCTTATATCCAAAATATACAAAGAACTCAAGAAGTTAGACCGCAGGCAAACAAATAACCCTATTAAAAATGGGGTTCAGAGCTAAACAAAGAATTCACAGCTGAGGAATGCCGAATGGCTGAGAAACACCTAAAGAAATGTTCAACATCTTTAGTCATAAGGGAAATGCAAATCAAAACAACCCTGAGATTTCACCTCACAGCAGTGAGAATGGCTAAGATCAAAAACTCAGGTGACAGCAGATGCTGGCGATGATGTGGAGAAAGAGGAACACTCCTCCATTGTTGGTGGGATTGCAGACTGGTACAACCATTCTGGAAATCAGTCTGGAGGTTCCTCAGAAAATTGGACATTGAACTGCCTGAGGATCCAACTATACCTCTCTTGGGCATATACCCAAAGGATTCCTCAACATACAAAAGAGACACGTGCTCCACTATGTTCATCGCAGCCTTATTTATAATAGCCAGAAACTGGAAAGAACCCAGATGCCCTTCAAGAGAGGAATGGATTCAGAAAATGTGGTACATCTACACAATGGAATATTACTCAGCTATCAAAAACAACGAGTTTATGAAATTCGTAGGCAAATGGTTGGAACTGGAAAATATCATCCTGAGTGAGCTAACCAAATCACAGAAAGACATACATGGTATGCACTCATTGATAAGTGGCTATTAGCCCAAATGCTTGAATTACCCTAGATCCCTAGAAGAAACGAAACTCAAGACGGATGATCAAAATGTGAATGCTTCACTCCTTCTTTAAATGAGGAAAAAGAATACCCTTGGCAGGGAAGGGAGAGGCAAAGATTAAAACAGAGACTGAAGGAACACCCATTCAGAGCCTGCCCCACATGTGGCCCATACATATACAGCCACCCAATTAGAGAAGATGGACGAAGCAAAGAAGTGCAGGCCTACAGGAACCGGATGTAGATCGCTCCTGAGAGACACAGCCAGAATACAGCAAACACAGAGGCGAATGCCAGCAGCAAACCACTGAACTGAGAATAGGCCCCCGTTGAAGGAATCAGAGAAAGAACTGGAAGAGCTTGAAGGGGCTCGAGACCCCAAAAGTACAACAATGTCAAGCAACCAGAGCTTCCAGGGACTAAGCCACTACCTAAAGACTATACATGGACTGACCCTGGACTCCGACCCCATAGGTAGCAATGAATATCCTAGTAAGAGCACCAGTGGAAGGGGAAGCCCTGGGTCCTGCTAAGACTGAACCCCCAGTGAACTAGACTATGGGGGGAGGGCGGCAATGGGGGGAGGGTTGGGAGGGGAACACCCATAAGGAAAGGGAGGGGGGAGGGGTATGGTTGCCGGGAAACCGGGAAAGGGAATAACACTTGAAATGTATATAAGAAATACTCAAGTTAATAAAAAAAAAAGATTAAGATGGACATTTTCAACAAGAATGTACGAACTAAGAAATAAGAAAACATGATATAAACACAGAGACTGTTAGAAATCAAGCCTTCCCGCTGCCTGCCTTCAGCAACTCAGTGCCAGCAGCTAAACTATGTCATCACCACTCGTCAACCTTTAAAAGGTCCCCTCCATCACAGATTATTCTTTTACTCTCTCTGTCTTTAAGACTCTCTGTCTTCTCTGTTTTCTCTCTGTCTCTTTCTCTCTTTCTCTCTGTTTCTCTCATGTCCCCATTCTGATGACTTTCACACCCCTCTACAAACCTCGTGCCTGAGATCTATTGTGTCCTGTGATTTCTTTCTTTTTTTTTTTTTTTTTTGGTTCTTTTTTTTTTTCGGAGCTGGGGACCGAACCCAGGGCCTTGCGCTTCCTAGGTAAGCGCTCTACCACTGAGCTAAATCCCCAGCCCCTGTGTCCTGTGATTTCTGCAGCAGCATTTCTTGGTTCCCATCTGCCAAGACACCCTGTTGCTATATCCTATCATTGGTGCTGATGGCTCCTTAGGTTCTCCTGGTGCCTGTGCACTCACCACCACCCCCTGTACCACTCCACTCTACTCCCCAACCCCTACCACCAGCATTCTAAACCATACCGGGGCCCTACCCACTTGTTCCATTTGCAACAGAGCCACCGTTTGGACCACCAATCTAGTGGCCTTCCATCCATCACTGGCAATTGGGGAGTGATCCCTCTCAGTTAGCTTAAATGCTTTCCGAGTCTCTGGTAATCTTGAAAGTGGAAATACCCATCTATGACTCTTTCCCCTAGGTGAGGCTTCATTTTTAGCTCAGTTTTCACTTTCTGGTTTCATTTGAAAGTCTTGGTACCACACACCGAGTCTCTCCTTGGGCTTAGCCAGGCTAAACTTTTGCCTATGTCCCCATTTGTGAGGTGATGACCCACTGTTTGGCTTTTGTCTTCCTCATTCAGTCCTCCTAAGTCTGTGAGCTGCCTTGGACATCAGGCCTTGGACCTCCTCTTCTGCCTCACCTATGAGATACCTCTTGCAGAACATCAGACCTTTCCACTTAGTGCTTGACTTAAGGGCCTCTAAACTTACCTGCCTTTGCAGTCAAATCTGGTCTTAATACCCTTTAGGTAATCAATAAAAATATGGCCAACTAATGGTACCATAAATCCCAATATTATCTTGGACCCTTACAAATATTACAAGGATCAGAATGGAATAAAAATTCCCCATTCCTTATTTATTTATTTTTCATTCCAAGCCCTGTTTTTTGTGTCTGGTACTCTCCCCCACACACTTTGTAGAAGTCCTGTCTTTAAGTTATGGTTGATGGATCTGTAAGTTTGTTGCAAAGTGGGAGCTCGAGTTGGACTAAAGGGAGTAGAAAAAAGACAATGGAGCAGGCCAGCTGCAGGTGCACACACCCAGCACACACCTATTCCTTCCTACAGCAGTTCCAAATGAAGCTGGGAATCTAACTCTCCTAAAGTATGTACAATTGGGCTGGAGAGGTGGCTCAGTGGTTAAGAACACTGACTGTTCTTCCAGAGGTCCTGAGTTCAATTCCCAGCAACCACATGGTGGCTCACAACCATCTGTAATGAGATCTGATGCCCTCTCCTGGTGTGTCTGAACACAGCTACAGTGTACTTATATAAATAAATAAATCTGTAAAAATGTGTACAGTTTGTTAGTGAGTTTGATTCCAAATTCTAGAGTCCAATCCTTCAGCTGCTGCTTCCCTCTTGCCTGCTGTGCCTCTGTGGGCATCTATGTGGCTTCTGTGGCTCTTGCAGCCTTCTGCAGATGTCTTGATTATCTTTGGCTCCAGTATGCAATCCCACAGCTTCAGCCCTCAGTCCCCTCTTGGAGCTTATGGGAACACACTAGTGTTCAGTTTTCTGACTCTCTCTTCCTCCATGGACTCAGATTTTATTACAACATCTTGGCCTCTGTACAGATCAATGGCAAAAAAATATGGCAAACTCAATTTCTGAATTCTCAACAATTGTTAACAAGTGCTACTGCCCAGAAAAATGATCCCTAAATATCTTATCTTACTTTGTTCTTTACTTTCTCTACTTCCCACTCTTAAAAATATGTTATCTCTATGATTTCCTTGTACTTTGTTGTCAAAATTTTGTTAAGATGATGCTGTAAACTCTGATCTGAGGATTTGCCAATTCATTGGGTATGGTATAAAATCTGTAATAAAATTTGACTTTAAACCTGAAACAAAAGACTTATAATAAAAAATCTATACATATGACTCAGTATATATGTATATATGTAACTTGTATTCAAGTCTATATGCATATGGATGTGACTTGGATTCAACTCTGAGTGTATGTGACTTGAATTCAACTCTCACTAAAAACTGTGTGTGTGTGTGTGTGTGTGTGTGTGTGTGTGTGTGTGTGTCTGCTAGGAAAATAGATATTTTTAAAATAGCAATCATGTGGCTCTCTTCCATCTTTTCTGGTGACCTCGTCTGGATGTAAGCAGCCACAAGGCTGGCAACCATCTTTACTAAGGTTAAGAAGGATATGCCATGTGACTTTACCACTTTATATGACCACAGACCATAAAGCAACATTTGTAAAACTTCTTAGTCCTGTTTATCTGTTTATCATTGTACCTCCTTTTAGACTAAGGAAGCAAGTCTCAAATATCTTGGATTGATATTGGCTTTTATATGATGATACAAATTTATGGTTATATTTACCACAGCATACTATATATGTGATTTGACTCTGGTTTAGACTAAACTGTATATGAGGATAAAAATTTAAGGCTATAAAGGCCTATTCAGATTAACAAAACTTGATTTAAGATTTATGTCTAACTACTTGTGTCTTTGCTAACTGTTCAACACTAAGCTGCTAGAAAATTTAGATAAGTAACAACATATGCTTGATAAATATGGTATATTTGATAATTGAGATTAGTAAATTCCTAAAGTCTACTCAGGTTCACAGTAGTATTTGTCTAACTTTTTTGTCTTTTAAGCTTTAGCTGTAATAATCTATAAGAGTGCATTATAAAAGGATCAGTGAAGTTGCCAGTCTTCCTAGGAATTGTATCTATGATTAAAAAGTATTATTTCAATACTAGAAGAGATTCAATTAAATTGAATAAGTAATTGTTATTTTTTAAAGGTTAAACCTAACAGGGATGGAATGTAAAGTCCCAGTCTTATAACAGCTACTAACCTATTATAAACTGTTAAGAATAATTAAGACATGCAAGTTAATATGACCTCTGAGCTGTGCCTCTAACCAAGTTAATAGTCATCTTATCAATGACCAAATTCCTTAATGTGTTCAAAACTACATTTGTAGTCATGCTAAGTACTAATGTAATCAATTACAGAATAAGCTTTATTCATTCTCCTGTATATGTTTCAATGTTAAGTCTAAAGCAAGAAACTAATCAGGTATGCTTAATATATCAATGATCCTCAAACTTTTCAGAGATCTGATGAGTATGGCATTTAAAATCTTTATTAAAAAGTTTTTGTGGGTCGTCCCGAATCCGGGTTCATCCGACACCAGCCACCTCCACCATGCCGCCCAAGTTCGACCCCAACGAGATCAAAGTCGTGTACTTGAGGTGCACCGGAGGCGAGGTCGGCGCCACATCCGCCTTGGCCCCTAAGATCGGTCCTCTGGGTCTGTCTCCCAAAAAAGTTGGTGATGACATCGCCAAGGCTACCGGTGACTGGAAAGGCCTCAGGATTACAGTGAAACTGACCATCCAGAACAGACAGGCCCAGATTGAGGTGGTGCCCTCTGCCTCTGCCCTGATCATCAAAGCCCTCAAGGAGCCACCAAGAGACAGGAAGAAGCAGAAAAACATTAAACACAATGGAAACATCACTTTTGATGAGATTGTCAACATTGCCCGGCAGATGAGACACCGGTCTTTGGCCAGAGAACTTTCTGGAACTATCAAGGAGATCCTGGGTACTGCACAGTCTGTGGGCTGCAATGTGGACGGCCGCCACCCTCATGACATCATAGATGACATCAACAGCGGTGCGGTGGAGTGCCCAGCTAGTTAAGAAGCAACGAGAAGGGGTTGGGAATTTAGCTCAGTGGTAGAGCGCTTGCCAAGCCCAAGGCCCTGGGTTCGGTCCCCAGCTCCGAAAAAAAAAAAAAAAAAAAGAAGCAACAAGAAAATATTTAAATAAAAGACTATCTGATAAAAAAAAAGTTTTTGTAATAGATATGCCAGCTCTTGGTAGCACTCTTCCAAAGAAGATAATGGATACAGAAGAATTTCCACCTTGCAGTGTGCTTTAAATGTAGAAAAGCTGCCCTTCACTTTACCTGTCACCACTTTCCTGTCCAAACCATGGACAAGCATGACACTGGGGAGTTGATTGCCCTGTTTTGCCTAGACAAGTCTGTTTGTTTTCCCCCAAGTTCCTACTTTACAGGAAAGTCTGTTGGATCTTCTGGGTCTGATAGCCAAAAACTGATGCTGGGCTAGGACCTCTGCCTCCAACAACTACAGAGGGACCTAGGGTGATTTTCCAGATAGCCAGCAAATCTCTGTCATTTTTAATAGATTCAGGAGCTGTTTGATCTGCACTTCCTGCTTACTCAGGTGAAATTCATCCTTCTCAGGTCCCTGATGGGGATGATGAATGGGCTAGTGATAGATTTATCAGTGTAACAGCAGCAACCAAGGCTTCAGATGCCTTCTCAGTTCTCTTCACATGTAAAAGTAAGGTCACAAACCAGGTTTCAAAGTAACTTTTTACTATTCCTTTATTTAAAGGAATTGCGTTTACAATGACTGCTTTAGTAATCAACCACTTGAGTTTTGTGGTAACAACTGGATAGAAAAAAAGGTGTAAAATTTATGTAAGGTCTGAAAGGATGAAAGATTAAGTTGTGAGGATCTAAGAAACATTTTTAGGGTCCAAGATGTGTAAATGCAAGTTATAAAGGTCTGACGATATGGAAGCTTAAGTTGTGATAAGAAAGTGACTTAAGGTATAAAAAAGAAAAATGTTTCAGATTTCTTCAGATATGCTATTGATATAAAAAACTTCAAAAGTTCAGAGTTTTAACATTAATCAGTGGAGTTCTCATAAAATATTTATCTAGGTCTGGTAAGCACTGATTACTATTATCATAGTCACAAGCTCAAGATTTTAAACGCCCTTTTGTTATCTTCTAAATGTGGATTTAAAAGTGCTTTTCATTGTCCTAAAAATTTCTGTCTAATCTATATTTGGCCAGTCTTCTGGATATAGAAAAGAAGCTCTGCTTTCATCATCCATATTCATACTGAAAATGAAGGAAGCTTTTGCCCTTCTGCTCCATGGGAAGTCTCTGTACTCCCTAAGCTCACCTTAAAGAGTGTTCATGCTTTTAACCCAAAATAATTTCCCAAGCTTCTACTATGACAAAAAGGTGTGAGTCTACTGTCTTTTCCAGAATGTGGATTTCAATACAGATTACAAACAGTAGTAATGCTAACATCTCTAAAACTTATCTCTTTTTGTAAACTTAAAAAATTTCTTGTAAGTTTCAGGGAATCAGCTTGAAAGCATCTTTCATTGGTCAAATGAACTCCAGATAAGTGCTGCAAATAATCCTGTTCCCTTACTTGCCTGTTTCACTTATTCCTCAGGGTGGAATCTCTCTCCTTTTCCCTGGTTTTGGGACTCCCATACCTCAACTACCAAGACCATAGGCCTAAAAAGAAAAAAAAATCTCCCTAAACTCTTTATCTTCTGCCCCTAACATATATATATATATATATCTGTTTCAGCATCCTTCCAGATCCAGGTGTTCCCTCAAAATTTGTATCCCAAACAACTTCAAAGTGACTAATCCAAGGTGATCCAGCTTCAGAAACTGCTTCAACTAGAACTGTACTTCCCTTGCCCCAGATGATTCCACAGAGCCTGGAGAGCCAGTGAAACAGCCTGTTCTTCTAGGATTTGGCCATTATCCCAGCTTTCTTGGGTCCCCAAAGATTTTAATACTCTCAGACAGCAGGAAAGTCTAAACAAGACGGTGTTCCCATTCCTGCCTCACCAGTCACCCCTTCCTATTTCTTTACATTTTATAATAAACAAAAGGGAGGGATGTTAGAAATCAGTTGTTCCCCAAGCCTGCCTTCAGCAACCCAGTGCCAGCACTTAAGAATCATCACTAGTTGCCAATCCTTTAAAATGTTCCTTCTATCACAGATTACTCTCTGTCTTCTGATCTCTTTGCCTCTCTGATGTCCCACTCTGAGATGGCTTTTTGCTCCCTTTTCCCCCAATAAATCTCATTTGTAACATGGTATGATCTCTGCTGAGGCATCCATTTCTTGGCTCTGATCTTTGATCCAGCAAGGTACTCTGTCACTAAATCTTAACAGGGACAATAAGAGTCTCTTAAAATTTATACTTAAGCTAGTAAGTTAGACTTAGTAGAAAAAGTCTATACATCAGTAATTTTAAGTATATAAATGCGTGTAGGTAATTTTTTCCATTAAAAAAAAAAACAGGATTTTGTTGTCAGTGCTGGCACACATCTTTAATCCCAGTAGTTGAGAGGGTGATGCAGCTGGATCTCTGAGTTCAAGGCCAGTCTGGTCTACAGTGAGTTCCAGGACAGAAACCCTGTCTCAAAAAACCAACCAACCAACCAACCAACCAACTAAACAACAAATAGAGCAAAACAAAACCAAAGCCAAAAACAGGTTCTTGACATAAAGCTCCAGGGAAGCATGGCATTTGCTTTGTAGCCAAAGCTTGCCCCAAACTAATAGTAGATTTGTTCCAGACTAAAGAATTAGTGAACCCAAAGAAAAGTAAATTGTGATTAGACAGTCTATGGAACAGAAAAAGTTTAAACTAAACAGCAGCTTAATGGTAAGTGTAACATCATTAAGCATGTTAACACACTCTCTCTCTCTCTCTCTCTCTCTCTCTCTCTCTCACACACACACACACACACACACACAAAATATAAGTCACAAAAAGAGACAGGAAAGAAGAAATAGGACACAGAATATATGAAGGAACAATGACTGCAAAACTCCAAATTTGATGAAAAACAGTAAGCCATGCATTTTAAGCAGCTTGCTGAACTCCAAGTAGAATAAATTTGAAGAGGCACATATCTAGACACATTATAAACAAACTTATGAAAGACAAAGAGAAAAATCTAAAACCAGTAGAAGTGGCTTATCATGCACAAAGGATTCCCCAATAAGATTAGCAGGAAAGGCCATTCAGAGCCTGCCCCACCTGGGGATCCAACCCATATATATATATATATATATATATATATATATATATATATATATATATATATATATATATATATATATATATATATATATATATATATATATATATACACACATCCACCAAACCCAGACAATATTGATGAAGCCAAGAAATGCATGCTGACAGGAGCCTGATATAGCTGTCTTCTGAGAGGCTCTGCCAGAACATGACAAATACAGAGGTGGATGCTCACAGCCAACCATTGAACTGAGAACAGGGTCTCCATTGGAGGATTTAGAGAAAGGATTGAAGGAGCTGAAGGGGCTTGCAATCTTGTAAGAACAACAATGCCAACCAACCAGAGCTCCCAGGGACTAAACCACCACCCAAAGAGTACACATGGACAGATCCACGGCTCCAGATGGATATGTAGCAGAGGATGGCCTTGTTGGGCACCAATGGGAGGAGAAGCCCTTGGTTCTGCCAAGGGTCAATGCCCCAGGGTAGGGGGATGTCAGGGCAGGGAGGTGGAAAGAGTTGAGTGGGGGAATACTTTCATAGAAGAAGGGGTAGGGTGGGATAGGGGGTTTATGGACAGGAAACTGAGAAAGGGGATAACATTTGAAATGAAAATATCCAATTAAAAAAAGGCAGAATGGGGTTGGAGAGATGGCTCAGCAGATAAGAGCACTTGCTACTCTTGCAAAAGGACCCAGGTTCAATTCCTACCACCCACATGGTAGCCATTATACATGTAGGCAATCACTCATGTGTTTAAAAAATAAAATCTTTCTAAAAGGCATAATGGATATAAAACATGACCTAGCTATATGCTGTCTACAAGAGACAAATTTTATTAATCCATTTATTTATTTTTAATATTTTTTGTGTGTATGGACAATATTCTAGTTTTATTTTGTTGTTGTTGTTCCTGTTCTTGATTATTTTGAGATAGAGTCTCTGTATGTAGTACTGACTGTCTCAGAGCTATGTAGAGACTAGGCTAGTCTCAAATTTACAAATCTCCTCTTGCTTCTGTTTTCTGAGTGCTGGGTATGTACCACCACATTCAGCTGGATAACAGTCTTCAAAAACAAAACAAAACAAAGCAAAACAAAAAACCCTTTTATTATATTTATTATTATTTATATTACAGTGTGTGTGTGTGTGTGTGTGTGTGTGTGTGTGTGTGTGTGTGTGTGTGTGTGTGTGTACAGGAATAGTTATTTCCTGCTATGTAGATTCTGACTGAACTCAGGTCATCAGGTTTGGTGTCAAGCACTTTTAACTGCAGAGTCATCTTGCTAGCTCAAGAGACATGTTTTATATTTAAATACAAAAATAGGAAGACCATAAATGATGAAAAAATACCATGTAAATATTAACAGAGATAGAATGGCCATACAAATATCAGATAAACCAGATGTTTAAGCAAATTGTCAATAGAGACAATTGTATTTTATAATAAGAACAATTCATCAAGAAGATGCAACAAATAGCACATATGCCAGTAACAACAGAGCTCCAAAATACATAAAGTGAGAGGACTAAGTTAGCCAGAGCCAGGCTGACTTCATGATAGGCTGCAAACTGGCAGTTTGTGCGACTAGGCTTAAATTTCTGTTTCCCAGAAATGAGAACCTGGATCCAGGAACTGGTGGTTAGCCGACCACAGCTGTATGCAGCCAATCCAAGGATGCTTTGCTATCCTGGAAAGTTCCCAGAGGACTAACCAATCACAAAGCACCCATATTCCTAACAAGCTTTAAATTGATCCTGCAAAGCACACACCTCAGTCTCTATTTCCAAATGGGGAGACCCCTGTTTGCAGGAAATTCTGATGAATAAACACTCTTTGCTTTTGCATACCATTTGAGTCTGCGGTATCATTCTTTGGTGGTTCTTGGACCCTAACAAAAGCAAAACACTGGCTTACTAAAATATTTTATAAGAGTGACTTTGAGTTATGTGAAAAAGGCATATGTGATAGAACACTTGCTTAGAGTGTGTGAGGCCCCAGGCTCAATTCCCAGTATTACAAAGGAAAATACACATTTAATACATTTAACCTACCTTGCAGTATAGATTAGCCTAGCTTACTATCAATATTCTTAAACACATTAGCTGTAGTTGGGCAAACTCAACAAATGCAGTCTTTTTTTAAACCACAGTCTATTTTTATCTATTACCTTTATTTTATTTGAGACAAGTTCTCAGGCTAGGTAGCACTGCTCAAACTCATAGAGATCTTCCTGCCTCTGCCCTCCTTAGTGTTGGGATTACAGGTGTGCACAACCATGCCCAGCTCTCAAAGCCAATTTTTAATATATATCACCCCTCCATAGACACCCCTCATATATACAATTAAAATATTTTAAAAATTGGCCTGGAAAGACCAGTGGTTAAGAGAAAACACTGCTCTTGCAGAGGACCAGAGTTCACTTCCCAACACCTGTATTAGGTGATGGCAACTGTAGGAGATCTGAAGCCAACTGGCCTATGCTGCCACAGTACTCACATGTACAAATACATCTTAATTTTAAAAACTATTAAAAATAAAATAAAGTCAAGTGGTGGCAGCTCAGTCCTTTAATCCTAGCACCCAGGAGGTAGGCAGGTATCTGTGCGTTTGAAGCCAGCTTGGTTTACAGAATTCTATGACAGTCAGGACTACACAGAAAAGTCCTCAACTAACTAACTAACTAACTAACTAACTAACTAAATAAATAAATAAATAAATAAATAAATGTAACAAATAAAATAAAAAGATAGTCAATCAATAAACTTTCACCTTAAGAAATTAGACAAAAACAAAATTCAAAGCAACCAGTAAAGGATTAATAAGCATTAGAGTAGAAGTGATGAAAAAGATTACAGAAATATAAGAATGGCAGAATGGATAAACAATAGATAAATAATGTAAACAGAAAATGATTGAAAGTTAATAAAGTTGAGAAGCTTTTAAGCAAAGGGAAAAGATATAAAACTCTAATTACTAACATCAAAAAAGCTGGATGTGATAGCTCATATCTGTAATCCTAGCACTTAGAAGGCTGAGGTAGAATTCTTGCATTGACTTCAAGAGTAGCTTGGAGTTCCAAGCTAGCTGGGCTTTTATTTGTTTTCTTGATGACTACCATTATGATTAGCATGGATAAATTCTCAAAGTATTTTTAATTTGCGTTTTCTGGTGCCTAGTAATGTTGAACATTTTTCATGTTTATTCATGGTTTGCACTTAATCTCTTGAAAACTGTCTAGCTACTGATTGAGTTATTTGAGTTTTTGCTATTTAGATTATTGAGTTCTTTATATATTGTATATACCAATCCTTTGTTAACTAGTAAATATTTTTTCCTATTCTGAAGGCTGTGTCTTGATTGTTTCCTCATGAAGTCTCATTTTTCATTTGTTATCCTTCACTTCCTGAGTGACTAGATTTGTATTTAGAAAGTGCTTGCCTACTCCAATAACATGATGTATATTTCTCTTCTACTTTTTCTATTAGTTTTAGAGTTTTGGGTCTTACAATAATGTTTCAGAAAACTAAATTAGACCTATATATAATAGACCTAGCTACACCATGCCTGGGTATTTACCCAAAATCACAGCACTTTTCACAATAGCTGAACTGTGAAACTAACAAGGTATTCCTCAACAGAAGAACCTAAAATGTGGTTATACACACAATGAAATTTTTTAGCCATAAAGGAAAATGAAGTTATATCATCTGCATGAAAATGGATATAACTGGAGATATTAAGTGAAGTAAATTAGTTTCAGAAAGACAAATATCACATGTTTTCTCTGTGGGTCTTAGATTTTTTAATACATAATTTAATACATAAATTGCATACATATAAAATGGAATCAAAATTATCTGGGGGACTAATTTAGGGGGAGGGGAGAAAAATAAAAGGGGGAGAGTAGCTAGATTTGGGGGAGGGTGTTGCTCAAAGTACAATATATACTTGCATGAAAATGGCCTTGTGCAACCCAGTATAATAAAATAAAATACAGAAAAAATATCCTTGAATTAGATGTCTTCCTGATTAATTCCACCAAATATTTAAAGAAGATATAACAATTACCCCCTAAAAATAGAAAGGAATAAAATAGTATTAAGCTTTTTCTATGATAAAAAATAGTATCCTGATAACCAAACTACACTAGAAAAGAAAATTATAGGCCAGTACTTCTTACAAATTCAGACACCATAATCTTTAACAAACCTGAACCCCACAATGGATTTACACCATGACTAACTGAGCCCAGTAATGCAAAATTTTACAGCAAGATACATCAAAAACACACTTATGAAACTATGAACTTACATGAAAATTAATTAATGTAATATATTATATTCATAGAATAAGAGCAAAAGCCATATGATCATGCTAATAAAACAGCGAAAGCATTTGACAAAGTCTAACACCCTTTCATGATAAAAGTAATCACCTAGGAATAGAAAGATAAGTTCTACCAACACAATGAGCAGTTAACATATGCTAGGTGGAGGGGTTTAACTACTTTACATTTATTCAGTAATTTAATCCTCACATCAACACTATGATTCAAGAAATATTATTACCTGCATTATACTAATGGATAAACTGAGGCTCATGGCATTTAGTTAAGGTCTCTTGTGTTAATAAATAGTAAATTGTAGGGCTAGGATTTCCACACAGAAATTCCAGCTATGGAGTCCATGCTCATGATGGCACTCAACCGAACTTGTTCTCAAAGAATAAAGAATAAGTGAAAATAGTGATAAATAAATAAATAAATAGTGATAAATAGATTTGGGGGAAAATTGGATTTTCTTAAAAATGGTTTGGCTGGGCATGGTAGCAAATATCTTTTGTCCCAGAACTAAGGGAGGCAAAGACAGGTGTATCTCTTTGAGTTCAAAGCCAACATTGTCTCCAAAGAGAGTTCCTGGACAACCAGCGTGGTTACACAGAGAAACCATGTCTTGAAAAATCAAATCAAACCAAATAAAACAGAACTAATGCTTTGATCTGTAAATAAACTTAATTCATAAATTTTAATTTATATGAACAAACATAATACTTGCAATATTTAGTATAAAGTCAATAATACTAGATTATCACTGATATTTAATTATAATTTAATCCATAAAATTGGTAATGTTTATTTATGTAAGTAAATATAACTTGTAGCATTGGAAAAATTAGCAATTAGTTGTAAACTTTGGTGGAGCAACTAACAATGATTCAATTTCTAATTGTAACTAAAATTTGACTCATAACTATAGTACTTAGTTTATAGTAACCATAATGTAAATATCAATATCTATATAGCCACTGAAATACTAACAATTTGATTTCTTCTCAGCATAAACACTAATCATTTATATAAGTAACTGCTACATATGCAATAAGGTATATTATTACTTGTTATATGTAATACATCAAGCATCAGTAATGATAATTTCTATTTGAATATACTTTAGAACAAACATTTCCAATCTATATGTAAGCATAATTTGTGATACAGTTACCTATACTCTTTGATGATGCTAGTAATGATTATTTGATTTCTATGTAGCCAGACTGGCCTCAAACTTATAATACTCCTGCCTCTACCCCCTCATTGCTGGGATTATAGACTCACACCACCATATATGACTGGTTATTTGATTCCTAGTAAAATTCTAATTTAATTTATAACATTGGTGCCCACAATGTATATCAATTACAATAACTTGTACTATTCATGATCATTTGTAGTAATAATGATTATATTTTATGACAATAAATGATTCAATATTTTATCTGTAAATAATTTATAATACTGCTATTAGCAATCTTAGTTTGAAATATGGGTAAAATTTCTATCAGGATGAATATTTCATAATGTTAGTAATAATTATTTGCATTCTACATGGAATACAATCTGATTCATTATGTTAATTCTATTAATCCACACTAGAAATACATCTTTAATACTGGTAAGAGTGAGTAATATAAAAATAGGATTTGATAAACATTGAGATCAATAACTTAATTCATACTTGTAACTATTGGGAAATTTGTGGTCCTGATTGAACATTCCTTATCAAAGATTTAAAATATGAAATGTTCCCAATGCTGAAACCTTTTGAGTACCATCATGTGCTCCACAAGTGTCATATTCTACATGTGATCTCATATGCCAGGTAACAGTCAAGACACAGGCTTACTAAAAGTACTGTTTAAGAGTAAGTTGGAGTTATGTAAATAAGGCATATGTGAAACATTAATTTCATGCTTAGACTTGGATCCCAGGCTGGAGATATGGTTCAAGGATTAACAGCTCTTACAGAAAACTGAGGTTCAGTTTCTAGCACCTACATGGTAGCTTACAACTGTCCTTAACTCCAGTTTCAGGGGATTTGACACCTTTTTCTGGATTCTGTGGGCACTGTGTGAATATGGTACATAGACACAAATATAGGCAAAGCACCCACACACATATAATAAAATAAATCTTTAGACTCAAGTCACATGCTCAAAGCACATTATACATACACAAATATTTCAAAAATCTCAGAAGAAAACTCTAAAATTTGAAGGATTTATGATTTCTATGCATTTTGGACAAAGGATATATAATAGACTCAACCATAACGTGACTTCAATTCTCTACACCAGTAGTTCTCAACCTTTGTAATGCCCTTTAATACAGTTCCTCACATTGTGGTGACTCCCAACTATAAAATTATTTTTGTTGCTACTTCATAACTATAATTTTGGTACAGTTATAAATTACAATATAAATATCTGATATGTGACCCCTATGAAAGGGTTGTGACACACAGGTTGAGAACTGGTGTAATACTCAGATATATTACCAATACAGCCATTGGTAGCATTACAGTAGTTCTGAATCTTTCCCACTCCATTCTCCCAGGCTTACCATCTCTTTATGATTGGGATAGAAAGTCTGATCAATCAGAGGGAATTCCTCTGTTCCAAGCTTCTTGTGTAGTCGAACCATCTGGGCAAACTATGAGAATCAGGAGACACGGATCAGTGAGTTTCTTACCTCAGGGGAGTCTCTAAACTAGTATCTCAAGTGTTAATTTGGATTTGGAATGTCCTCAAGGTCCATGTGTTAAAAATTTGTTCACCAGAGTGGTACTGTTGGAAGGTGGTAGAAACGTTAAGAGATGTGGCCTACCTAGATGTTTTAGGTTGTTGGGGGTGGAGTACTCTCACAGGGACTTATAACTCCCTGGTTGTCATTGTCTTCTTCCTCTTCTTCCTCTTCTTCCTCTTCTTCCTCTTCTTCTTCTTCTTCCTCTTCTTCCTCTTCTTCTTCTTCTTCCTCTTCTTCTTCTTCTTCCTCTTCTTCTTCTTCCTCCTCCCCCCTCCTCCTCTTCCTCCTCCTTCTCCTTCTTCCTCTTCCTCTTCCTCTTCCTCTTCCTCTTCCTCTTCTTCTTCTTCTTCTTCTTCTTCTTCTTCTTCTTCTTCTTCTTCTTCTTCTTCTTCTTCTTCTTCTTCTTCTTCCTCCTCCCCCCCTCCTCCTCTTCCTCCTCCTTCTCCTTCTTCCTCTTCCTCTTCCTCTTCCTCTTCCTCTTCCTCTTCCTCTTCTTCTTCTTCTTCTTCTTCTTCTTCTTCTTCTTCTTCTTCTTCTTCTTCTTCTTCTTCTTCTTCTTCCTCTCTCCTTCTCCTCCTTCTCCCTTCCCCCCTCCTCCTCCTTCTTTTTTTTCTTCCTCCTCCTCCTCCCTCCTTTTCCACCTCCTCTTCTTCCTTTTTCTCCTCCCTCCCTTCCTTTACTTCCAGGCCACAAGAGAGGTAGCTTTGCTCCATTGTGCACTTCCACCATGATGCCCAGCATCAGGGCCAATATACCATTGATTGAAATCCCCAAAACTTGGGTAAAAAGACCAGTTCATTTTGTGAGTTGATTATATCATGTATTTGTATTAGTGATGTAAAGCTAACTTGTATATTAAACTTTCAAACATTTTCACTTCTGAAAAGACAGAGTGGCTCCAGATTCCCACATACACATATGAGCAATTCCATCTTCATTAGTACTCTTGTTGTAACTTACCACCCAGGGTTTGTCACAAAAGTTGTAGACAGAATGCAAAGAGTTAACACTGGGGATCCCAGCATACTGCAGCCCAATGACCAAACTGCGGTAGTCTCCATTACGTGCCATGCTGAAGGCATGCTGGCGGATCAGCACAAAGTCTGGCTTCAGAGACCTGGGTTGGGGCATAGATACAAATGTTGAGCACCCCAACCTCCCCCAACCAGGAAGTTCCCTACCACTCTTTTGAATTCGTAAGTACTCATAAGTCCTGGAAATGTCGATATATTTTCCCCCTCTGTCCATATGGGCAAGCTGGTCCTTCTGCCTGGATCATTTTATCCAACCTTTCCCCATCTGGTGATTGATTCCTTTTCACACTTTCCTATCTGTTGAAGGTTAGCTTGCAACTCTACCCACATTGCTCTGGCATCTCTCTGGTCTCAATTTCACAGACTCCCAGTTGTCCTCCAAGTGTGTTGCTCAGAATAGACTGTAGCCTCATGGGATCTCTGAGCTCTTCCTTCTGCCTGCAATATTTCCCCTATAGGAATCTCTTCTTCATTTTCTTCAGGTCCTTCTCAACTGTTTCTTATGCTACCAGGTTACTCTATCCAAACTGCAAACCCTACTATCTTCCTACAAGCTTGCATCTGCTTTACTGTTCTGGGGTTTCCTTTGTGGTTTCACTTTTTTTGTTGTTATTTTTTAAAGATTTATTATATATATATATATATATATATATATATATATATATATATGAGTGATCTGTCTTCATGTACACCAGAAGCAGGAATCATATCTCAGGAAAGTTGTGAGCCACCAAGTGGTTGCTAGGAATTGAACTCAGGACCTCTGGAAGAGCACCCACTGAGCCATCTCTTTGGTCTCTGCTGCTGATGCTACTGTTGTTTTGAGAGGGTTTTCTCTGTGTAGTCCTGGCTGACCTGGAACTCACTCTGTAGACTAGGTGGGCTTTGAACTCACAGAGATCTGACTGCCTCTGCTTTTTATATTTTCTCATTATCTGCCCAAAGAACAAGTTAAGGGTAGAGGGTTTTATATTTTGAAGGATTGTTTTGATTTGTTTACCACTCACTTAGCATGTAAAAGAGTATTTGGTATACAGTAGGTGCTAAATAAATATCTGTTGGTGTCAAGTGCTGAGGATAGAACCTACAATGAAGTAAACAGATACTCATTGAATTGAATAATTGAGAAGTTTCCTGGTGGTCTGCTAGGCTCTTTGGCTACTTAGAACCCCCTCCTCCCTGCCACATTCTGCACCTAATATTTTGCTCACTGAAGATGTGTAGGGGGTTAGTGACTCTCAGGGGAGAGTCTAAAATTCTAAGGGAGTCCTTTTTGCTTTTCCCCATAGTACCAGTATGCCTTTTTTTATGCTCACCTCACAACTTTGACCCCATTCCGAAGAACTTCCATGTCCACGGAGAATCCACCATTGGCATGAGCCACAAGATTGAGATCGGAGAATTCAGCCTGGAAAAGACAGAAAATCAGTGATTTGCCTACATCATGTAAGTGTAAACATTCGGTCTGTGGCCCAGGCAGAATGCCTTCTCAACTTACTTGCTCTACTTTAATGTCAATTTCTCCATGGATCTTCTTCCCTTTGAAGTATTTTGCCCTGGGGAGAAATATAGAAGGGCACATCTGTCAGTGTTCAGATCTCAGACATGAGGACCACATCCAGGTTGGTCCCTTGATCCCCCTTCAGTGCTGGTACAGAAACCACATAATACTTTAAAATTGTAATAGTTTGTAAAAATTAATCAACAATACTTTGTGAACAATAAAGTCTAGTGTAATATCTGTGGAAGTGTGTAAAAGACATTGTAAAAGGCCATAAAGAGCAGGCATGTCCCAAAATATGGTATCTCACCACATTACTATTCTAAATGTTCCAGTAAAAGCTGTGGAAAAGGTGTTGTGTCAATTATAACAGACTTTGAACTGCATGGAGGTCTGTAAATAGCTAAGAACCTCAGAGAGTATAAATATATGACTCATGCCTGTTGTGTGATGTGTTCCAGTGCCCATGTGGTTCTTGGTACTTATGTCTGCAAGGGTCCAAAGTGACTCTCTGTTCTCTCCTTTACCATGAAGCAGAACCTTGATCATGGGTGTCATCTGCTATGGGTGGACAGTTGTGTCTGAATAGGAGCTGCCAATGGAGAGATGCAGGCTGTGACTAGTTGTAAAGAAGCTGTAGCCAGCAATGATGGGGGAGGGAGGAATGCATCTGAGAATGAGGGGAAGCCACAAGAAGAGGAGCAGGGCAGCAGCAGCAGGCACATCGCAAATTGCTTTGCCATTGTTTCCAGTCCCACCCAGCTAAGCTCAGCTTCTAGCAGCCTTCTCTCCCAGGCTCTGGATTCTTACCAGACAGGCTTCTTCACAGCAGTTCTTGTTCTGATTTTTATGGAAGGGATATGAATACTTCTAGGAATACTGGTCACTGACATAGTCAGTGACTCTGATACATGTATATTGTGTAAATGGGTTCTGTTAGCTTCATTGATGAGCACAACAGGACTCAAGAGCAGCTGTTTCCTTTTTCCTCTGTGTGTCTCTCTTTGATCTCTCTGTCCCTCTGTGTCTCTGTCTCTTTTGTGCCTCTGTCCCTCTCTGTGTCCACCTCTCTCTCTCTCTCTCTCTCTCTCTCTCTCTCTCTCACACACACACACACACACACACACACACACACACACACACACACATTAATACTGTTTCTTCACGAACATTGAAAGAGAATCTTTTAAGATCTTCTGAGGGCTAGTGAGATGGCTCAGCAGTTAAGAGCACTGACTGCTCTTCCAGAGGTCCTGAGTTCAATTCCCAGCAACCACATGGTGGCTCACAACCATCTGTAACAGGATCTGATGCCCTCTTCTGGTGTGTCTGAAGAAAGTGACAGTGTACTCATATACATAAATAAATTAAAAAAAGATTTGCTGGGTTTCCATTTATAACTGATAGTAAATGTGGATGATACCCAATTTCTATTTCTAAGACCTATTTCTGGTCTCATGGGGGTATAAGCGTGTGCTGAACAGTTTATACCAACTTGACAGTAACTAAAATCATCAGAGAGGAGGAAGCCTCAATTGAAAAAAAATGCATCCATCATCCCTTTTCAAGTTTTCTTTTGTTGACAATAAATATAGTGGCTACTTTAGTGTTCTACTCAGGATCCTCTTTGGAATTAGCAATTGTGGTCCTTTTAACAGCTCCTGGATTTGTTTCCATTGGCCAATGTGATACCTAATATCCTTCTTTCCCTGGCAAGGTCTCACTCTGTAGTCCTGGCTGGTCTAGAACTTGCTTTGTAGAGCAGTCTGGCCTTGAACTCACAGAGACCTGCCTGCCTCTGCCTCTCACGTAATTGGATTAAAGGTATGAGCACCATGCCCAGCAATTCTTAATTTGTTGAGCTTAGCTCCAGATCTATTTCTGGTCTTGAAGGGAATATGAATGTGTGCTTACTAGTTTTATGTCAACTTGACACAAGCTTAAGTTATCTGAGATAAGGGAACTTCAACTGAGAAAAATGCACAGGGCTGTAGGCAAACCTGTAGGGCATTTCCTTCATTAGCAATTGGTGTAGGATGGCCCAGTCCACTGTGAATGATTTTGGGTTCCAAAAGAAAGGAGGCTAATTTTTTTCTTGTACTCTTTGGTTCTACCACTCAGGTTTTTTTTTGGGGGGGGTGTTTGCTAGTATTGAACAACCATCACCATGTCTTGAGAAATTGAGGAAATCAAGGACTTTTCTGCTCACAGCCCAGGAGAAGGATGCAAAATCCATCAAGATCAAGATTAAGAAGAACAAGGATAATGTGAAGTTCAAGGTTCACTGTAACTCAGTCCTTGCAGACAAGGAGAAGGCAGAGAAGCTGAGGCAGGCCTCTCTGAGCCTCCCCCCGACCCTGCAACCAGTTTGGCAGTAAAGGAGCTGAAATGAACAAGACCTTCACATTTGATTATTAAAAATACTGAAAGGTGAAAAAAAGAAAGAAAAAGAAAGGTGAGGCTAAGCAAGCAAAGGAGAGCAAGCGAGTAGCACTCCTCCATGGCCTCTGCATCAGCATGTGCCCTCTTTGAATTCCTGCCCTGACTTCTTTCAATGAACTGTGATATGGAAATGTAACCCAAAGGAACCCTTTCCTTTTCAACTTTCTTTTGGTCACAGTGTTTCAACATAACAATGATAACCCTAAGAAAGAAGGCTAGCCTCTTTTCCTCATTCTGGGCTGACTCTGAAGGGCCATCCCTGCTACTACAGAGCACTCCCACCCCTTGAACAGCTGAGGCCTCTAACCTGATGATCACTAGCCTTTCCTATGCTCTTTACTCATTACAGTGTTGACCCCAAATGCATACCCAGTTAGGCCTTCTGCATAGAAATCCCTGAATAGAACATAGAGACTGTTCCAGAAAGTCAACCTATAATACTGAGCCATAGGAGTCAAACTACATAAGAAGACTCAACATGGTTCTGTAGCTGGTATCCAGTTCCCAGTTGGAAGTGAGCACCCTTAGTGGCAGGACAGCCCAATACATACTATAGCATGCAAATTCCTCTTAGGCAGGTACAGTTTGTGCTGGAACCTTTCAGTGGATGAAACAATGATATGGAACATTGATATGGATCAATGCCATATGATCTGGCAGGCCCTATGACTTTGGGCAAAGGATGGATACAGATTTTTTTCTCTTGAGTGATGAAGACCTTGGGTGTTTGGGAGCAGCAGTGACTTTTCGTGATAGTAGACTGCAATAGGAATCTAGTGGAGGAAAGTGAAATAGCCTTGACACTTGACAGATGTGAGGGAAACAGTAACCAGATTGTGGTAATTGTTAAATGGCAATGGTTAACTGTAGAAAAATCGGTTATAACCACCAACTCAAGGCAAAATATGAAAGTCAGAGGAAGTCCCTGGCTCTTTTTAAAGAAACTTTAAGGTGTAGTTACAGAACGAATGGAAGGGAGGACTAGGCTCAGAATTTAACTTTAAGTAGGGTAGAACTTCAGAGAAGGGTGGTCTAGCTCTCTGCCACACCATGTTCAACCCTAACAGGACAGGAGTGGTATTCTAAGGCCTGAGACAAGGATACATGCATGGGTACATGCAGTTAAACATCCTGACCTTACAGGCCCACCTGAACCCATTGTACCAGCAGAAGCAGTTTACTCACCCTTACTACATAGACAGCTTCCCTTTGTTTGGGAAAAATGCAGAATGCCTTAAGAGAACTAGGTACTTTATAAGTCAATGCCGGGGGCTGTAGACATGGCTCAGTGGTTAAGAGCACTGACTGCTCTTGTAGAGGTCCTGAGTTCAATTCCCAGCAACCACATGGTGGCTCACAACCATCTGTAATGGGATCACATGCTATCTTCTGGTGTGTCTGAAGACAGCTACAGAACTCATATACATAAAATAAATAAGCCAATGCCTACCCTGCTCAGGATATACTCCAAATTACTACTCTGGAAAGCTGACCAATAACTAGATCCTGTTCACAGTACGTCCTCCAGACCCAGAGACACCCTAATGTTCATATGTGTGACTGATCACAGTGAGCTTAAGAGCTAGTGCAGAGGAGAAGTTCAAATAGAAGTTTCTGGGGTTGGGGATTTAGCTCAGTGGTAGAGTGCTTGCCTAGCAAGCGCAAGGCCCTGGGTTCGGTCCCCACCTCCGAAAAAAAAAGAAAAAAAAAAGAAGAAGTTTCTGAGATGGCATCTCCATGCCCCTACCAAAGCAGTAAATCAGGGCTGGGTGTATAGCTCAGTGGCAGAACACTTGCCTAATATGCATGGAGCTCTAGGTTTAAACCCTAGCACTGGGGGCAAAAAATCAGAACAAAACAACAGTAAATTGAAAGCATTCTGGGGGAGATGGTAGAAAATGAGGCAACTCAGAAATACCTAGAGAGGATTCAAGGGCACTTTTCTCATCATATCTCTATTGAACTAACTAGTTGTGTCTCTGAGGAGACAGAGACACTGCAAATGTCACCAACTACTATTTCTGCTTGCAGCAACCGTGTTGGACATGTTATTATTACAGATCAATAAGGTATGAGATATGGCATGGAGCCATCAATTTGGCAAATGTACTTCTTCAATTCTGATTAGAAGAGAGAACCAAAAGCAGATCATGTGGCGTGGACAATATCTGTCAATGGTTTTTTCCTATACAGCACTCTGCTGTTTCTTTCAACCTACATTATAATATAGTTCAGAGGAACCTGGAGCATCTGGACATCCCAAAGAATATTACACTGGACCAGTACATCGTGTAGATTATACAAGATGAATAAGAGATGGTTAGCATATTGCCTTGATAAGACACATGTGATCTGATGTGGGGATGGTAGCACAGCACTCAGAAGCCTAAGGCAAGAGGATCATGATTTTGAAGCCAGCTTAGGCAACCTAGTGAGTTCTAGGCTGTTCTAGGGTACATATTAAGAGAATGTCTCTCAAACATCAAAAGACTCATGAGCTTGAGTGAGCAGTAGAGAATCCATTCAAAGACACAGGGACATACCATATTAGTAATATTTCAGGGATCCAGTGACCAAAACCATGCCAGACCAACATTTACAAAGAGTAGAGCAGAGTTTTGAATTTCAGGCCTTTTACTGTAAAGAGAGCCACCAGGCAGGCTTCTTTCAAACTCTGGAAGCATCATATTCTACACCAGGACCCAAGTTTCAAGTGATATGTAAAGTTATGATATGAGTATGGATTAGTGTATAGGGGCTCTGTGGCAGATCTAAGATGTAGTGCAATATTTGACCTGCCAAGTCTTCTGATACCAAAGGTGTCAGAAATGGAGACAGATGCATAGTGGAGCCTATGAGAAGCCTAAGTATGAGAGTCTTAGGGTTCTGGAGCTAGGCCATACCATTTTCAGTAGGGGCTTAGATACATTTATGGTTGCTGTTTTTGAGATATGGTCTTACTATGTAGCTCCAACTCTTTTGGAACTTGCTATGTAGCCCATGCTGGCATCACACTAGCAATTCCTTTACCTTAGTCTCCTGATCTGGGGTTACAGGCAAGTGCCACTATGCCTGGCTCAATTTTATGCCATCTGAGAAACAGATTCCACTGTAGTATTTCTCTCTGATAGAGACAGAATGTTTGACCACAGGATACCAAGTGACTGTGAACCCAGAACAGCTCATTATGAGCTGAGTCAGGCCACACCCGCCAAATAAAGTCAGATATTTATGAGCAATGTTGAATGGTTTGTATGGTTGTTTAAAAGCCAGGAAGGAAAATGACAAAAAGATCATGACAAGGAGGTCTGGGACATAGACTGTGGGTGAACATATGGAAGTGGGCAAAAGGGAAGGATCCAGATCTTTTTACTGTGTGCTAACACCCACCAGGCTTCATCTACCATGGAAGTGGTACTAGGCAACCAAGTAGATAGGATGAGTCAGCCAGATGATGTCAGCCAGCCTCTGAGCCACCCCAGTGCTAGCAGATGGGCGCACAAATGAAATGCCAATAGCAGCAGAGATAAAAGTTATGTGTGGAATCAACTTTCCAGTCTTCCAGCAAGAAAGATCAACATTGAATCTTTGATATGACACCATACTTCAAGACTAAGACTTGGGCAAGCTGACTGCATTGGGCTTTTTCTACTCTATAAAATATGGTGATCTGTTTTGACTAGAAATTTCCACGTGTGGTTTGCCTTTTTATTTTCTAAGACTAGCAAGCATCACTGTCCAAGGGTTTAAAACTATACTTGATCCCCAACAGGATGGGATCCCATATAACATTGCAGCAAACCAAAGGACACATGTCATAACAAAGTACAGGAAGGCAAAGTAAAGATGTTACTATGAAATCAACCAGTGAGGTCCCATACCACACCACCCAGAGGCTGTTGGCCTGAGAGAATGAAGTCATAGTTATGACCTCATTTTGGAGTTGAGACCATACAAGAATGGACATTACCGTCCTAAAAGCAGTGGAAACCCTCAGTCCATGATTATTGTGTGTGCTATTCTCATAGTAGGTAGAGTACATGAGTCTGGGAAGTCAGAGGTCATACTGGGAATGGCCCAGCTTACCATCAATCCCAGTTATCCACTCTTAGAATCTGTGCTTCCTGTTCCCTCAGTATTCTGCAAGTTTAGAGGTCCTGGTTCTCCAAGGGGCAACCCTGCTACCAGGGACACAGAAGGAATCTCATTAAACTCTAAGCTATGATCACCACCTGTGCACTTCAGGTTTCTTTTGATAACTAAAGAGAAGTCACTAGCAGAAGAATGTAACATTGATAGCTAGGAAGTAGGAGGCAGGGCTGCTGGTTTACAGTGAGGGCAGAAGTGGGCACATTTGGCACCCAGACCACCCACTTTGGCATCTGTTGGAACTCTTTGTTCAGCTTTCGTGGTAAGTAGACAAGAAGCAGCCAGAGTGTGAGTCAGGTGTGGGGACACAGGCTCAGGGATCTCTCAAAGATGAAGGAATGGCTCACCCACCAAGTAAGACACTGAGACCAACAGAGGTGCTAGCTGAAGGTGAAGGGTCTGTTTCCAGGGAAATCTATCTAAGAAAAGAAGCCACAATAAGAAACACAGATTATATAACCCACAATATACATATTTACATAACTCATGCTATATATACACACACATATATATTATATAAGACCCATATGTTTTATGTCAAACAGGATTCAGATGTGCCTTATATAATATATACCACATAAAAGATATATCATACATGTGTCTAGGTTGTATAACAGAATATACATAAGGATCCATATACAAGTGAAATTAAAGTTTCAGCTGGGCATAGTCCTGCACATTGGTAATTCATCACTTGGGAGACAGAAATAGGAAGATCATGAGTTTGAAGCTAGCCTGAGTTACATAGCAAGGCCCTCTCTCAAAAATTAGTTTTGGTAAATAATTACCCTTATTATATGCAATATAATTTTGTATGTCTTGTTCCACTTTATTCTATTTTGTGAAGAAAATCCTATACTTGTAGGTATATTATAGAGTATAAAGTCATTATATAACACGTGCAATATGTAGTTCATGTTGTATATAATATATTATACATCATATATTATTGGAATAATAGTCTTATATCAAATAACTGCTTACTATGTAAAGCATACTCTGTTTTCTGTTTCATTTATCATGCTTCATGAAGAAAGTGGCATGCTGGTCATGGGCAATAGTTGGCCCACAGATTGAAATACACAGGAGCAACTTATCTCTAAAAGAAAAGAAAGATGGAGTCCATGCCTGTAAATCCCAGGTCTTATGAGGTAGGGGCTGCAGAATTATAAGTTTAAGGCCAGCCTGGTGCGCATAGTAAGACTGTGTCTTAAACATTAAAAATTTAAATCCTCTCATCTTAAAGGATGCAACATTAAAGCACAGAGGCTCAGGATGAAAGAAGAGTGAAGACTGGAGAGATGGCATCAGGCTATACATACATATACATTTATTTCAAAATTGTCAAATTCCTCCTTTATTCCAACCTGAAGTCCTCAAAGCTTGCATGGTTCTGAAGGTCTGCAAGTTTATGCAGAGCTCTGTTCCCAAATCGAGCCTGGTATACTTAGGCTCTCCTTCTGTCCACGTCACCTAGCAGATGCTAAATGAATATTGGCCAAATTGTCTAGAAGAAAAAGACTGAAGGAGCTGTTGCAAAAAAATGGGGGCTTTGAGGATGCTGAAGGAGAGGGAGAATAACCTTTTGCTGAGTTCAATAAGTACTCAATAAATGTTTTCTGGAGATTAAATAAAAAGAAGGTATTGAATTGCCATTATAGAAAGGGGAATGGATATCAGTATTCAGTTGAGAAACAGGGGGCGGGGCAATTAAATAACCTGTTTATAGGGTTGGAGCAGAGAAGGAATGTCTATCAATATGTAGTACAGGCCTCAATAATGTTTGTTGACTTCAATAAAGCAAATGGAGCCCAGACGACAGTGCCCTGGGGAACAGCTTGTAGTAAAGGAATTCTGAACTTTGTTCAATATATATTTTAAAGGTTGCTAGAGGAAAGGTGAAGAAGCCTACTGTAATGATAAGAATGTGGTTACTCGAACAGAATACAGCAAGAGATTAATAAGTACTTTCTGGATTAACGGAAAAGGGGAAGAACCATTAGGGAGGTAGCTACAAAGTGTCTGTGTGTGTGTGTGTGTGTGTGTGTGTGTGTGTGTGTGTGTGTGTGTAGAGGAAGGATCTAGTCAAAATATTGGGGGAAAGGCTAGAGAGATGGCTCAGTGTTTAATAGTAATGACTGCTCTTCCAGAGGTCCTGAGTTCAATTCCCAACAACAACATGGTGGCTTACAACCATCTGTAATGGGATCTGATGCCTTCTTCTTTTTGTTTAAAGATTTATTTATTATATATAAGTACACTGTAGCTGTCTTCTGACCCGCCAGAAGAGGTGTCAGATCTCATTACAGACAATTGAGAGCTACCATATGGTTGCTGGGATTTGAACTCAGGACCTCTGGAAGAGCAGTAGTCAGTGCTCTTAACAACTGAGCCATCTCTCCAGCCTCTGATGCCTTCTTCTTGTGTGTCCAAAGACAGGTAGAGTGTACTTATATACATTAAATAAATAAATCTTAAAAAATAATGGGGAGGAATTGGACTTCAGGGGGTATGTTCTTCAAAGTATACAATATGTGCATATTAAATTCTTATGGGGATAAGTAGAAAAAGTTATAGTAAATTCAGCTAGTGGTAGGATTAGAAGAAAGGGAAGCTGAGGGAAGGTTCTTCCCAGGATAGAGAAGTGCTTAATAAATGCATCCCACATTCTATCACACACAAAGTGTGCAACAAATATCTATAGAATGGATTAAAGGGCTTAAATAGAATGGATGGCTCGGTAGGGGCTTCTGAGGGAGCCAAACCAGTAAGCAGATGGTACCCAGTAAGTTTTGACTGAAATAGATCTCTTGAATGTAAGCTCTTAAGGCAATGGCAAGGACTTCCAAAGCCCTGGAAAGAGGAGACTGAGGGTGACTCATACAGTTGATGCTCAGTAAGTGTTGACTGGCTTAAATAGACTAACAGTGTTTTTGGTATTGACAAGGTTGAGAAGAGAGGATCCTTAGGGTTACTAAAGGGAATGGGAAGGGTAAATCTTATCTACTGGGTTCTGGGTTAATGGAGCAACGCTTTTAGAGGGCAGGCTTCATGGCAGGGGCAGGTTTTCCTAGGGGTAGTGAAAGGAGATGTACTTCCAATAAACAGATACTGCATAGGTGCTGGCTGCATCCACTGCAGGAATCTGTATCTGAGGAGCATGCACAAACACACAAGATCTCCATAAATGCTCATGGGAGTCACTGGAGGAAAGGGTCTTTGGAGGAAGGTCATCAGACTGGAGTCCAGAGTGGACGAGAAATTAGTGTTCACTAAATTAGTTACAAATGACACTTGATGAGGAAGGCTAGGAATTATTTGATAAATGCTCCCTTGGAGGAAAAGCCCCAAATGGAAAGGGGAAGGGAATGCAGAAACTTGATCTAGTCAAACACAGCTCTCCTTTAATGCAAGGAAGATTTTTGTGGAGAAGACCTAGACCAGGTGTTCTGTAAATGCTAGAGCTAGGAAGGATGAAAAGAAAAGGCCTTTGACAACAGTGACCCAAATGGTGCCCACAGCAACTGCTAGATGTTTGAGTATTGGATTAACTCTTGTCACAGCCCTTTGTGGAGAGGTCTTTGGTTGGGTCATGCAAAAGGTGCTCAGTATATGGTGATGGAAGTACCTGAAGGAAAAAGTAATGGATAAAGGTTTGGGACTGAGATGGAGATTTTATATATATATAAATTTGACACTCAACAGATGCTTGCTGAATGGGAAGAACCTTAGAACCTTTATACCAAAGGAAAGAATCTTTAGACAAGGTTCACATTTTAGGGAACTAATTAATATTGAATGGATCCACCAAAGACCTTTGAAAAAGTGTCTGGACAACAGGAGATTCAGGAAGCACTCAATAAATGTCTTCTAGAGTCATAGGAAAAGGTCACTGAGGAGAGACTGGTAAAATGAGTCACACACAGAAAGCTTGAAAACCCTCACAGAATTCATGCTTGGAAAATGATTCATTTGAGGCAGGTTTAGCAATGGTACATGTCAAACATTTAATGCCTCTTAAATCCTTCGGAGCACGCACCTGGACTTGGAATACATAGAACGCATTCAGTCAAGGTTCATAGGATCCATTAGTCAGAGCTTGTGATGAGAAACTGGGGTGGAATACACAACAGGCACACTCAATCACTGCTTACAGACAAGTTTGAAAGGTCTTTGAGGAGGGCTCTGTGGTGGGAAATACAGTATCAATTGGATACAAGTCCACAAGATCCATTAGAGAGAAGGCCCAAGGGCAAGAAGTGAGGGTAACAGGGCGTGAATCAGACTCAAAACATGCTCAAGTAAGTCATTAAAGCCAAAGACCTCCAGGGAAGGGCTCTGCAGTAAGGTATAATGCAGGTGCTGAATAAATGCTTACAAAACTCATTAGGGACGAGGCCTTCTAGGCAAGAGTTCGACAGAGGAGGTAGGGCCCATTTGGCCCTTGAAAGCTTTCTGCATATATCGAAGCCAAAAGCTTTAAGGAATGAGTATTAAGAAGAGGTATAGGCAACAGATAATTGCTCCTTGTACCCATTTTAGTTTTGGGGGAGGTAAAAGCAGGGCTTAAAGGAAGAACTGGGCACAAATCATTAAAAGGAAGGAAGGAATTGGGTGAGGGGCCAGATATCAGGCACACAAGTGGCACTCGATAATTGCTCATTCACTGTAGAAACATCTGGGGACCCAGGCCCTCGAAGAGGCGCAATATCGGCTTACCAGTCGGTGTGCGGCTCGTCGATGACCAGCAGCACCCTGGCGGCGGCGCCCCCGCGGCCTGCGCCCCCAGAGCCACCGCCCACCTGCTCACTGAAGGTGGCGGCTGCAGCTGCTGTGGTCTGTTTGACCGCGTTAGACAGCGAGGAGAAGAAGCCACCGCCCCCCGAGGACCCGGGACTAGGGGCTGCTGGAGAGGCCACTGGAGCAGCTGTGGAGGCCCTCTCAGCAGAGGCAGCAGCGGATCCGGGAGTGGCCCCTGGGCTGGCGGCTGAGGGCGGCGGCGGAGGTGGTTGCGGGCGCTGCAGGTCTGTCATATACCCATTAGGCAGATTGGCCATGAAGTTGCTGTCCGACAGGCGGCGCCGCAGGTAGTTCATGGTGGCAGCTTGGGGCAGGGGATCCAAGGGGCAGTGGGTCGGTGGGCCGCGGGGGCGGAGCGCAAGGGGCTCAGGAGCACGGCGGCGCTCTCTGGCACGACGCGACTCCTCTGCTGCCCGCTGCAGACTGAGGCAGCGCTGAGGCTCTGCCGCCGCAGAGCGTATGGTCGCGCCTGCACCCCCCTATCTTGCACCTCTTGTGGTGCGGCCCGACTGGACTCACCGCTGCACGGACGCGACCAAGGCGGTGAGGTAGGGGAGTTTGGGGAGGGCTGGAGAGTGACGTCAGCCCGCCTTTGGTGCTGGGGAGGTGGTGGCGCGCGCCGGCAGCGGGGGCGAAGGCTCTGTCCGCGGTACTAAATCCGACAGTGCGCACGCGCCGCGCCGCGCTGCATCCTCTTCCCCTCCCCCTCTGATGGGGGAGGGAATGCGCAATTTGGGGAGTGGGAGTGGGGGTTCTTGTCCGTAGGGTCTGGACCCGTAGTAAGGCTCCTACTCTGTTTTTCAGCCTCCTCCTAAATCCTCAGGCTAACTTGCATTGTTACCCTTCCCAGATACTTGTGTTTCCAGTGTTGATTTTCACCTCTGAAGGCATTTTGGGGTTGAGGGTCGGGATAGAAGCATACTCGGAGGGGAACATAAAACTAGAAATTCTCCTTACTGCAGTGTTCCTGGCGAGATGTCTTCCACGACAACACTGTCAGGCAAAGAAAAGAGCACGGGGTAGCGTAAACATCACCAGACAGGCGGAGGTGGACACTTGGGTAGTGAGAGCCTGAAGGAACACATGGAATAACACAAATAGAAAAACAAGGAATGACACAGGGTATATGTACATCACAGAACACACGGGCATCCAGGTATATATGTAGATGTACAAGCCCAGGGTAACACACATGAGCATATTGAGCAATGCACGTTCAGGCAACACATTGACACACACCCAGAGAATCTCACACAAGTACACACATCTGGAAAAAACACATGCTCTCAGATGAGCAAGGAAACTCTGGGTATGCAATGCAGAAGCATTTCCTGCAGCACTAACTCTGATGTGTATTCAGCCTCTTCCACACGAACATATTTAGTCTACATGCCCTCATTCCTCTGCTCTGGACGTAGCCAAAACCCAGTGTAATCAGTGTTCATAGATGTCTCCCTCCGTGTATAAGAACTTTGCAGACAGGAGGCCAGTTAATACATATATATGAAAGAATAATGTAATTTTGGTGGTCTGAATAAGAAGGTTCATATATTTGAATGCTTAGTCACAAGGGAGTGGCACTGTTGGGAATGATTAAAAGGATTAGGATATGTGACCTTGTTGGAGGAAGCATGTCTATGGGGTGGGCTTTGGGGGTTCAAAAACCCACGCCAAGCCCAGAGTCAGTCAGTTAGTCAGTCAGTCTGTCTGTCTGTCTGTCTGTCTGTCTGTCTGTGTTGCCTGTGGATCAGCATGCAGCTCTCAGCTATGTCTCCAGCATCAAGCCAGTGTCTGCCACCATATTCTCCATCATGGTGCTAAGTGACTCATCTCTGAAACTGTAAGAAAGCCCCCAATTAAATGTTTTTTTTTTAAATGAGAATTGCCTTGGTGATGGTACCTCTTCACAGCAATAGAACATTGACTAAAACAGTAATCCATGCAGTAGTAGGATGTAGAAGTCATTATGTCAACTTGTAAGATTCTGGCTATAACAAAATTACAAATCCATAGTTATTTGTTTATATGTACCTTGGCTTATTCAACAATCTGATAGATAATGTAATTTCTACTTTGCAAATGAGGGGAATCCATGAACTTCAAATCATCTCCAAAGAGTCATATTTGCTGTGATTGGTGTATGTGGTAGGAAGATGAAACAGCTAGTGCTAGTGTATTCACAACAAAGTGGGGTGGGATTTTAGTAAGGGATAGTGCCAGAACGATTGGGTACATCATTGACTCCAATGAGCAATGATAGTAGACCAGTGGCAGGAGATACACAAGAATATCTGGAGTTTCTTGCCTGAAAGATTTTAGAATCACCTACTTAGTCATTTGTTTTTAAACCAGATCTTGCTATGCACCCTAGGTTAGCCAGGTCTCAGCCTCTACAGTAATGAGATTCTTGGTGTGTATTACCAACTCTGGCCATTTGCTCATTTCTTATTTATGAAATCAATGGTTTGTTAAACATATCAATAATAATGTGGGATCTAGAGTAAAATAGCTGGGTTCAAGACCAGCCTCAACAATATGGTTGGGAAAGTGAGTTAATCTCTGAGTTTTTTTTTATCTTTAAAACTAGGAAGGAGAAGCATAACCTCTGTGCTTTTGCAAGTGCTGTAGCCCCATCAGAAACCATGCCTCCACTTAACTTTTTTGCATCCCCTTCCCCCAGGTTCCTACAGTTCCTAAATTCAGGATTGCCAAGCCATCCTTATAATCTCTCCTCCATCCTAGTGAGCTTCAGTCTCAGTAGAATTAGCCTTTGGTTGCCTAATCCTTTTTTCTTTGCAAGATGCCCTTTGGCAATTCAAATAAGGAACTTCCTGAATATGGGTATTTTCTAATGTTTTAAAATATGTAACTATATTGCTGATTTAAGACAAAAAGCATGGCCTTTGGTGACCTCTTTGGTGACAGAAGCAATTGCAGGTCTTCAGACTGTTTTGGCTCCTCTGGGCCTGAATCAGGGCTCAGAACAACTCCCTTGACTGTGGCTCTTCCTGGGACACATTTAGACTTTTAGTACTTTTAGCTTCCTAGTGCCATTATTTTTTCTAGGTGGCTTAGTTTCTAGAAATTAACTTTTGCAGATTGTCTTTTAAAGGAAGCTTCCCACTCTCCTTCTGGAGTCTTTATTTTTTAAAGATTTATTTATTATATATAAGTACACTGTAGCCATCTTCAGACACACCAGAAGACAGCATCAGATCCCATTACAGATGGTTGTGAGCCACCATGTGGTTGCTGGGAATTGAACTCAGGACCTCTGGGAGAGCAGTCAGTGCTCTTAACCTCTGAGCCATCTCTCCAGCCCCTCCTTCTGGAGTCTTAACTCTTCAAGGAGAGAGCTCAATCTCCAGACCAACTTGTACAGCAGGAATAGGTATACAGAAGTGTCTAAGAATCACTTCTTTGAATATTGGTGAACAATTACTTAAATACACATCTCTGACACAAGTTCAAGCCAGGATTGTGCCTACAACACATACCTCCCAATTCCACTTTAGTGGGAGTGAACACACACCCCTTATGGTTTTGTTATAAACTCATATATCACACACATCCAATACAGTCCTAATTCTTGCCCAGCTCTGAAAGTCTACATTACAGAGATGTGTACCTCACAATGTATACTTACACAGTCAAGCTTCTACTTTCTTCCAAGCAAGTATCTCTTACACCCTGTAGTAGCAACTAAAAACCCTCACTTTGACTCAGTCTTCCCAAGATGACTAAATCCTCATTGACTTGTCTCCACGTCTATCGATCGAGTGGGACATATTACATGTTCTGACAAGACTGGTTTTCACAAATCTCCTACTGAAACACTCCTACACAGAAGGGTCCCTTTCACCCACTGTACAAAGTTGCAAACTCTGCTCCTAATAATTAATATGCATCACTATGTGCGGTGCTTCAAAAATATCCAGCTCATTACTGTTGTGTGCTAATTTCGTACTTTGTAAAATGGGGATAATATCGACCCTCTTGAATTCATTGTGTATTAAATGGATTCACACTATGGAAAGACTTAAGGCATTATTGGGCTTTCAGTAAATTGCTTTTTAAGTGTTAGCTATTACCCTGATTATGATGAGTCCTTTGTGATTCCATCATGAAGGAGCTCAGCATTCAGTGAATGGAAAAAGGAATGAGCAAATTCTAAGAACACTGGTGTCTGGGTTTGTTCCCTTTACTGTGGAGACATAGGCAGCTGATTCCTTCCTTGTGTCTCCATTTCCAGCACTATTGTTAGTATACAGTAGGTGTTAAACATTGAATACATGTTTGAACAAAAGGAATGCCTATTTTGAGTCTGCTCACTGGCTATCAGATGTTCTCACCTTCTACCAGTCCTCCCCCAGCCCAGATGCTCAGACTTATCTCTAGCATACAGTAGACTTTAAAGTGTTAAATGAACACATACAAAAAGGTGCATCTGGGTTTGTTTTGGGGGTCCTCCAGGCCAATGCTAACTCTAGCCTCTCTTTACCCTTGCCCTAACTGAGACTGCATTATAATCACCTCCTCAGTTCCCCTAACCCCCCAGCTATTTGTTGTTGGTAATTGTGGTGTTGAACTTAAGGCTGTTTTTCAGTGGGTGGGTGCAGGTGCTTTCTCAGCTGGGTGCCAACTCTGGTCACATCCCACCCAATTCATCACTGTAGCAGATCTGCTCGCTGAGATGCCCTGGTAAGTGGGTGGGAACCCAGGAAACTTCATTAAAGTAAGAGAGAGCAACTAAATAGCACACCGGTCAATCAAAAAGTTCCTGCTAAGGTGAGTAGCCAATGGCAAACCCCACTTTGTTGCCCTCCTGTCTAGTCCCACTTCTTTATATTCGTGGCAAAGACAGGCTGGGTTTGGATACTTACTTTCCGGCTTTCCAGGCTACAAACACAATACAACAGAATAAGTCACAATGGGCCATTGCTATGTTGCTCTAAAAAATTCTACTGCCCACTTTTAGGAATGGGGGCAGGCTCCCCTCTTCTTCTTTAAGGAATCTTAGAAAGAATCTAGAAAGGCTGGTTTATTGAGGTTTAGAAGGTCAGGGGGTCAGAATGGAGGCAAGGGATTTTAGGGTTTCTTCTCTTCTGGATCTCTGCAGGAAGGCACATGTAGACATGGCCGTTTCTCTTCCACCACCAGCTTCTGCCCCTGTAGCACCTCACACAGTGGCCGTGGGATCCCCCAGAAGGTAACATTCTTCTCACCCTGACCTTCAACCATGGAAACTGTAGGCCTGGGGTGTTGGGAAAGCAATGGAGGAGAAAAGCTCAGGTAAGGCAAAAATGTATTGAAAAAAACTGTTTTTTTAATCTCAAACTCAATGATATCCCTGCCTCAGCTTCCCAAATGTGGGAATTACAGGCAAGTCTCATCAATTTTTTTGTGGTATTAGAGACAAAACCTAGGACTTTGTACTTGCTAGGCAAATGTTCCTCCATGCTCCCATAGCATAGCATTCTGTTTATTTGTTTGTTTTTTAGGTTCTACTGACCCTTTCCCTCTTTTACCCAGGCTAACCTTGAACTCATTCTGTAATCTAGAAAAGTCTTAAACATGGTCCTTTTGGCTCCAGCCTTTTAAGCAGTTAGGATTATAGGTTTGTACCATTACACCTGAATTAACATCTCACTGTGCATTTAACTCTATGTCTAACTGTGATATTGGGTCATTTCTGATAAAGAAATAGGAAAGATGATCCCCTGTGCCTCAGTTTTCCCTAATCTACAAAATGGCAATAAGAGGAATATTTTTACCTCTAAACCCTTTTTCTTTCCTCATACTCATGTTAAATGCCTATCTCAAGCCACTACTCCTCTCTTCTTCCTTTTCCTTTCTCTTTTCTTTGTCCCTCCTCACTTTACACAAATAGAACCTTATATCCAGGAAGGTTTTTTCCAGTAAGATTTCTCCTTGTAGGCAAGCTCACTATTCATTTTCACCCAGACTCTCTCAATTGGTCTTTTTCCACACAGCCTCTAACTATGTGGGAAACTTAGGAAATTAAAAACTGGTTCCTAACTTCAGGAACCAGTCTGATCCCCCACATCTGGAAAATCCTATCCCAGTGATAGGCCACTTAACAGCTGGAAAAAGACCATTTAACCTTATTTATGTGGTGTAAGAAGGGATGGGTAACTTAACCCTTTCTAACTCCTGGGCCACTGTGGTGTCCAGTAAACACTGAAGGTGGCTAATCAGCTCTGTCTAGAACCTGCTCACTATCTGGATGTCAGGAAGGCTTCTCCAGAAAGGCCTAATTAGTTTTCTAGGTCCAGAGGGTAGTGCAAGTCTCATTGCTACTCACCTGTCATTTTTATATGCATTTTATCACAACTCACCTGGGTACCTTCTACCCATAGATTTGGGTTCTTTTTTAGTGAGTGTTGCTAGAAAGGCCTTGGAGTACTTCAAGGTAGTGAAATGTGGAGTGGATAAATGGAGGGCATGGATGACTGAGTAACTCAAAAGTATGCTAAGAGGTCAGTGAGAAGGCCACATGAAGGATTGTGTGCATGGGAGTCCAGCTAGGTGGCTGCATTAGAAACTGAGGCTGTGAAGTCTTCCCTAATTGCTTCTCCTCTTTCTTTTGTTTCTCTCCTCTTCTCTAAGGTAGGAGATGGCACTGGCAAGGTAGGCACTTTTGATCCAGGGGCTAAGCTCCAGTTCAGTATAACCAATTCCCCTCATATCCTTCAGCATCATGACCCCCTCCTAGAAACACAATGTTCCCCAACTCACGAGTACTTGGGGAGCAAAGGTGTGCAGAGTCGCTGACGGACACGGGTGGGGTTGGGTCCACATGGTGGTGTGCACAGACCCCAGGTACTCCACTGTGACCATGAACCTTTCACTGCAATGGCAATGGGTAGTAGAATGTCATATAGTCAAAACTGGAGGTCTCAATGAGAAAAGGAGACTGAAGGGGCATAGGGTACCCAGCATAGCTACTACATGGTTGTCCACTCTCACTGTGCTGCCTGTGGGTCACTCACAGACACAGTTATGGATGTCATAGCAGTGTCGAATATCTTGGAGTTTCCCAGTACATGGCTGCCCATCAAATTTGCGGCCACCACAGCTCCTTGAACGTGACTGCTGGCCTGGGATTTCATCACAGCTGATGGACTTCATTCTCACACGGCTGCAGTGACTCCATTTTCCCCAGGCCTCCCACTCTCCATTTACTGTAGAGGCAAGGAGTAAGAGGGTTTGTAGCCAGTAAAGAGCTTCAGGGGAAGGACTGAAGAAGGCTTTGGGAGGGAGTGGGAGTGAACAGATGTAGGGATGAAGGCAGAGAGGTGAACCAGGGTATGGGGGCAGGAAGAGGAGAATCATGCAGGAACAAGGTTTTGGCAGCAAGAAGTGGGCAGCAGTGATGGGCAGGGGGCTTAGGCATGGGCATGGTGCCTCTTGACTTGCTAACCAGGGCAAGGCATGGCTGTGTTACAGACGTGTTTCCGAGTGGCATCACCAGCACAAAAGGGGCCCCCATGACGGGGTACAGGGTGATCACATGTCCGTCGTTCTAGGGTCTGGCCCAGGCCACAAGTCACCGGGCAGGGACTTGAAGGGCCCCATGGTCCCCAGCCACCAGCCACTGTTGGAGTAGGAAAGAAAGTTAAAATAAAGCCACTGTAATCATGCATACTCCCTAGTTTCCTTCCATGTCACCTCTAGACATTGAGGCAAATTGTCTGCAGATGATAGGCTTCTTATCACATGGTACAAGAAATTCCATTCCCTCAAATGGCACACCATCTTTGCCAGAAATCCAAAGCCCCACTAGCTACATGCCAATGGCCTCATCCCTGCATACCTGGGCAAGGTGGTAGGCCACTACAGCCCCGATGCTCATAGGCTGTTCCTGAGCAGGGCTTCCCAGGGGGTTGGTGTGAAGGTGCTGGTGCAGAACATGAGCGGCTTCGTGTCTCCTTAGGTTCTTGAGCTCCGCCAAGGCATGATCCTGAGCAGGCGCTCCAGGGGCCCCAGGATGCCCAGGCCCCATGTGCTGTGGTCAGAGTAGAAGGATGAGCTCTGGTCAAGCATGCATAAAAGTCTTTTCTCCCTGGCAGTTTCTGGCTGTAGCCCAACATTCTAGATATCCCTTCTATGTCCTGCTACTCTTACTCACTGGGGCAGATCTTCTGAGTGTCACAGGCCTGTGATTGCTGGGCCTCTCCGGGGCAATGGCCTCCACACTTAGGAGCAGGATTATCACATAGTCGTTGACGGGTCTGGGTTCCTTTGGAGCAGGTGACAGAGCAAGGCCCCCAGGGTCCCCACTCAGACCAGCCACCCATCTCTGTGGAAGAAAAAAGAGAAGGAAGTGGGGATGGCAACCTAGGATTCCTTCCTTTCATGTATGTCCCACATCATCTTATCCTGTCCTATGTCTTTTCCCTATACCTGGCCTGGCAGTACTGCTCATCTGGACTATGGTAGCCTTCATACTCTTCCCTCTGCTCCACATTTGGCCTGCCCTCTTCCCAAATTCAGTCAAAGCGAATTCCTCCCCATCCCATAAACCAAACCATTCAGACTAAAGCCAATGTCTTCACTTTTGAAAATCCTCCTTCAGCAATCTTAGCCTCCTCCATTCCCCTTAAAGCCATACAAGGTCTGTCCTCAGGGCCTCTATACTGATTCTTCTGGAGCGGGGGGGGGAGGGGGGGGCTGTGTCCATGTCCACATTGCTCATCTTCCTTACCTGGACAGCATAGCTGATCCTCACAGGCCTGTAGCTGCCACTCAAGAGTTCCAGGAGCCGCCTTCTCAGAGCACTGTCCACCCCTACCCACACAGCGCCTGTGTCGCAGCTGGGACCCCTCAGAGCATGTAACTGAGCAGGGCCCCCATGAGGACCATGCTGACCATTGTGGGGACCTGTGAAGAGGAGCCTATGTTCTCTCCTGGTATGAAGTGACAGGATACATCATTGAGAGCCGACTTACCACTTAGGGATGGTGGGTGATTGAACATGAAGAAGTAAATATACAGGAAATATATGATAAATTTCATTTCGCTTCATAGCAAGGGCCCTGGAAACCCCCCAGGGTCAAAGCCAGAAGATGTACAGTAAGCAAATTTAAGGACTAAAAAACCCAGAACTTCTGCCAGGAACTCAATAGGTCACTACCCTGTAGAGTATCAGGCAGAGAGGAAGTACTTAGTAAACAGAAGTTCAGAAGTTCCTTCAGAAACATCCTAGCGATACACTTTGCTTCTGCACAGGACTGACTGGGTTTGCATGCTAATATGGGTATGTACATGCCAGTGTTAAAGAGACATGAACTGTTAGCATGATAAATGGTCCAGAGCTGCTCTCCAAGATCTTCAAACCCATCATCTTTACAATGTTATCTGGAATATATAGTAAGCAGTCATAAAATATATCTATAGTATAGTAAGGCTCAACATACGTAAACTGGAAGTCATAATTAGGAGATTCATGGTGCTTTCAGAGATCAAATTGCCACAAAAGAATTGCACAATCATCAGAATTAAAGATTTGGCATTGCCCTCAGAATTTCCCTAAAGTCCTCCATTTCTATGATGCTTTTATATATGATAAGCATTCAAATATGATCTGTTGTAAGTTAGGAGAATGAAGCCACCATCAAAAATATCTAAGTTGCACTCCACCCACAATGTTTACAGGAAGTCCTGACTTTTAAAGTACTTTTAAATCAGGGTTAATTTTGTCTCTCCTAAGGGACGTTTCACAGTGTCTGGATTCAGTTATTTAAAAAAAATCTTCTCTCATACAATACAGCCTAACTGTAGTTTTCCTTCTCTTCATTCCTCCCAGTACCCCTCACCATAACCTCCTTTCTTCCACAGATCCATTCCTCCTCTTCCCCTTCAGAAAAATGTAGGCTTTCCAGGGATAGCAACCAAACATGGCATAAGAAGATGTAATTAAGACCAGGCACAAATCCTTATATCAAGGCTAGATGAAGCAACCCAGGAGGAGGAAGTGTCCCAAGCACAAAGACACCCCTATTCCCACTATTAATCGGTGCAGAGAGTTATTAAAAACATTTAGGAAAAGGTCAGGTATGTTATAAACTACTAAACAGTGCACAGCTAAGAGCTCATACCCCCAACAAAGAGCTCCAAGCAACAGTGCCAAGATTTTTAAACCCTGAGCTATGGTTATAAGGAGGGCTTGTGGGGGGAGGGGCACTCTTAGAAGCTCCAGGGCAGAGAGTATAGTTTTATATTATAGGGCTCAGCCTAGGTTCCTCCAAACCTGCATGACTGACAGAGGCCCCCATCATGTTCCTGGAAGGCATAGGCAGTGTTGAGACAGCAATCTTCCACCCTGATGTCTCTTCCAAGTAGGCCTTTGCACCTGCCAGAGGGCTCCTCATACTGGGTGAAGCAGAGCACAGGGTCTGAGCCTTCAGAGGAGAGGAATGGGCAATCAGGAGTATGGTCGGCCTGGACATCCCTGGGAGGACATGTGGGCCCTTATCCACTTACCTGTGGTTGGCAGGATAAGCAATAGGAGCAGGAGCCACTGAGGGGCTTGCATTCCAACGGGCATTGTGAACACTATGTTTCTGCACTCCTCACAGAGAGGAGGCTTTGGTTTTGTCTGGACTGACCTGCTCTGGAAAGAGGAACCCAGGGCAGGAGGAACTGGGAGGGTATGGCCCCTTAACTCTGACCTCTTCCTTGAGCACTCTACCTCCTCTTTTCTCCCCTCTCCATTTCCTGAGTCACCCTTGATCCTGCTTGGTCACTCAGTCTTTGTCACCTAATACCCCACGCCACCCAGAAATCTTAGTTTTCAGTCAATGCTTTGGAGACAAATTCTCACTAAAGGGCACTGGAGCCTGAAAGTCTGAAGCAATAACCACCTAGGTGTGTGTCAACTTTGGCTTGGCAAGTCACTTTAAATTCTCAGCTTTGGTTTTCCTTTTTTTTTTTTTTTTTTTTGAGATAAGGTTTTGCAACATAGCCACACCTGAAATTTGCTTTGTACACCAGGCTGGCCTTGAACAGGCAAGTAACACCTTGGGTGGCTCATATAATCTTGACTATAGTGGTCAATTTCATGGGGCTTCTGAAGAAGGGTGAAATGAAGGAAGCCCTTGTCAGTCTGTCAAGGAGAAGGCATCAGGGCAGCTACTTTAACTACCATTTTGAAAGCCTAACCCTTTCCTAAAAGTGAGGTTCCTGTGGTCAGCATGTATGTGTGGGAGGTCAATGCAAGGGAAGTGAAAAAGGGAAGTGGCATTGTGTGGGAAGCGATTCAGAATAGGGGAGGTTCAGGCATACACATTGCCTAGGGTGTGTGAGGGTGCATCTGAAGAAACCCTTAGAGTCTACAGGGATAGAGAAAAGACAAAGAGCTGGGCCATAGTCTATTAGAGTACCCAGGGCAGATAATATTCTCTTCTGAGCCTGTTTCCTTTATTGTAAAATGTGCCCACAAGCAGGACCCTGAAAGGTATAGTCCTATAGTCTTAGCTGCTTTGGAGGTTGAAACAAGCAGAAAGAAAGTTCAAGGCTACAGTGTGAGTTCAAGGCTACCCTGGCTGATTTTTGTGGGATTCTGTCTGAAAAATAAAATTTAAAAAGGGGCAGGGTAGAGGTGAGAATGCTCAGTTAAGGTGCTTGCTGCAAAACTTGTTGACCTGGGTTTAATTCCTAGGGCTCACATGGATAAAGGAGAGAACTGACTTCCTCAAGTTGTCCTCTGACATGTGCGCTGTGGCTCATATGTGCAGCGCCTCAATTAAATAAATGTAATAAAACCTTTTAAAGGTTAGAGGTGTAGCTCAGTTGGTAGAGTGATAGCATAGCATTAACGAAACCCTTGGTTTGTTCCTTAGCACCATTTAAATTAGCAACTTGGGTGGGGGAGTGTAGAGGCAAGAGGATCAGAAATTCAAGGCTATCCTTGGCTACACAGCCTGGCTGTGTTTAGTAAACTGGTTTGTTCAACAGTTATTGAGCACCTACTGAGTGTTCTCAGCATTACATGGCTCTCTAACGAGACAGAAAAAAAATCACTGCCTCTGAAGGACTTACTCTACAAGGGGAAACTAGCAGTAAAAATTTTTCACAAAGGTCTCCTGTGACCCCTCTTGGGTGCCAATACTCTCTAGCCTTAGGACACACAAGAATCACTAATAGGGCTTCTTGATCCAACTGCATATTGTTGGATCCTACCTGTTGCTCATTCAGCAGGTGTGGTTAACAAATTAACAGATGTCTAACAAATTCCCAGGAGACACTGATATTGTTTGGAAGAACGTTTTGAGAACCACTATTTTGGTCCCTGGTCCCTTTTTAGTTTTTTTGGTGGGTCATATCTAGAAAATTTACAGTGCCTTGTTTCACTGTTAGTGTGTTAGTGACTGATCCATCTTCAGCCCATTTTCCCCAAAGAAAATCTGAGCTCCACAGACCCGCTTTTAATTTTTTTAAAACAAGCCTCAATGAGCGAAACTGTAGAATCTGCTGTAAAAACAGCACCTTTGTGCCCTGGGGATGTAGTTTAGTGGTAGACTGTCTACCTAGTATGAGCTGGACCTTGGGTTTGATTCCCAGGGTCACAAAAATAAAGAAATAAATAAAAACAACACTCTTGATAATCCACAAAAATGAGCTTAAGAAAGATGACACTTGTTCTCTTGCAGTCACAGATGAGCACCAGTCTACAAATTGAATTAAGATAAAATAAGTTAAAAAAAAAGGGTTGGGGATTTGGCTCAGAGGTAGAGTGCTTGCCTAGCAACCGCAAGGCCCTGGGTTCGGTCCCCAGCTCCGGAAAAAAAAAAAAAGATAAAATAAGTTGATCAGAATTAAAATAGAAGTCCCTCAATAATCTGCACTTGATTTGGGTAGGGGTGATAAAATTTGTTACTATTATCCTGTTATTATTAAAACAATATTATTCTGTTAATATCCACCACAGAAGTACCTTGTTCTCTGAGAGTATATTTGTCTCTGTATGCATTGAACAAAGGAATCTTGTTAAGATTCCATGACTATAGCTGTGGGTGCTATTATCTTGTAAAAAACTAGACTGCAATTCTTTCTGAATGCATTATTCAATCACCTTTTGCCTCACTAATGTTAGAATTGATATTTCTTTTGTTCCTACACAGCATATATCCTCATAGCCCCTGTGGATGAAGGGTATCAACAGTTTTTTTCCCACGTACTTCTAAGGTACTCAAATGACTTCAGATTGCTTATTTAAACAAAGAATGAGAGTCTGGTTTTATTTATTATTGCCTGATAGAATTTACTTATCTGTTCTGTCAGTTTCCCTGAGTATCAACCCAACAAAGGAAGTCTTTTTTTTTTTTAATTAAAAAACGGGAAGGGAGATGAAATAGGGTCTTGCTATTTAGCTCAGGTTGGCCTTGAACTCATGGCTACCCTCTTGAATACCTGGGGTTACAGGCTTGAGACAGACAGACAAAGACAGACAGACAGACAGACACACATACACAGACAGACTTCAATACAACTGTTGTTTTAAAATAAGGTCTTTCTGTGTAGCCCAAGTCTCACACCTAGCAACTCTGCTGCCTCAGAATCCTGAGTATTGAGAAGGGCAGAAACTTTTGTTCATTTTGTTAGCTATGAGGTGTTTAGGACAACAAACAGGCAAGAGATAACAGAAGACAAACAATAAACATCTGCTCAATCAATATATGGAAGTGCTAAGAGGATATTTAAAAAAGTGGGCATCACTTTGCAGCATCTATTTCAAGTGCTAGGACCAGATAAAGCTATCTAGAGACAATGCATGAGGAAGGAGTTCTGGGTAAAGGCCAGCATTTCAAGTTTTGGAGAATTGGAGACTAACTCAGGAGACTCAGCTGGAGAGGCTTGTGGAGAAAGAGAAGAGAGGAGGTCCTGGCACATCCATTCTGTGATCTCTGAGACATGGCTTCATTTAATTTCAATCACATTCTCATGTCATATATGCATGTATATTACCTATATACAGAGTTCTAGTCTTCTATAGTCTCTACTATAGCCTCTTAGGAACAGGCTCACATACTTGTTAAAAATTACATTTATTTATTTACTCTGTGTGTGTGTGTGTGTGTGTGTGTGTGTGTGTGTGTGTGTGTGTTTGCGCCGTGTGTGCGCGCACGCACTCACACACACATGCACTTGTGTAAGAAAACAAGTTTGTAGGAGTGGGTTCTTTCCTCCAATCATTTGAGTCCCAGGGACTAGACTCAGGTTGTCAGGTTTGTCAGTAAGTGCCTTTACCCGCAGAGCCATCTTGCTGGTCTCTTTTTATTTTACTAGGTCAGAGAACAACTTTTGAGGGTGGCTTCTCTCCTTTCAACATGTAGGTTCTGGCGATGGCAAACAGGTTTCCATGTTTATGTGGCTTGTTCACTTAACTGCTGAGTCATCTCAACTGACCTACATGTGACTTTGTGTTCATTTTTTAAGATAACAGGGTTATGTAGCACACATTGCCCCTGAATTTATTATCTAGCCAAAGATGACCTTCAACTCCTAATACTCTTGCTTCTACCTCCCCTGTGCTAGGATTACAGGCATGCACAACCACATTTGGCTATATATATAGTTACATGTGCTTGATTATATAACAATGGCTCAGTCACCATCATTCGCTCAGACTATCATTGTCTCTGCCATGGATCCCCAGCTTCATTAGTCTACCAAGAGTCATAGTCAAACACAGACATACAGTCACAGTCAGACACACACACACACACACACACACACACACACACACACAGGGTTACTATCAACAGTACTTTTTCTAACTAGGTCTGTTTTACCACAAGTTGTACAGTCTCACCATCATAGAACTATTTCCTTTGGCCTAACATTTTCTTACATGTAGTCACTAATGTAATTACCACTAAGTCCCATGAAGTTTCTTATACATATACAATCACCATTTCTTCTCTCCTTTCTCTTTAAACCCACTTAGGTTACATCCCCCCAAATTCTTTATTTATAGCCTGTTCATTACAGTTTCCTCTGAAGACTGTCACCTGAACACACAAAAGCACATTACCTCAGACACCATCTTCCTCATATTAATTTCTTCTCAGTCACCTTTTATCATGTTGACTCCTTTATTCACAGGGTTGTGTTTTGAGACAGGCTTTCACTCTATAGCCTAGGCTGGTTTTTAAACTCACTATGCAGCTAAGCTAGGTTTGAACGCATAGTGATTCTCCTACTTCAGCGTTGTGAGTGCTGGAATTGGAGATATGAGCCACTGTGCCAGCAAAGAATTTCACATATATACAGTTTCTCAGACACTTGTCCCACCAACCTATTCAGTCTCACCATTATTTCCCTTCAGTTCATTTCTGATATATGAGGCCACTAATTCACAATTGCAGTAAGTCTCCTGTGACCAGTCTCGCACATCAGTGGTCAATCAACCACACCATCATTTTCCTCCTATAGTCAGCTGTCATGGATACATCTGTACACTTAATACCCTCCAAGTTTCTCACATCCCCTGGTTGTGGCCATACAGTAAGTAGTTCATTGGCTCAGTCTCATGTGTTTTCCATACATGTGGTTTGATTCAGCTTTATGAAATGTTTCACAGACTTACATATTTCTCAGATACCATTTGGTTGTCAAGTTTCTCTCTCACAATTGCTGACTATGAGTACTTGCTACTGCTGGTCCCATGTGAACAGTCCTTGTTTTCTCCTCAAAGACAGGTTTGTGTTTCAGCAACTCAGTCTCACCAGAACCTGTGGGGAAGCTGTGATTGTTAATTGTAAACCAGCTGCTACCCACTAGTTGCAGCAGGGTAACATATTCAGTCAGTCTCAGTCTCTGTCTCTCTCTGTGTCTCTGTGTCTCTGTGTCTCTCTCTCTCTCTCTCTCTCTCTCATACACACACACACACACACACACACACACACACACACACACACACCAGCCTTTTAGACTTTAGCAGCCACAGCCAATCCATTTCTCCATCTTTTCTGTGGTTTCTATGAATCATTTTACAGTCTTATACCCATGTCTTATCAGTCACTTCTTAGGACTCATGATCATTTTCTCTCATACAATCAACAACTTCCTCCTCCTCCCTTCCTTCCTCCATTTTTTTTTTTCTGAGACAAGGTTTCTCTGTGTATCCCTGGCTATCCTGGAACTTGCTCTACAGACCAGGGTGGACTTGAACTCTGAGATCCACTTGCTTCTACTTCTCAAGTACTGAGATTAAAGGCATGTGCCACCACCACCACCTGGCTCACACAATCAACTTCTTAAACATATACTTCCATGACTTAATTTCACACACAAACCATTCCTCAAATGCTGAGGGTTGCTTGCTACTAAACACTGTTATTTCTCATCTACAAATGGGACTGGAGAAATGGCCTAGGCAATAAAACACTTGTTTTACAAGCATGAGGTCATCTGTTTGATTCCTATAATACAGGTAAAAATTCCAGGCATAGAGGAACATGCTTATAATCCCAGAATTGGGAGGTGGAACCAGGTGGATCCTTGGGGTTTGATGGCCAGCCAGAATATACCAACTGGTAAAGTCTAGGCAAAGGTGAGACCCTGTCTCAAAAGAGGGGACAGTGTTCTAGTGGACAACATACCACACACAAGACCATGCGTACACATGCACAAAAATGTTTTCGGTCACAATTCTGGCCTGTCACCCACAAATCTAAAACCTTTCAGTTTCTCTCACCACACTGGTTACCAATCACCAGTCTGTATCAGTGTCTTTGACATATGCCATCATTTTGCCTCTCTTACAGTCAATCTTTGCCTGGCCCTTATTGTTCTTCCCATACATTCGTGGCTGTCATGGCTCATTTTGGTGACACCAGGAGGAAAAAAAAATAACAACAGCTTTCAGCAACACCTTTAAAAATATATATTTACAGGAACAATTCCCCATTCTCTGGGACTCTTAGAAAAAAAGGTCCATTTTGGGGAAGCAAAACAAACAGTGGAGACGAGTATAGCACCGTCCCCCAAATCACCAACCCCAGATCTTCAGGCCTGGTCTGGGCCAGTGCTGACAGGAGGTGAGCCTGGGAGTCTTTTAATTCACTGCTCTCCAGCCTAGATTGATATAAGACAGGCTCCATGTCCCCCATTCCTCCCTCCCAACTCCAGGGATACTTAAAAGGGTCCTTTGTACCTGCCTACAGGAAATTGGGGGGATGGGAGGAAGGGAGCTGAAAATACATGTTTGGTATCAAAAATAAACACTTGGGGGTGGCAGGAAGACCGCCTCCAAAACCCTTACTTCCCACCCACCTACCTACCCACCCATCCGATATAGGAAGAGATGTTTCCCTCTCCCCTATTGAAAAGCCCCATTTAAAAATAGATTATACTATCAAAATGGAAGGGGGTGGGAGACAGAGACCTGGAGTACTGGCTGGAGGGGCCCCCCAGACGGGGACCATCCCCCCCCCAAAAAAACCCTCCATTGGGAGGTAATAGACAGGCCCCTATGAAATTTGGCAGACAAAGGAATGGCTTCTTAGGGGGAAGAACAACAAAAGGAATATTCCTCTCTGGCCAAAAGGTAACTTGAGAAAAGAACAAGCTGACTGAGAAGAAGGTTGGGGAGGTAGCAATTCCTATTTTAACAGTGTTGATTCCCTCGCTACCACTCCCAAACCATTAAATCGTACAAGTGCTCCCTGGACTCAGAAACAGCCAGGAATAATAAAATCAAACAAATGAGCTCTTCAACTCATGTCTCAAAATGAAGATGGGGCACCCTCAACTCCCCAAGGCAGGCTGAGAAATAAAGAAAGAAAGGTTCTTCTCAAGCCATACCCTGATTGTCTCGTTTTAGGAAAAAATGGGGAGGAAATGGGGGAGATATCTTACCCACTCCCCTAAAAAGGTTGGGCCAGATTCTTCCTAGTGGCCTTCAAAAAATAAATAAATAAACCGCCCCACCACTGAAGTAGGAGACGTGTAAGGGCGGCCACTGGAAGGCTGGCGAAGAAGAAGTTGTCTGTTTTGGGTGGAGGAGTTAAGTGAAATATCCTCTTTCCCAGGAATATCCACCCCACCACAACCAGAGCTTAAGTCTGTCAGTTGAATTGTTTCTCCTTGAGATGGCTAACTGGAGAGTTCAGGAGCATGGATGGATGGACTCCAAAAAGGGGTGGTGATGGTAGTCATGGCTTTTGGGGCCCTGGGGAGAGCACCACGGGAGTCGAGAGGCCATCCACGCTGATGGAAGGGATGTGCACCTGTGCGCTGCCACTGGACGGAAACTGGGGGAAGAACCAAGGATAGGTCATGGATGAGGACCATGCTAGTAAACTCTTACCATTTCCAACACAGGGCTAGGGAATCCTACCTGGAAGGAGAGCTTGGCTGGACTACGCGGTGCAATTGGACTCAGAGTGCTCCAGAAATGGATGCTGGGGGGCAGCGAGCTGGGTGTCAGCAGCACCGGGGTCTGTGGAGACAGAGTGGCAGGAACTCAAATGAACAGATGACAAGTATGAGAAGATGGAAAGAACCTACTTTCAGCACCTCTTCATGGATCTCCTTCAGACTTCTATGGTTACTCCTCACAAGTTCATAAACCTAGAGTATAACTACTAAGACCATGCCTATGACATCCCTCAATCTTTCCACCTAGGAGCCCACCTTCTGTTACTGAAACTTCAATGGGCAAGACTATCCACCAGATTCTATCCATGCACTGCTCTCAAACCTTGTAAGTGACCACCAGAAGAACTCAACTTCCCAGTCTCAAATTTCACCCATATACCTCACTAGGAAACCCAATATGCAAACCCCATGGAAAGCATTAGGGAGTCCGGCTGCTACAAAGTCCTCAGACCTACCCTTCTTAATTAGCTACATCACTTCAGCCTAAGCCTAAGAGTAGTTTGTAGGCTATCAGTGCCAATGTCACCCAGTTAGGCTGCCAGCCCTTACTCCTCTGCAAGGCACTCACCAAGGTATGTGTGGGGAGCAAGGATGGTGTTAGTGCTGGCCCCTGTGCCTGAAGACCAGAGCTTGTTCCTGATCCTGGAGTCCGTTCGGGTCCTTGGCCACCTAGCAGGCTTGGGCTAAGTGGAAGTTCCAGGTCTCGGGGCTTCCGGCCCTTCTGGGGTTGGGTGATCTCAGTGGTGGAGGTGGAGAGGCCACACACCTGTGCTGTATTCTCTGTTAGGATGGCTGGGAGCCGAGCCAGCAGGCCTTCTGAGGGTGAGACTTCTTGTTCAGCTTTGACAGCTTCTGGACTGAAGCCTCCAACCTCTGTAACTTCCAATTCTTCCTTAGGCCCCTCCACTTTGACTTCTGGGGGTTGTGGACGGCCAAAACCTGGGTTCAGACTCAACTCTTCAGATTTCTGGTTTGGGGCCTCTGGTGGGGTTAAGATAACCTGGAAGAGGGGTGTGCACAAAGGGAATGCATAGGAGTGTTTGTGTGTAAAACCTTTTTCTGTGAATCATCCAAGATATCTCTAGAAAGACATTTGGTATTGGGGGGAAGGCTTTACATGCAACATGTTCTCTAACTGGCCATGGGATTTAATGGAAGTAGAAATCCTCTGGGGCAGAGGCTCTGGGTGAGACTCTAGAGGTACCATTGTCATCCATCCTCATACCCATATTAATCAGAAATTCTGGAAATGGGCCCAAGTAATCTGTGTCTTAAGGCCACCCTAGTGATTAGGATCCAAAGCAGGATAATCAGTGCATTATATGTGACCCTATAAGGGACTAATGTACAAGTAGAGGCATAAGTTTGCTCCCTATCCATTTCTTTGAGGGAACATGTATCCCCTCTTCCACCATTATGTCCTGTACCGGGACATCTATCTCTATCCTTTGAGTTTCATACTTCATTTCAGAATGATGCATTCTTCTTCTCCAAGCCCTTTCCTAAATTTCCAAGTTCCAGTACTCACCTGCAGGGGCAGACCAGCCTCTTCTGCCTCCAAGCAGGCTTCTAAGGGGTTTGGACTGGTGCTCCTGCTCCCTGAGGGGGGTGCTGGTACTCCTGCAGGGGTAGTGTTGGGAAGCACTGAGGCAGGCCGAGGATGAAGGGGTGGCTGTGGCTGCAGGGACTGTATTGTGAAGGTAGAATAGAGGCCCGAGCGCATGTATTCATTCCGGCTGCTTCGTGCTAAGCCACCTTGGCCTGTCATTCCTGCACCCTTTGGTGTTCCTGGCTTTCCAGTGGCATTGTCCCCTGGGCCTGAATGGACAGTAGCAGGGGCCATTGCTACGGCCGAGGTTACAGACACCTCAGGCTGGGGTGGGCAGTCTTCAGTGGAGCACCCTGCAACCTCTGGGTAGGACACAAACTTGTAGACAAACTTCTGGCCGCTCACCTTGCGGATGATATTCTGAGAAGTGAAGAACAGGGTGAATGGAGGGTCTTGAGGGCTGCTTCTCTTCTCCTGATGTTTCTTTCCATTTGCTCCTATTTCACTCATCTCTTTTAGGCTTGTGGAGTGCTCCTATCTGTCTATGCATTCCTTTCTTTCTCCCTCTCTGCATCCCTCCCCAGTTTCAACTCCTTCTCTGGGCTTCCTTTACTCTTTCTTCAGTGTCCTCCCACCCATCTCCCTTCAACTCTTTTTCTGTCAATTCATCTTCATTTGTCTAATTCCCCTTTCCCTACTGACTACAGGGACTTATTTAGGGGAATAGAGGTGAGATCTATGGACCTGGGTTTAACAGACTCAGTTTTTGGGAATGTTAATAGAACTGCAATAGTAAAATGAAGTAACTGATACATGTTGAAAGAGACTAAATTAGTGTAGACGAATAGGGAGATAACATGATTGATACAGAGGGCTTTTCTAAAAATTTATTGACTGACTGACTGTCCAGGGGAAGGGAAATGAAGGTGACTGAATGATTGACTGTGGGGTATAAGTGTGCACATGTAAAGGTCAGAAGGCAAATTGTAGAAGATGGTTGTCTCCTTCCAGTATGTGACTCCCAGGGATTGAACTCAGGTTCTCAGGCATGGCAACAAGAGCCTTTACCTGCTACACCATCTCCTTGGCCAGAGATAGTGGATTTTTAAAAGCTAGTGATGCTGATATGGAACACAGAAAGTGTGTTGGTTATTTGTTTTTGTTAATTTGACACAAGATAGAGTCATCTAAGAAAAGAAAAAAAATGCCTCTGTCAGATTGTCTTTAGGCAAGTGAGTAGGCACTGCCTACTGTGGGTGGTCCTGGGCTGTATAAAAGAGGTAGCTGAACAAGCTATGAAAAGCAAGCCAGTTAGTGTTCCTCCAGGGATTTGGCTTCAGTTCCTGTCTCCAGGTTCCTATCTTGACTTCCCTCTATGATGGACCTTGCTAAGCCCTCTCAGTGGCAAGAGATGGTGGATTTTTAAAGATGAAGTAAACCCTTTCCTCAAGCAGCTTTTGGTCACAGTGCTTATCGCAGCAATAGAAGCACACTATGATAGAAATTGGTACCAGAGAGGGCTTACTGCTATGACAGACCTGACCATGTTGTTTTGGAAAGGGCTGTGGTAGCATCTGGAACTTTGGGCTGCAAGAGCTTACTGTTTAGAGCTTTGGATGAGATGCTTGGAAGATAATTCTGAGAGCAGTGCAATTGTAGAGGCCTCGCTTGTGAAACTTCAGAGGGAAGTTTGAAAGCACCCTTCCCAGTCTCTATAGGGGTCGTTTACGTGATATTTTGTATTAAGACTCTGTGGTTTCTTGTTATCTGGAACTGAAGGATCAGCTTTGATTAATAAGAGACCAGCACCCCTGAAGTGAAACCTTTGCTTTATCGGTCAATCAACAGTGATTAGCAGAGGCTGACAAAAATCAGTTGTAAGGAGAGATCAGCATCACTGAGGTAAAATCTTTCAGGAAGTGTTACCTCAGGGTCAGTATACAGACCCTGTGGTCCAGAGGGGGCAAGGATGCATATTATGCTGGTAGCTTGAACTGTGTAAGAAGAATGGTATTTCACATGGTATTTGGCATAAAAGCTGTGTGCCAAGGGGTTGTGGAGAGCAGCTGAGGCCTAGTACTTTCAAAAGCCAGGAGAAGTTACTGGTGAAGATGAAGCCTCAGTTGCAATAGATGTTCTAGGATTGAAAGGGTCATAGAGAAAGGTGGGGTTCAGTACCATATGATAGGGTTGGAGTCCCTGCAGAGAGGCTAAGGGCCAGTGGTGAAGGTGCATCCTGAGTTGCAGTGGAGACCCCAGCCTACTGGTGAAGCAAAGACTGTGGGACCACAACTTAGAATGGTGAAAGTGTGATATGGAACTAGTCTCAGGCCAGGAGATGCAGATGGTGCAGCTGGAGAAGTAGAGCTTCCCATCCAAGCTCTTTGAAACCTAAAAGATCATGAGTAAAGTTCCAAGTGCCAGATGTTGACCTACAGGATTTAATGTACACTGCTAGAGTTTCGTTTTGTTTGCTTTGCTTGTAACTGGCTCTTTCCTCTTGGAGTAAGAGTAAGAGAGCACTTATATTTTTTTTTTTATTTTATAGGCGCTGACAGTTGATACTAGATATTTTAGATACATTGAATCTTTGAAGTGTTTAAGAGGACTTTCAAAGTTATGTTTTATTTTGTGATATTGATATTAACATGAGATATTGGGGATAAATACAAAGGTAATGATTATACTCTAATAATGATGTACTGGGGTGTCAAGATGACAAAAGGGTCAAATGTCCTGGTTAGCCTTTTGTCAACTTGATACAAACTACAGTTATCTAGGAAGAATGACCTTCAATTAAGAAAGTATGGCCATCAGATGGCCTGTAGGCAAGTCTGTTGGACATTTTACTGATTAATGATTGAAGTGGTAGGGGCCAGCATACTTAGAGTGGTAGGTGGTCATGGGTAGTATAAAAAAAAAAGCACACTGAGTGATCCATGGGGGAGCAAGCCAGTGAGCAGCCTTCCTCCATGGCCTTTGCTTTAGTTTCTGCCTCCAGTTCTTCTCTAGGCTTCTCTCATTGATGGACTGTGACATGGAACTATAAGAGAAACAAACCCTTTCCTTTTGATCACCATGCTTATCCTAACAAGAAAATAGACTAGGACAGAAATATCACAAAAGGTAACAGGCGATGTTTCATTATTAGTACCATTCTGGATATTTAAGCTAAAGCACTAAGAAAGTGAGGTAACTGGCAGTAATTAGAGAAGAGAGTGAGAAGCTGGTGTAATCATGAGGAGGGAATAGCAAGGTTTGCTTGAGTGAGTCAGAAAACATGCTTTGAGGTATCTTAGGATACATACGGTTTGGGCGGATTCAGGGATGACCTGGTGGTCTCAGAGGACAGAACAAGTCATTATTTTGGAGGTTTGAACTGAAAGAGTAATGTATGAAACTGGAATATATGCCATAAACTACCAAGGACAGAAAGCAGAGGTGAGAATTATTTGGGGAGGGGGCATGAACAATATGGGGCACTAGGCATTTTGGTGAAGGTCTTAATGCTGGTCATGGGTATCCTTGTATTTTTCAGAAAATGAAGGAAAAGGGATAATTATTAATATTGTCTTGAAGGTTTACACTGAAGAAATATGAAATATTAGTATAAATATTGGGGGAAATACAATGTAGTTCTGGGAGCTTGAGAGTGTACGATGAGAAAAATCTAAAAATTGAGCTGCAGTAGTAAGATGACAAAATAAAACAAGTGGTATAGATACTAAGGCTGCTCTAGGAATCTAAGAGGAGTAGGTATGAGCTGGCACTACAAACATTTTTCTGGAGCACTTAAAGGAAAAGATTTGTAATCTCAGCACTTAGGAGACTAAACAAGAAGAATGCAAGTTTAAGGTCATCTTCGGCAACACAAAGAGAGCCTGCCTCAAAAATAAAAACAAACAAAAAAAAAACCAAAACAAAACAATCAACAAAAAGACCCCAAGTGATTAAAGATATTGGGGGTTCTAGAAAAGGGAGTAAGGAAACTTAGTATTATAATGTCAGGATGATTTTGAGTCTGAGGAATAAGAACATTGATTATTCTGTAGTAAGAGAAGATTAAAATTGGTCTGAGGGTTCCGAAAAACACACTTATTATCTCCAAGCATGCATGAAACTAGAGGATAGGGCAAAAGTTAGTAAATTTTAATATCATTTTCAAAGTTGTAGCTATACCAATTGAGACAACAAAATGAAATTTCTAAGCCAGAAGTGTAATTCCAGGGACTGGGGGTAGAGACAGGAGGACAGTGAAACTGAGGTCAGCTTAGACTAACATAGTTAAATTCCAGACAAATCTAGACTATATTATAAGACCTTGCCTCAAAAGGAAAAAATAAAAGGAGTTTTTCTAACAGTAATTTCAAGGGTTTCCAGTCCTGGTCTTTGAGGCCATACCTTATCATAGTAGTAGCGCAAGGCCCGGCTAAGCTTGTCATAATTCATGTTGGTCTTGTTCTTGCGCAGTCCCCATAGCCGGGCCACCTCTTCTGCATCCACCAACTTGAACTCACCACCATCCCGTGAGGTCCAGGAGATGATGTGGCCATTACCTTGTTCTCTTAGAAGCTGCAGCAGAAACTGCCACAGTGTCACAGATGGGTCCATCACTAGGGAAGCACTCACGCCATCCCAGGGGTACCTGGAAGACAGTAAAAATGATTCCTTTCTTGTTACTTTGACTCCATTTCTGTTCCCAAATCTCATTACTATCCCCTAAACAGTCTCCTAAACTCCCCCATGTAACTTTGGATGCCCCATGTATTTCACATGTGTGACAAAAAAAAAAAAAGAATTAAAAGAAAAAACTATGTATGTCTGTAACTATATGTAAACATGTGTGCTAGTGCCAAGGGAGACCAGAAGAGGGCAATGGATTCCCTGGAGCCAGAGTTACAGGCAGTTCTAAGCTGCCCAAAATGGATGGTGCTGGGAACTGGACTCTTGTTTCGCTGTGAGAGCAGCAAGCGCTCTTTTTTTTTTTTTTTTTTTTAAGATTTATTTACTTATTTTATATACAGCATTCTGCCTGCATATGTGACTGCAGGCCAGAAGAAGGCACCAGATCTCATTACAGATGGTTGTGGAGCCACCATGTGGTTGCTGGGAATTGAACTCAGGACCTCTGGAAGAGCAGTCAGTGCTCTTAACCGCTGAGCCATCTCTCCAGCCCGCAAGCACTCTTTATATTGAGCCCTCAGTCCAGTCCTGATAAACATGAATCTTTAGGAGCCAGAGGGAAGACAGAATACAACCTAAGCCCCAAAGAGTTCCAATTAGTTATTGGAGTCTGTGACTAGGTTATACTATATAGCAAAAAGGAATTCTGAGGTGAAATTAAGATTACAGACCTTAAGATATAGCAATTGCTCTGGTTTTATTTGAGGTCAACCACTGTATGAGCTCTTTTAAAAGCAGAAAAATGAGGCTAAAACAGAGTCTAGGGGCAGAATGGCAGGGGAAGGACTTTCCCTGCTATTCCTTATTTTGGAGAAGGCTCTAAGACAGGAAAATTGGGCATCTCCACAATTTTGGAATGACCCTCAGCCTAAAGCCAATAAGGAAATGTCAGTATTACAACTCAAGGGACAACTTGAATGAGCAGCAAACAAACCTCTTCTAGAAAGAACTAAAAGTCATGCCAAGATCTTAATGCTTGCCTAGCAAGATCAATGTTGGGTTTCTGAGACTATCAGATGATAAATGTATAATTTTTTTAAATGACAAAGTCTTACTATGTAGCCAGGCTGGTCTTGAACTCTTGCCTCAGCTTCCTGAGTACTGGGAATAAAGGTAGGTGTGCACCAATGTACCTACAGAAATGTGTAAGTTTCAAGGACATCAAGTTAGAGATAATTTACATAGTGGGACTTGAAAAAAAGTGAAACATCCATGACTTGACCCATATTATCTATCTATCTATCTATCTATCTATCTATCTATCTATCTATCTATCTATCCATCCATCCATCCATCCATCCATCCATCCCACCCACCCACCCACCCACCCACCCTATCTCCCCATCAACTTTTCTGGGATATGCCCTTGCAGGCGTTGTTCACTGTACATGGGGCTCCTTTCCTCTTTTGAGCAATCATCCTCCAAAAAACCAGAGAGGGCCCACTGAAAGGTCATTTGCTTTATGAAGATGTCCTGAATCTGAATACTTATTCTTTTCTGCCCCCTGGTCCCCCATTTTCCTAACCCATGATTGTCCCTGTATGGTTTAGGCTTTTAAAATTTTTTCTTTTTGGTTCTTTTTTTTTTTTTTTTGGGTTCTTTTTTTCGGAGCTGGGGACCGAACCCAGGGCCTTGCGCTTCCTAGGCAAGCGCTCTACCACTGAGCTAAATCCCCAACCCCAATTTTTTCTTTTTGATGAGCACATATTCACTATACATAGCAGGTTTCATTATAACATTTCTAATATAATGACTTTGATTACATTTACCTCCATTACCATATCCTGTTCCCCTCCCTTCCCACTGATTACCTTCCTCTGCCCAACTAGGCTTCTTTGTATGACTTTTTTCTGTGATCCAGTGAATTTCAGTAGAGTTGCTTACAAGGACAGGTGAGGCTTTGTTTTCAGGAGCACAGACACCTTACCAGTGACTATTCCACTGAAGTAACCATTAAAAACATTTAAATCCCCAGGAAAGGATGGGGGCCACACAAATCCTTGTTTGTTTTTCTTTCTTTTTTTGCCATTGTTGCTACTCTTTTGATAGGGTCTTATGTAGTTCAAGCTGTCCTCAAACTCCTGATACTATTGTCTCCATCTCCCAGGTGCTGAGATTACATATCCCAGCATACAAGGCAGCTACTTCTTTCTGCAGTGTTGGAGATCAAATCCAGGGTCTTATACATGTTAAGCACAAGTTTTATCACAGAGCTTTACCCTAAACCCATGTCTTTTTTTAAAAACATGCATGTATTTATTCTTTAATATTATGTCAGCCACTGCAGAAAGGCATCTTGCCTACTGCACAATCAACCTAACTCTAAAGTCAGACTTTATGGTTTAAATCCTGGATCTGCCAGTTATTAGCTGTCTAGAGTCTGGTCAAATTCATTAGCTTTTCTTGTATCCCAAATCTTCTCATCTGTGAAACTGGGATAGTAATATATGTGCTTGGGATATAAGCTTTACATAAATATTTTCCAATTTGTTCGCAAATCTTTTGTTCTGCTATCCCTAAATCCATGAACAAAGGTTTCTTTTTAATTCTTTTGGCAATAGAACATGGTTGGAAAGAAAGCAAGGCCCATTCTGTTTTTTATTGATCCTTGCTTAGTGTGAATGTTCATACATTCTGGTCCAGAGGTCTAAAAGCAGCTAGTGACAGAGCTGGCTGAGGGTGTTATGTAACATATCATATGTGCACCATGCTACCTTTCTAAACTGAAAAATTCACAATTCTGAAATACATCTGGTCTATGGGGTTTTAGATAAAGGCATAGGCTATTATTTTTATAGGCATTGACTCATTTATCTCTCATCTCAACTCAGAAAAGTAGGCATTTTTCTCCTTTTGCAAAGGAGATATTCTTATTATAGTATCACTAATTTTACACAAGGCAAAAGATGTCCAAGTGACTTCGCTATGTCACACTGTTGTGACAATTCCTGCATTTGACCCAAGTATCATACTCCAGAGGTCTAAGTGGTTTTGTTGTTTGTTTATTTTTAGAGATAGGGTCTATATAGCCTAGGGTAGCCTCAAACTTGCCATACAGCTGAAGATAACCTTAAACTATTTTACCTGCTTCCACCTCCCTAGTACTGAGATACTTGGCATGGGTCACCATGACCAGCTTCAGGGGTCTTGAGCATTTAACTACCTACACCAGATTCTTTGTGCACATATTATGGTTTCCAGTTTAGTGTTTTTATAGGATTCCTTAGTGTTCAAATGAATGGGTCTCTGTTTCTTGGGCCTTCTCTTGGGCTCTTTCCCTTCTGTTTGTTTTATCTTATATTTTATTATTATCCCTTAGAAGCCTATTTCTTTTCTTTTCCTTTCTTCCTGTTTTTTAGACTGGGTCTGTATAGTACTGACCGTCCTGAAACTAGCAGGATGGCCTTGACCTTAGAGGTCCATCTCCCTCTGCCTCCCGAGTTCTGAGATTAAAGGCACTTTACTACTGCCCGCTTTCTGTTGTTGTTTTTGTGAGATAGGGCTTTTCTGTATAATAGCCTTGGTTACCTTGGATTACAGGCATGCCCCATAACTATCCTGCTGCCTGTTTGTTTTCCAATGGGAGGGGAGGTGGGGAAGAACCAGGAGTAGAGGTGGGGGTAAACTATAAGCTGTGTGTGTGTGTGTGTGTGTGTGTGTGTGTGTGTGTGTGTGTAGAGGGGTGGGAGAAAGAAATCTAAGTTCAATAAAAAAAGCAAAACAAAATATCACTTCAACAGAAGGATGTTCATGTTCACTTGTTATCCCACGATTACCCTTTCCCATAAGCAAACTGGAACTAACCCTGAACCTGCCTAAGTCCCTGCCAGTTAATCAACCAGCTGTCTACCTGGCTGGGATAGCTGGATTAAGAATAAACCTTTTAAGGTTTTGAAGAACCTATGATTTAGGTTTATAGCTTTATTCTTTAATCTGCATGAAATTACAGTATGATCCTCATACGTCTAAGCCAGTTCAAGGTTCATTTAGCAGAAACAGTGTTAGGCAGCTGTCCAAATTACAGTGCCAAGGGACAGTGGATCAGAGTGCCCTCCTCAGAGCTCTAAGGGACTAAATATTTCCCAAACCAGATTCTTTCAGAGTGCAGTGTGACCCCTAGTGGCAAAGATAGGCAACTTCACCACCTCCTCCGAGCTATGCCAGAACCCAGCAGCTGAGTGAAATCTGCCCAACTAGTGTCTAGCCTACCAAAGACACAGGCAGCATTTGATTATTGCTTCTTTCACATAGGTCCTAGCAAGCATCCTAGTCACCTGCCCTTCTCAGAAGCCTTTCCTTCCACTCCTTACCTCACTCGCTGGGTGCCTCAAAACAGCTTAGGACACAACACAGTCCCTGCATGTTAGTAAAACCCACACATTCATAGGGCAGTAAGAACTGTTTCAAAAAAGAAAACAAAATAATAACACCATCCAAAAGGTGGATTGCGTTACTGTCTCCATTTTGCAGACAGGTCAGTGAATGTGGAGAAAGATGTTAAATAAGGTCTCATCCTTGGGTGAGTTGCTGGATGCTGGCAGTCAGAGTTAAAACTCAGCATTCCTAGCCCCTCAAGGCCAGTTCTCTAAGAAGAAAACACAAACGGGCAAGATCCCAGAGTGACAAGTAGGACACTTCCCTGAGGAAGTGATGTTTGGTGGAAGGGAGGTAGCAAGTCATATTGATGTTCATGGGAAGGATAATTTTGAAGTGTCTAGTTGAGGCACACAATGTTCCTTGCCAGGAGTGCTATTTCCTCCTTGGACTAATTCTATCACACCATCTAATCCCTCCCAGGTAGAATTTTTCCTCTGCATTGAATGCATGGAGTAACTTGTTTGTCCTTGCAAATTTGCTCTGTCCTGATCTTCACAGCCTCACACTCTGCCCTGTTCTGTGTGACTTTGAGCAAGTTGTTCAGCCTCTTTATGCCTTGTTGAATATCTGTAAAATAGGATATTTTACTCTCAAATCAAAAAAGAATAAAAAAAGGTCTATATATGTAAAGTGTCTATAGCACATGGTAGAAACACCATAAATGTTAGCCCTTAGGTTGTGTGTCATCCTCCTCCCTCCCCCTCAACTTTCTATAGGACTCTACCATCTGGCTTTCATCATTTCTATGACCTTGTCTTCTACCCCTCCCCCTTAACTTGTTTCCAGCCACACTGGCTTTTTACGTAGTAGCCATAATCTGGGCTTCAGGGTCTTTGCATTGAGTGTTCTTTCTGGTACACATTATGGTGTCCTCCTTTGTTTCCTTCAGGCCTTAACGCATGAGTCACATTTTCAAGTGTAGCATGCCTTGTTTCTAAGATTTCAAACACCTTGATACCCTAGTCCTATTTGTCCCACTTCATGTCTATTCCTTAGCATTTGTACAACGTGATATCTAATTTTACCTATTTATACAGTCTGTCTCCCTCACTTTTAGTAATGTCTGCTTTCTATGTACAGGGATTTCTGCCTGTTCTGCTTCTCCATATCTCCAGCATCTAGAATGAATGCCTGGTGCTTAGTGAATAGCTGTTAATATTCTTACATCTCTTTTCTTTTATATCTGCACCCACCTTGGTGATGTCTGGGATACAATTTTCATTGTCAGTTTTGTGATAGGATCTCACTCTATAGTTCAGGATGGTCTGAAACTATGTCACCCAGGCTAGTTTTTATTTCTGGTAAATTCTCTCTTGGTCTTCCATGCTGGAAATATATAGCTGTGAGCCATCACCAACAGTCTAGATACTACACCTCCCCCAAGTTAATTTGTGCAGCAGATTATTTCAAGTACCTACTGTACAGAAGGCACATTTTTACATGAAGGTAGAACACTGAATAGGCAGATAAAGCCTGTAAGTCCCCATAGGATGTTTATTCTGAGAAGAGATAGACATGTATATAAGCTGTATAGTGTACCTAACCATGATAGAGTACAAAGGGACAAAGCAAGGAGGAAAGAGATGTGAACTCTGCTGGGTATGCAAAATCAGATGGTCAAGGAGGGGTGGATGTTGATTACTTTGTTTCACACAAAAAACATCATTTGAAACATTTTTATATGTATCTTTTATGCACCATTATACATTATATCCCAAGCACCAGTGTGACAAATACTTGTTTTACTGAAATAACACTATTCAGATGCAAAGACATGTAAGCACTCTCTCAAACATCTTTTCTATTTACGCCTTTTCAAATCACCAACGTCACATTTCTGTTAACACATCCTTTCACACTCATTTTATTCTCAAATGGCATTCTTACAAATATCTTTAGTGTGCTCCCTGCACAGGGTAGTGAAAAAATTCCTTTGGGTTTTAGGACCTTGGAAGTTGCCACACAGAGATATGGGAGTAGAGTTAAGGGAGAAAGAAGAGCTAATGCAAAGGCCCTGAGGCCCGCCTGTACCTGCTATTTTTGAGAAGCAGTGAGGAGGTCAGCAATGCTGTAGCATGGGTCTGAAATGTGGAGATGAAGGAGGTAAGGAGAGTTGACTTGTTTAATTAACCCATATATTTTTTATCCAGACTGGAAAGGATATAGTTCTGACTCCCCCATTTTAGCCCAGTACAGGGAGAAAGTAGTTAAGCACTGCTGGGACTTGAGGTGATGGGTCCTGAGACCAGTGTAGAATGAGACAGCTCTGTTGGCAGAAAACACAGCAGAAACAAAAGCCTGGTAACTGGAACAAGTTTGGCTGTTAAGGAATGCACCCTCTTATGGGATGCAATGAGGTAAGAGAGGGGCATGTCAAAAGTGTTCTTCTACCTAAGTAGTTACTAGGCCATCTCTGAGTAAGGCTTTTAACCTTCATATGCCCTAGTTTTCTCAGTTACCTGTCTCACAGGGCTATGATGAGGAATAAGCAAGCTGGAGACTATAGAACACTCTGCCTGCTTACACAGTAAGTGTAAAGTATAAAGGTTAGATCCAATTGTCATTAACATTAGGACCACTACTGTACTTGAGTACTGTAGCAAAGTAAAATGTCTAGTGCTTAAGGGTGTCTATGAGGAGACATGGTATACATTAAAAGTCCCTGGGTTTCACAAGTACACAGGACCTCCTAAGAGATGGGGGACAGAGAAGATTGACCCAGTACATGGAGAGAAGGAGGGAAGTAAAAGTACAAAGCCTATCTTCTTTGGGGAGGGATTGCAAGCTCTGAACTCTGAAGGATATGAGAGAATGTAAACACTGGGGTGGCAGAAGGTTTCTGAACAGAACCATTACAGAAGTGAGATATGGTTTAAGCTGATTCCTTTACAACCACAGAGAAGAAAAGCCATCACATAATGACATAATGATTAATTAAAATGAAGGATAGGACAAGGCCATAGACTGGGCTGTTGAAAATATACAAAAATATATACAAAAATACAAAGCACCAAATTGACCCACTGTTAAAAGGAAGCAGTCCAAAGATCGGAGTCTACATATAAAGGAGGAAAAGTCAGGATGGTGATAGAGGGATATGAATGCAAGCATGCAAACTAATTCACGGTAAGATGGGGGCAGTAGGAGGAGGTGCACTGGGGAGACCCAAGGGGCAATAATATAAACTTGGGTGAACTCACTGTTGAACAAACATGGGGTGTCTGGAGTGGGTAGAGTGCCATATTTTGATTCACTACAATAAACATGAGGGGTTCACTAAACAAGGCTACAGAAGGCTCCCCTTAAATATGAGGCTAGGGGAAATGGAAACATTTTAGACACATCTACTACTAAAGGGGGACTGGACAATGCAACAGACTCGTTCCCAGTTAAGTGGGGGTTGGGGAGGGCAAGACCACAGACGAGTCCATTAAGTTGGGGTGGGGAAAATCATAAGCTCACAGACCGATCCATTATACAGACAGCAGGAGGTTAGTTCACGTTCAGATCCACTATAAAGGGCAAAAGGAGCAGGCAAGGACAATCAGTTGATGGTAGTGGAGCCAAACACCGGCAGGCCGGGCCAAGCCTTGCGTGGGGGAGAAGATACGTAGGGTCATGGTCAGGGGCCTCCACCTTGTGGGCCTGGGGCTCACCTGCGTGTGGCGCGGCGGTGGCAGCGGCAGCTCCGGGGGGCGGGGGCTCCATACGAGGCCCCACCGCCCCCCAGGCCCGGGTTCCAAGGCGGCGGCGGCGGCGGCGGCGGCGGCTGAAGCAGCAACCAGAAGCCGCCCCTGCGTTTCCCCAGCGCTCACGTGGGCCCTCGTGGGAGGAGCCAAGCCTTCTGCTGCTCGTTGATTGGATAAAATGCCAAGACTCCAAGCGCAGCTTCAGGGCCTGGTGGCGGTGGTATTGGAATCCTAACAGAGCTATGACATGATAGGCTTAAAGGGGATTGATGGACTGCCGGGTAGCCGACTGAATCCGTAGGTGTTGGGCGGCGCTAGTGCTTCATGCCGATTGGGTCTAAGACTGGTTAGCCAAGTGCCAAGGTTGGGGCGGGGCCGAGGGAGGTCGCCCAGTTCACACCGATTGGCTTAAATGAGAATTGATGGCAGACAGCCCCAGAGGATGGAGGGGTGGTTGGATGGGCTCTGTTTTCAGCTGATTGGTGGAAACTCCCAGACAGCGGCCAAAACATAAAAGTAGGTGGTGCTGCTCATCAAACGGTTCAGCGGAAACAGGACTTATTTAGAAAGGGGAATAGCAGCAGGGTAGGGCTATGTAGGCGGGTAGGGTAAAGCTATGGTAATTAGCTAGGCAAGACGAATTTAGAATCCAGCAGAGGGAGGAGGCAGGAGCGGCTGCCAGATATACAGAGGAGTTGAGAGGTGGAAATTAACTGTCTACAAGGGCAGAGGCAAGCTGCAGTCAGTTATACAGATGGAATTTGGTTCTTAGTTATCTAAGACTGGACTAAAACCTAGGCTGTAGGGGCTGTAGCAGGGAGGGCAGGATCTGTCTACGGGTGGAAACTAGAACTATTTAGAACTATTGGAACCACTATTTAGGGACCAAATTAAGGGTTGGGTGGTAATGATATTTAGGGTACCTGGATGACCACTGGATTGTGAAACCATAATAACCCTTAGGATATGAAGTAAAAAGCTGAGGGCCATGGAAACAAATCACTTTGAACTGGAACCTTAAAAATTTGTTTCAAGGGTCTCATGTAGCCCAGGATTGCCTTAAACTTAAAAATCCTTCTGCCTCTATCTTTTGAGTGACCTGGTCACAGGTGTGCCACACATCCAGCTTGTGTACACAGAACTGGGGACTGAATTTAAGGTTTCATGTGTGATATGCAAGCACTCTACCAATTGAATCTCATCTTCAGCTCACCAATCAGTCCATTCTTTATGGTAATACAAAGGGCACCAATACAAATATCTAGGAAAAGGAATTAAAGTGTGAGGAGCAGTGTCAAGGTTCGAAAGGTGACAAAAGAGGGTAAAGCATAAAGTCTGGAGGAAAATACAAGATGTTCTAAAGGCAAGAATGTTTTAGAGGTTCAACAGAAAGGATGGGTCTTCCAGTAATTTTGGTCTCTGGAGCACTTAGTCAATTAGTGAAAATTAGGGGAAAAAAGGGCTATGTGATTCCAAGGCATTCAGGCTGTTTAATATTGGAGGCTGGGAAGATGCAGTCAATGGGGAGATGGCTCTGGGAAATTCTGCAGGCCTTGTAGTTCTCTAAGTCCCTGTAAAAGAGGACAAAGTATACTGAACAGAGGCTGGGTCTAGGTCTTGTCCCAGGTTTGCTCTGATTTTCACTCCTTTGGTTTTTAATTTAGAAGGAAAGATGACCCCTCCCTTCTTTGGATTTCTCCTGTCTTCAGGTTATCACCCTAAATATATTTGAAGGGTCGAGTGGAGTGAGCTGCTCTCACCTCTAGCATCATGTGGATATTGGCCTTGATATTCATGGAGTCCTTGGTGAGGCTGTCGCTGAGCCTAGAAAAAAAAAGGAACAAGAAAGGGCAAAATGGGCCCCACTTAAGGCTGTGAGGATGACTCTTCCTCATCACTTCAAGAAACGCTTGTATCCTGGATGACCTGCCCTGATCCTATGCAGAGATGTCTGGCTACCTCTTGGAATTTCCCCATTTAAAGATCAAGGGTGATAGGGCCAACTTGATTTCAATATCCAGGATCCACATAGTGGAGGAGAGAACTGATTTTAAACCTTCACATGTACTCAGAAAAAAATGTAGTAACAATTGTTAAAAAATGATTATGGGAGGGGTTTGGGATTTAGCTCAGTGGTAGAGCGCTTGCCTAGCAAGCGCAAGGCCCTGGGTTCGGTCCTCAGCTCCAAAAAAAAAAAAAAAAAAGATTATGGGGATGAAGGAAGTGGGGGTATGGGTCTATGAATACGATCAAATTATGTGATATACTTGAAAGAAACTCTTTATGAAACCCATCACAATGACTATATGATGATAAGAAGGGAAGATTATTGAATGCCTTCTGTATGCCAGGCAACTTAAAATAGGGAAATAGCAGAAACAGCAGTAAATGAAACTAAATTCTTGGTTTCCTGGAGCTCCTTTAAAAAACTTTATTTTTAGTTTTTAATTATCTGTGTTATATGTGTGGGAAATATACCATGAATGTAGATTTCCACAGATGTTAGATGATATGAGATTCCTTGAGCTGTAGATACAGGTGGTTGTGAGCTACCTGACATGGGTGCTGGGAACCGAACTCAGTTACTCTGGACAGCAGTATGTACACTTAAGCACTAAGCCATTTACTAAGAGACAAAGTATACAAACACAATTATGATGTGTTAAGTATAAGGAAATAAATAGTATAAGGAACTAAATACTAAAGAAGAGGTAGAAAGAGGAGGCTTCAGTTTCGAAGATTGTTCAGGTTTGGCTTCACTGAGAGCTTTCCTTTTGAGACTATATAGTCCAGTCTGGTTTCCAATTCAAGATCCTCCTGCCCAGACTGCTGAGATTACAGATGTGTAACTCTCCCACCTAGTGGGGGTGATATGGAAGATAAGTGTTCCACCACAAATAAGAACCAATACAAAAGTGCTGAGGTAGGAGCATGCTTGGTATGGTGCAGGCACAGCCAAGAAGCCATTGTGGCTAAAGAAAAAGAGGAGGATTGAAGGAGCTGAAGTCAAGCGAAGGAGGCAGAAGGTGGAAAGTCTACAGGACCATGGCAAAGACCTTAGCTTTTACTTTAAATCAGGTGCTAACGAGAAGGTTAACAGTGGAGGACAAATGCAAATTGATTTGAGAAATAAACTTATTAGGGTTTAAAAGAATCCACCTGGCTGTTGGGCAATGCACTTACAGACAGGACAAGGTATTTTGAAGGTGGTACCAGAAAGGACTCTAGGAAAAGGCTGAAAAACACCTGGGCAAACGGAGGTGCCTGAAACCACCCTAGTCCTGGACTGTTGAGTTACATAAATCAGTCAACTCCTTCTGTCCAAGTCTGCTTGAATCAAGTCTCATCTAAGAGAGTCCTTATGTATACAATCAGTGAAAATGAATACAGTGGACCAAGGAAGAACTGTCTGAAGAATAAGATAGAACTGAAGATGAAGTGAGAGTTAAGCAGTGAAAAGGTCTTTTGCACAGAAAGACCAAGAGGCACAAAAGGGCTTTGTGAGAAGCGGTCAGTGTTAGACATTAAGTTAACCATTAAGAAAGCTTGTATAAAGCAGTATTACAGAGCAATAGTGATAAAAACTGCATGGTATTGGTACAGAGACAGACAGATAGACCAATGGAATAGAATTGAAGACCCAGAAATGAACCCACACACCTATGGTCACTTGATTTTTGACAAAGGAGCTAAAACCATCCAATGGAAAAAAGATAGCATTTTCAGCAAATGGTGCTGGTTCAACTGGAGGGCAACATGTAGAAGAATGCAGATCGATCCATCCTTATCACCCTGTACAAAGCTTAAGTCCAAGTGGATCAAGGACCTCCACATCAAACCAGACACACTCAAACTAATAGAAGAAAAACTAGGGAAGCATCTGGAACACATGGGCACTGGAAAAAATTTCCTGAACAAAACACCAATGGCTTATGCTCTAAGATCAAGAATCGACAAATGGGATCTCATAAAACTGCAAAGCTTCTGTAAGGCAAAGGACACTGTGGTTAGGACAAAACGGCAACCAACAGATTGGGAAAAGTTCTTTACCAATCCTATAACAGATAGAGGCCTTATATCCAAAATATACAAAGAACTCAAGAAGTTAGACCGCAGGGAAACAAATAACCCTATTAAAAAATGGGGTTCAGAGCTAAACAAAGAATTCACAGCTGAGGAATGCCGAATGGCTGAGAAACACCTAAAGAAATGTTCAACATCTTTAGTCATAAGGGAAATGCAAATCAAAACAACCCTGAGATTTCACCTCACACCAGTGAGAATGGCTAAGATCAAAAACTCAGGTGACAGCAGATGCTGGTGAGGATGTGGAGAAAGAGGAACACTCCTCCATTGTTGGTGGGATTGCAGACTGGTAAAACCATTCTGGAAATCAGTCTGGAGGTTCCTCAGAAAATTGGACATTGAACTGCCTGAGGATCCAGCCATACCTCTCTTGGGCATATACCCAAAAGATGCCTCAACATATAAAAGAGACACGTGCTCCACTATGTTCATCGCAGCCTTATTTATAATAGCCAGAAAATGGAAAGAACCCAGATGCCCTTCAACAGAGGAATGGATACAGAAAATGTGGTACATCTACACAATGGAATATTACTCAGCTATCAAAAACAACGAGTTTATGAAATTCGTAGGCAAATGGTTGGAACTGGAAAATATCATCCTGAGTGAGCTAACCCAATCACAAAAGACATACATGGTATGCACTCATTGATAAGTGGCTATTAGCCCAAATGCTTGAATTACCCTAGATCCCTAGAACAAACGAAACTCAAGACGGATGATCAAAATGTGAATGCTTCACTCCTTCTTTAAATGAGGAAAAAGAATACCCTTGGCAGGGAAGGGAGAGGCAAAGATTAAAACAGAGACTGAAGGAACACCCATTCAGAGCCTGCCCCACATGTGGCCCATACATATACAGCCACCCAATTAGACAAGATGGATGAAGCAAAGAAGTGCAGACCGACAGGAGCCGGATGTAGATCGCTCCTGAGAGACACAGCCAGAATACAGCAAATACAGAGGCGAATGCCAGCAGCAAACCACTGAACTGAGAATAGGTCCCCCGTTGAAGGAATCAGAGAAAGAACTGGAAGAGCTTGAAGGGGCTCGAGACCCCAAAAGTACAACAATGTCAAGCAACCAGAGCTTCCAGGGACTAAGCCACTACCTAAAGACTATACATGGACTGACCCTGGACTCTGACCCCATAGGTAGCAATGAATATCCTAGTAAGTGCACCAGTGGAAGGGGAAGCCCTGGGTCCTGCTAAGACTGAACCCCCAGTGAACTAGACTATGGGGGGAGGGTGGCAATGGGGGGAGGTTTGGGAGGGGAACACCCATAAGGAAGGGGAGGGGGGAGGGTGATGTTTGTCCGGAAACCGGGAAAGGGAATAACACTTGAAATGTATATAAGAAATACTCAAGTTAATAAAAAAAAAAATAAATAAATAAAAACAAAACAAAAAAAAAACAAAAGAAAAAAGTTCATTTTTGGGCTGGAAAGATGACTTAGTGGTTAAGAGAACTGACTGCTCTTCCAGAGGACCTGAGTTCAATTCCTAGCAACCACATGGTGGCTTACAACCATCTGTAATGGGATCTGATGCTGTCTTCTGGTGTATCTGAGGACAGCTACAGTGTACTTATATATAATAAATAAATAAATCCTTTAAAAAAAAAAGAAAGCTTGTATAAGATAATGTGGAAGGCTTGATAACATGATAAGAAATCGAGTTTAGTTGTGCTGATCTATTTGCCAATGCAGGAGGATTCAGTTTGAGGGGTAAATGAAACTAAATACTGCATGAAAAACAAGGCAATGGGATAGAAAGTTAGGTTGGAAAAAAACCAGTATGAGTCTATCTATATACTACTATCTCCCAAATATATATTGCCAACGTTCTTTAAAAACCTACGTCAGTGTTGAGGTTCCTTATACTTTACAGGTCCCACACTGAGATCTAGCTCTTCCTCCTGCTCTGTTCTTCCAGCTGAGATAGAAGTAAGACCGTCTTTCTGGATGCTTAGCAAAAATCTAGCATTTCCTCTTTTTGCAGGAATATCACTGAACTCAGTGCCTTACACATTCCAGTAATGTACTCTATTACTGATGGACATGTACCTCAGTTTCAAGGCTCTTCTGTTTTTCACTTCCAGTTAGCCATTTTATCCAACACCACAACTGCTCCATCCCAAGCAAAACTTGTGATCTCCATTATGTACTGTTTGTAGCATTGTCAACATCTATTACATCATGGCCTTACTTACTTGTCTTTTTTGATCAAAATGATAGCTGTGAGGACAGATTGTAGCTTGTTTTTGTTTGTTTGTTGTATAATGAGGATTAGAAAAGCATTCGATAAAGAGTGGGGACCCAACTGATGTTGAATGAATAAAGACTGATTCATTCGAGGGACCCCAAATCCTTAAAAATATTTAAGTCTATGGTTAGGATAGGATGTGAACCATGCATAGCATTACTTCTGGAGAGCAAGAATACTTTTTCTTAGCCATGTACCTAGTTGATTTATTCATTCACAATAGCTAGGAAATGGAAACAAATTAAATGTCCTTCACTAGATGAATGGATAATTTTCAAAATGGTACATTTACAAAATGGAATTCTGTTCAGTTATAAATAAAAATGAAATCAAGAAATTTACAGGTAAATGGATGGAACTACATCATATTACACTGAATGAGGTAACTCAGACCCAGACAGACAAACATTGAGAATTTTCTCTTATTTGTGAATGTTAGCTTCAAATCTTTAGATGTGAGTATATAAGTTGGAATAACCACAGAAACTAGGAAAGTAAAAAAGGACCAGGGAGTGGGGAAGAGAATGAACTGTACAGAGTGGGATAGTATGTCACAGGTGCTATGATGGGGAAATTGGAAAGTGGGGGAGGTTTTTATCTGGGGAGTGGAGTGGAAAAGAAACACTGAGGAAGAGGGAGAACAGGTATAAAAAACACCAAGAATGATTGAAAGGGCCATAGGGAAACACTATTATATGTTTACTTAAAAATACATATATAATGCGCATGCATACACACACGAACGCACACACGCACGCGCGCGCACACACACACACACACACACACACACACACACACACACACACACACAAATTTAAATGAAGTTATACTACTTGAGTGATAATGCTCTCTCCAAAAGCTATAGATTAACAAAAACCCCAGTGGCAGGTATACTTCATTTGGCCTCCAATTTAAGATCCTTCTGCCTGGACTATTGCAGAGTTGTTGGTCAGGGTAATTCAAGAGACTCTCAAAACAATATAGGTAATTGTTGTTGTTCTTGGCTGCCTCCCAAAACCTGAAGGTAAGATTACTGCTGAAAACCATGTAAGACTTCAGAGGAATCAAGTTGGACCTAACCTGGAAGCCTCCTCCTTGAAGACTAGCTCTCATAGGTGCTATGTAAGCTGCCAAGGGAGAGTATCAATCTACTAGTCCTACCCAGCTATAGAGACTATGAACCACAACAATGATCTGACTAGCAAGATATTATTAGCAAGATTTACAAGAGAAGCATTTTTTTTTATCTTGGGGGTGGGAGGTGCATTAGCTGTGTCATTCATTGGAGTTGAGGTTTGCTTAATAGGGAGGAATTCAGGCCTGGTACTATAGACTTAGCTTACCAGTGACTGGAGTGCTGAGAATCTAAATTAATATAATTTCTGTTTTCCAAAAACATATGTTTACTCACAGATAAATGTAGCCGTTATCCCTCATTCAAAAAGCTTCTTTTTGGAACAGATGAACACTATTACAGAGATCCACAACTGGTCAAAATGCAGAGAATAAGTGACTGTGAGTTGCCCAACCGTAACTGATACATCTGTAATTCAACCCCTATGCCCAAGGCTCAGGGAAAATCATGGAGAAAGGGTGGAATGATTTTAAGAGGTAGAGGCCCAGGATGTCTGCCATTAAGAAATTTCCTAGACATGATGGGAAAACTATCCATGAATGCCCAACAATATGGTGCCTAAACAAGACCAACATGACAACACCAGTTGACATGTCTATGTGGAAAGGGGAAATTACAAATGGACCCACCTCTAGATGAAGGACTACAAGTGGTCAATGTCTGCTGAAAGTGGGAGAATCAATCTCTGTTAGGGATAAACTCTCATATAGGTTGCTCAATCCAAAGCTCTCAGCACTGGATACATGTTTATATGAGCAAAGCTAAATGGACTCAGTAGATTATATATACATGTGTGATACACACACACACACACACACACACACACTCACACACACACACACACACGTATACACATGCAACAACAACAATCACTAAAGAAATACACTAAAAACAATAAGTACCTGCAGGTAATTTGGATACATAAAGTAACCAGAAGTATGCCAGTTTGAAGTGGATCCCAAGTAACCAAGTTTTAAAGAGAGTTCAATACACAGACTCAAATCCTAAGCTAGGATGATGAAACTTTGAGATAGCTCTATTATAATAGAACAATATCAGGTCAAGCACATATTTCATCACACTGGTAGAAAGCAGGTCAACAGATTAGAAAGACCAGGCAAGAAGCCTGCTAACTTCAAATACCTCGTTTTGTAGGGAAAAAAATCAACTCTCATAAAAAACCAAAACCAACTAACCAACCAAAACCACTGTGACACAGAAGAAAAATGTGAGATAAAATTTGGACTTGTTCTAAATGGGCATAGTTCAGAATTACAATAACCTTGATCAAATTATATGCTAACTAGTTTAACAAAATTTAGAAATCATAGCAGGTTTCAGGTCTACTAACACTAAAATCTCTGGAAAGCTTAAGAGAATAACTACTGGAACCATACAGGAGATAACTCTAGACAAAATGAATCCAGGAAAATCGCGGCTAAGGAGAAATTTTACATTGCAGGTGTTCATGCTCAGAAGTGGTTATTTATCTAAGTATACTGTTCCCTGCTCTCTCATACTCATTTTTTCTAAGCTATGCCACGTGACAATTTTCAAGCATGCCAGATACATTGTCCCTTTTGTCAAGAACATTCTTCCCCAGTTAGCCCATGGCTTGTTCACCCAATAAACTGACTCAAATGTCACTCATCTGAGAGTGGGAGTTGAGGTCTTCTATGTGGCCTTCACTACCTACTTATTTTATGCGTATGGATTTTTTGCCTGCATGTATGTTTGTATAGCACTTGTGTTTGGTGCTCAGAGGCCAGGAGAGGGAGTCAGCTCTCCTGGCACTGGAATTACACAAGGTTGAGAACTGCTATGCAGGCTCTGGAAATAGAACCTGGGTCTCCTGTAATGAGTAATAAATGTTCTTCACTGCTGAGCCATCTCTTTAGTTATAGCACTATCTATATTTCAAGCTTCTCATCCAAACCAGTTCTTCCCTATATAAAACCAAAAGTAACCTGGAGCCCACACTTTTTCTCCTCACCATTACCCACATAGATAAGTTTGATCATCCTTTCAATTTGCTTCTAGCATAATTCACTCAACAGAAACTGTGCTTTACATTATTTTAGTTATCTATAGTATAAACTTTTTCCTTTAAATGCCTATAACCTGGGCTAGGGACACACAGTTCAGTAATAGAACTCTTGCTTACTAGACCGGAGACCTTGGCTACAAGTCTCAACCCTGTAAAGAAATGTAATACTTATTATCTAATTGTAAAAGACAATGAGCATGAGAAAGAAATTTCACAGTAAATTTTAAGAGGTAATAAGATTATAGAAAGAGAGAAAAACTAGGATATGGCTGGTGCAATGGCTCAGTGGGTAAGGGTGCTTGTCATATAAGCCTGGGGATCTGAGTTCTATTCATGGAATCCCTGGAAGGAGAACATCAACTCGCAAAACTGTGCTGTAATCTACACATGCATGCTACAACACAATGCCCACAGTCATGCAATATACACACTAATGGTAATTTTTTTAAAGTAGAAGAGGGGCAATTTAAGAACACTAGGAGTTGCAATTTTGAAGTTAGGTCACAGAAGAACTTGTTAGGGAGCTTGTTATTTATGCAAGACAACTAAGTGTCGAAAAAAGAAACTACACAGTAGCTACTGAATGCTCTTAAAGGTGGGAAATACTTAAAGCATGTGTTAGGGCTGGGGAGATGGCTCAGTGGACAAGAACATTTGCTGCTCAAGCATAAGAACTGGAGTTGGATTCCTAGTACCTATGTAAAAACTCACACACCTCTGACCCCAGCACTGGTGCTTGCTGAAGCCAGAAAATTGTAAACTCTAGGTTTGGGGTTGAAGTCAAAAAATGGCAAACTTTAGGTTTGGTGGAGACCCTGTTTCAAAAGAAATAAATAATAAATAAATAAGGCAGACAGCAATAGAGGAAGGCATTATCTCTGCATGTGTGGGTACATGCATATTAAGTTCAGAGGGCAAATGAGCCGAAAAATTAACAGATAGTTAAGTGAGAAGCAGCTTCTTTGACTGGTACTGATTCTTAGATTAAAATCTCATGGATGTGGACCTAGATATATGTACATATAACAACATAGTTCTAGAATGTAAGCCTCTAAGAATCTTCTGTTTTGTTTACTGCTGTATTCCCAATACTAACAACACAACCTGGCATACACAAGATGCTCAATAAATGTGTGAAGGAATAGTACAAAAACTACTTATTAAGTGTTTAGTATGACTCCGTGGCTGAACTTTGCATCCTCATTTTTTTTAGCTCTAGCCCTGAAGAGGAAGGTAGTATGTTTTTTTTTTTTAAAGTACCATCCCAGGTAGCTACGGGGAAAAGGGTAGAGTATTGAAATTTATGATGTCTATTTATTATTTTTTTCTGTTGTTTTATATAGAGGGATTTGTTTTATCACCCAGAGTGGCTTCAAAATCAGGATCCTCCTGCTTGATCTTCTAGAGTCGTAGGATTACAGGTATGAACTACTGCCGTATCTGACTTTTATATATTTTGTGTATGTGTTTGTGTGGTGTGTGATACGGATAGAACCTAGGGCTTCACACATGCTAAGCAAATGTTCTTACCACTTCCCTGCACCCTTAGCCTTTAGATACTATCCTCCTGGAATGAACTCACTCTGTGAGGAGGGAACTCTTTCGGTCAATGAACTTGAGAGCTTCGGCCAGTGTCAGTTCCAGGAAAAAACCGTATCCCAGGGCCACATAGATGCGTGAAGTATCTGGGCTGAGGAAAGAGGTCGGAGGAAGTGGAAGAAGTCTTTATTACCATTTAGCATACTGTATATAGTTTAAGGTGTTTCCTATTCCTTCCTATTCCCCAAGTGAAGGCTCTGTAAGGGCAGATATTTTGTGTTCATTTCTCCCACGACCACAACATGTTGCTTATATCTTAATGTAATATAAAAGCTACTAAAGCCTGGTATACAGAAAATACTAAGAAATACTTGTTCCATGAAAAAAGGGAGAAATTTAGAGGGGAGAGAATACACTCACACCATTGTGTCAACGAAGAAGTTACAGCCCAAATCCACCTGCATATATAACTCCGAGTGATTAGTTTCCTATAGGGCCAGGAGAAAAGAGGTAGGTGTCAGTGGCCAACTTTTAAGGCAGATAAAGGTTTTGTTCTGGGGGTTCTCTTCCCGCCTCCCTTCTTTGTACATATACACAAAGTGGCACCCAATTTAAAAGCCTTTACCTGGAGTCGCTCAATGACATTTCTTAGTTGAAGGTATACAGACAGCTGCTCATATACCTTGTCTCGATGGTCCAGTACCTTTCTGATACGTAGAAATACAACAGTGAATATTAGGCAGTCTTACTCCTTTTGAGATGCAGCACATCATGCCCTACTAGGCATTTTAAGCCAGATGGGGTTGTTCATGGATGCAATCCATGGGCTGAGGCAGGAGGATTATGAGCTCAAGACCAGCTTGTGTAACATAGTGAGACCCTGTGCCTGCTCCCCCAAACACTCATGATGGGGCATAGATAAGGACACAGCCGGCATTTCAATAAATATAGGTGAGACTGTACTTCATCCTGACCTCTACCTCTTGCTAGTAATGTGACTATGGAAAGTAGGAAACCTGTTTGGGATTAAGTTTCCCCACATAGAAAATAGAGATGGTAGTATTAGCATATAGGAGTCATTAGAATCAAGTGTCTACTACAAAGTGTTTTAAATGCTAGCCAAATGGTAAGCATTATATACTTAGAACCTATTACAATGATAAATATTGCATTTTACTCAGTGACTTATGCCAATTAAAATGTCCCATCTTCACCCTAAATATACCTCCCCGTTTCTTTTAGCATGATTACACAGCCCTAGTTCTCAATACCTAACTTTTTATTCAGATTAGTAATGACAGCAATAGTAATCATCTAGTTGTTGAGCTTTTAGTGTATTTCAGGCACTGGAGGCAAATTCCTTTTTCATAAAAGTTATCCAGGTTATTTCCAGAGACAATATCTGAGTTTCTCACGCTGGTATTGAATTTGTAATCACACCAAACAATCCTCTCCTCTCAGCCTCAATATAATAGTAGTTGGGTTTATCTGCATTAAACATGTGTTTATTTTGTGTGCATGTATAGGTGCCATGATACACCTGGAAGCTTTTTGGGAATCTTTTTCCTTCCATCATGTGGCTCCTAGAGATCTACGTTAGGGCATGGTGTTGGAGGCAAGCCATCTTGCTGGCCCTAATTTGCTTGTTTTGAGACATAATATCAGAGCCCAGGCCATACACAACCTCGAAATGTAAGTGAAGGTTACCCTGAACTCTGGATTATCCTGCTTCTGATACCATCCCAAGTACAGGGATTGCAGGCCTCTGTCACCACACTAGTTTTTTTTTTTTAAATAAAATATTGTTATATATTTCAAGGCTGGCTTGTAATCCTGGCTAAAAACGTGAATTTCCCCATCTCTCCACTAGAGATGGCACACACCATGGAGCCTGAGCCTGGCTTTATTCTACTTTTCCCCCTTTGAGACAGTCTGTAGCCCAGTTTGGTCTCCAGCTTACAAAGATCCTCTTGCTTCTCCCTCCTGTGGCAGAATGTGTTGGAGTTGACACATTTAAAACTCAAACACCACGTTAAAAAGGCCTAATAAACTTTTCCATTTCACAGATGAACGAAGTTCATAAAGCCTAGAGAGGCAAAGTAAGGTACAACTTGTTCATAAATATTAATTAAATGGCTTAGTTAGAAACACATTAGGTTCGGAATGACTATTTTAAACCAACAAACATGGTCGGAGCTCTGCTAAAGGGATAAGTTCCAACCAAATCTCAGCCCAGAAGTCAACCTTCTTCCCAGAAATCTGGTTGGCCAACCCGAAAGTTTGGCCGCATTCAATCCCACCCACCACGTCGAATTTCTCAAACGTCACGCCTCCCGCGTTGCCACTCACTGCAAGTCTCGCTGCAGTACGTCACTGATAAAGGCCTCATACCGCAGCACTTTCTCCCCCACCGTATCCAAGGCCCGCCGTTTCGGGGGCGTCGCCATTATGTGCTCCTGGGGATTGAAGGGGGAGGACCCACGTTGAGCGCTCCAGTTTAACTTCACAAAGTTCTCATATTGTGCACGACTTCTTTCGACTCGTGCTATGGAGTTCCTTCTGCCCAACCCTACTTTAGGACTAGTTCACTCACCGATACGCAACCGCGACGTTCACCTAGGGGCCACCAGCAATAACTGTTATAACGAACCGCGGCTTCCGGCTGGCGCGGATGGATGACGCATTTCCAGCACCAGAGCCAACCATAATCGATGGGGCGGGGCTGCCCTTCGTGCGAGAAGACGCATTTAAGGGAAGAGCTGCAGGCGGGGCCTGAATGAGTCCCTGGAGGTAGCAGGGTCACGCTGTTGGCCTGCAGGCAAATAAATAGTCGCGAGCTGGCGGGAGACTGGTTTGGGTGACGTTTAATGAGTTTTGGCGGGTTCTGAGGAAAGGTGGACTTACAGGAAGGTAGGGAGAGGGAGTTAAGTGTTTATAATTTCTTTGAAGTGTGTGTGAGAGCAGTTGTGAGCTACCGTGATGTGGGTGCTGATAATGGAGTTCACATTCTCTGCAAGAGTTGTGTGTTCTTAACTGATGAACCATTTCTGTATTCCTCCCTCCCCACTCTTAAATTCCTTCCTATTTTATGTGTTTTGTTTGCATGTTTATGCACCACATGTGTGCAGTGCCCACAAAGGGTAGAAGAAGTTGTGGGATTCCCTGGAATTGGAACTACTGGCAGTTTGTGTGCACCATGTGGATGCTGGGATCGAATGGCCAATGCTCTTAACTACTGAGGTATCCATATAGTCCCTACTTTTTTCTTTTAGAAACATTTCTAGTCTTTGAGAATTTCATAGATGTATGCAATATATTTTCATTATCTCCACTCCCTATTCCCTCCAACTCGTCCTAGACCCTTCCTACCACATTCCCCTTCCAATTTCATATTCTCTTTAAAACAAAAGACCAAATCAAAACCAAACAAACAAAAACCTCACTGAGACCACTTAAGCATTTAATAATTTAAAAAGCACAAGAGTGCCTATAGACCAGCAAGTATTATGGTACTAATCTATAAGGAAGGCAGGATATCTTGTGGCTCGCGCTCTCTCTCTCTCTCTCTCTCTCTCTCTCTCTCTCTCTCTCTCTCTCTTTGTGTGTGTGTGTGTGTATTACACACATAGTTTGGTTTTCACCCTCCAAAGGGCACATAAAAATGTTTAAACAGAGACAAATTTTAAGAAAATCATCTTAAATGAATTTCTGCTTGATACCTTGTCCCCCAAACCAAAACCAAAACCAAAATTTCGTGCTACATATATTTAAAATTCAATTTGGTGTGCTTAAAACAGGTATTAGGGAGCTATAAAATATTAGTTAATCTTTATTAAGGAGAACAGTTTGGATGGACTAGCGTTGAGTCTGTGTTAAGTCTATTAACTTGTATTTCGTGTATTTTTTTTTTACTTAAAAGATTCTTTTAGGTTATCAAAATGACTTACTGGTTAAAAGGTTCAGGCTAGCAAGTCTTGACAGCCTGAGTTCAATCTGTGGGGTGGCTTGTAGATTACTGCTGTTCCCTGACATAGAGAAAGCACACTTCTTTCTTACAATGGGAGGTAGTTACTATAGAACATTCATAACTTGTCGAACTGCAAGGAATGTTTCTGTTGCTGTGGTATAGCTGCTCAAGGTGGTAGAAAAGAATAATCACTTATATTATTCTAAGTCTTGGAGAACACTGTAGAAGATGGGATGGAAAGAATGTGAAAGCTGCAGAAAGGGAGCGTTGTCTCACTTCTTACACTGTGTTGGGCATAACCATTGCTGTTTTGAATAAGAGCAGATGTGATCACTTTATGAGATCAGGCCTATTAACAGTTCCTCATGGAAGTAGAAGGGAGGCTTATGTGGCTCGTGCTTTCAAAATCCACATGAAACCCTCATGAGACTCAGGATCCAGCCTATTAATATATTCTTTGTTAAGAGAGTAGAGAGGTTTGTGAGGTCATAGGGTCAAAGACCTTCCTTTCCTCAAGGGAAAGAAGTGGACTGGGGTGGAAATTTTTGGTAGTATAGCTTCCCCTACGTATTTTTTTTTTTTTTTTTGGCAACTGAGGTGGCATAGCTTCATCTGAGTCAGCCATGCTATAAATGAGACTCTCCAGTGCTCCAGCTTTTTGTGAGTTGTCCATGCTGCAGGTGGGATTAGTCAGCGGGATAGCTGCCTATGAGTTGCTCTGGATTTCTCAGTTGTGTAACACTTTGTGTCACCCATGCGCCAACAAATAATCACAATAAATTAATTTTTATTCACCAAACTGCACTCAGACAGGATCCTGTTGGCCTATTGGTACCCTCTCATCTGGAGTAAAATGTTATTTCCTGGAAGAAACTGATATGAGATACTCTCGTCTCTCTCTCTCTCTCTCTCTCTCTCTCTCTCTCTCTCTCTCTCTAGCTAGTGTGAATGGGGTTGATTTCATGATTTCTATTTCAGCAAATTCATTATTGGTATATAGAAAACAATCCACTAATTTTTGAATATTGATTTTACTTTTCTGCTACTTTGGTGAAATTTTTGTCAGTTCTAATAGTCATTTAGTGGAGTCTCTAGGTCTTTCTGCTTATAGATAATGAGGCAAATTATCTTTTAGGCATAGATGATAGATGGTTCGTCTTCCTGGGTCTTTTGTGTGGAGATTTTTATCTAGTCAGGAATTGATCTGGGTTTGGTATTTTTTTTTTTTGCTATAGGCAACCTTAGTTTTAGATTTTCCTGGTGGTATATAGTTTTTATCTTTCTACTTGGCTTTGGACTCTCCCTTTGTTCCTATTTACAGACACAATTTCTCTTCTTCTCCCACCATATTTCAGTTTCTTTTGATTGGTAGTGAAGTGGTCGTGTTTGTAGTGAGGGTCATCTTTGGTATTCTGATTAAGCTCTGTCTTTGACAGGCGCTGTGTATCAGTGTTGAGGATAAAAGGTAAAGCTTGATACTGCCCATTCTTCCTTTTATCTACTTGTAGTAAAATCTATCCAGTGTTTGCAGATGTCGGTTTTGGCTCATTTTTCCATGGAGACTAAATCTTTTCTATAAGAAGTGAATCTGGATAGATTTCATAGTGATCTCCTTAGCCAGAACCTTGAAAAGAGAAGACTTTCTTTTGACTTTTATATTGTAGGGTTCCTAGAGGTAAAACCTGTAAAACCTTTGAAATGTCCAATGTCTGCAGTTCCTAAGAACTTCATGATGTCATGCTAACCTACACTTGTTCTTGGCAATGTACTAAAGGTTCTAGTGTACACTCTCCAGTAGCTTATATGACTGATATTCAGCACATATCTAACCCAGGTAAGCAGATGCTCAGGTCCTGTTTTCTCCCACACTCACCTGTTTCTCTTCATATTTTACAGTAGTGTTTGCTGTGTGACTTCGGTTTTACTGATACTACTTGGGAGTATCAGTTACTTTTCTGTGCTAAAAAGCAATTATTTGGGTTATATCCCCTAAAATCCCCTTCTGAGAATGTAGTCTTGGACAAGCATGGAAGTACCATATATGCCACAGAAGAAATAGCATAGCAGGGGCTGGAGAGATGGCTCAGTGGTTAAGAGCACTGACTGTTCTTCCAGAGGTCCTGAGTTCAATTCCCAGCAACCACATGGTGGCTCACAACCATCTGTAATGGGATCTGATGCCCTCTTCTGGTGTGTCTGAAGATGGCTACAGTGTACTTATATAGTATAAATAAATTTTAAAAAGGCATAGCTAAGTCTTAGAGTTTTACTGCAGTGAACAGATACCATGATCATGACAGATCTTTTTTCTTTTTATGAAATATTGGATTTCTTTTCTTTTTTCTTTATTGGATATTTTTATTTACATTTCAAATGTTATTCCCTTTCCCGGTTTGCTGTCTATAAGCCCCGTATCCACTCCCCCTCCCCCTTCTTCTATGAGGGTGTTACCCCTCCCAAACCACCCCCATTCCCACCTCCCCGCCCTGACATTCCCCTATACTGGGCGGGGGGGGGGGGGTCGATTCTTGGCAGGACCAAGGGCTACTTCTCCCATTGGTGCCCAATAAGGCCAACTTCTGCTATATATGCAGCTGGAGCCATGGGTCAGTCTATGTGTAGTCTTTGGGTAGTGGTTTAGTCCCAGGGAGCTCTGATTGGTTGGCATTGTTGTTCTTATGGGGTGCAAGCCCATTCAGTTCTTTCAGTCCTTTTTCTAATTCCCCCAATGAGGAGCCCGTTCTCAGTTCAATGGTTTCCTGCAAGCGTTCGCCTCTATATTTGACATACTCTGGCTGGACCTCTCAGGAGACAGGTATATCAGGCTCCTGTCAGCATGCACTTCTTGCTTCCATGCACTTGTTGCTTCATCATTATTGTTTAGTTTTGGGGTGTGTGTGTGTGTGTGTGTGTGTGTGTGTGTGTGTGTGTATGTATGTATGTGTGTGTGTGTATGCTGAATTCCCAGGTGGGGCAGGCTCTGAATGACCATTTCTTCAGTCTCTGTTCCAAACTTTGTCTCCAGATCTCCTCCTATGAATATTTTTGTTCCTCCTTTGGAGAAGGACTGAAGCATCTGCACTTTGGCTGTCCTCCTTCTTGAGCTTTGTGTGGTCTATGGATTGTATGTTGGATAATTTGAGCTTTTGGGCTAATATCCACTTATCAGTGAGTGCATACCTTGTGTATTTTTTTGGGGGGGTACCTCACTCAGGATGATATTTTCTAATTCTATTCATTTGCCTATGAATTTCATGAAGTCATTGTTTTTGATAGCTGAGTAGTACTCCATTGTGTAGATGTACCACATTTTCTGTATCCATTCCTCTGTTGAAGGGCATTTGGGATCTTTCCAGCTTCTGGCTATTATAAATAAGGCTGCTATGAACACAGTGGAGCATGTCTCTTTGCTGTATGTTGGGGCATCTTTTGGGTATATGCCCAGGAGTTGTATAGCTGGGTCCTCAAGTAGTACAATGTCCAATTTTCGGAGGAACCTCCAGACTGAATTCCACAATGGTTGTAACAGTCTGCAATCCCACCAACAATGGAGGAGTGTTCCTCTTTCTCCACATCCTCTCCAGCATCTGCTGTCACCTGAGTTTTTCATCTTGGCCATTCTGACTGATGTGAGGTGGAATCTCAGGGTTGTTTTGATTTGCATTTCCCTGATGACTAAGGACATTGAACATTTCTTTAGGTGCTTCTCAGCTATTTGATATTCCTCAGTTGAGAATTATTTGTTTAGCTCTGTACCCCATTTTTAATAGGGTTATTTGGCTCTCTGGAGTCTATCTTATTGAGTTCTTTGTATATATTGGATATTAGCCCTCTTTTGGATGTAGTATTGGTAAAGATCTTTCCCAATCTGTTGGTTGCCGTTTGTTCCAAATGACAGTGTCCTTTGCCTTACAGAACCTTTTATGAGGTCGATTCTTGATCTTAGAGCATGAGCCATTGGTGTTTTGTTAAAGAAATTTTCCCCAGTACCCATGTGTTTGAGGCTCCTCCCAACTTTTTCTTCTGTTAGTTTGCATGTATCTGGTTTTATGTGGAAGTCTTTGATTCAGTTGGACTTAAACTTTGTACAGGGTGATGAGAATGGGTTGATTTTCATTCTTCTACATGCTGGCTTCCAGTTGAACCAGCAGCATTTGTTGAAAATGCTCTTTTTTGCGATGGATGTTTTTAGCTCCTTTTTCAAAGACCAAGTGACCATAGGTGTGTGGGTTCATTTCTGGGTCTTCAATTCTATTCTACTGGTCTATCTGCCTGTCTCTCTACCAATACCATACTTTTTTTTTTAAATCACTATTGCTCTGTAATAGAGCTTGAAGTCACGGATGGTGATTCCCCCAGAAGTTCTTTTTTTTTTCCTTTTTTTTCTTTATTAACCTGAGTATTTCTTATTTGCATTTCAAATGTTATTCACTTTCCCGGTTTCCAGGCCAACATCCCCCTAGCCCCTCCCCCTCCCCTTCTTTTTGGCTGTTCCACTCCCCATCCTCCCCCCATTACCGCCCTCCCCCCAACAATCACGTTCACTGGGGGTTCAGACTTAGCAGGACCAAGGGCTTCCCCTTCCACTGGTGCTCTTACTAGGCTATTCATTGCTACCTATGAGGTTGGAGCCCAGGGTCAGTCCATGTATAGTCTTTGGGTTGTGGCTTGGTCCCTGGAAGCTCTGGTTGGTTGGCATTGTTGTTCATATGGGGTTTCGAGCCCCTTCAAGCTCTTCCAGTTCTTTCTCTGATTCCTTCAACGGAGGTCCTGTTCTCAGTTCAGTGGTTTGCTGCTGGCATTCGCCTATGTATTTGCTGTATTCTGGCTGTGTCTCTCAGGAGAGATCTACATCCGGTTCCTGTCAGTCTGCACTTCTTTGCTTCATCCATCTTGTCTAATTGGGTGGCTGTATATGTATGGGGCACATGTGGGGCAGGCTCTGAATGGGTGTTCCTTCTGCCTCTGTTTTAATCTTTGCCTCTCTATTCCCTGCCAAGGTATTCTTGTTCCCCTTTTAAAGAAGGAGTGAAGCATTCGCATTTTGATCATCCGTCTTGAGTTTAATGTGTTCTGTGCATCTAGGGTAATTCAAGCATTTGGGCTAATAGCTACTTATCAATGAGTGCATACCATGTGTGTTTTTCTGTGATTGGGTTACCTCACTCAGAATGATATTTTCCCTCCATTTGACTGAATTTCATAAACTCATTGTTTTTGATAGCTGAGTAATATTCCATTGTGTAGATGTACCACATTTTCTGTATCCATTCCTCTGTTGAAGGGCATCTGGGTTCTTTCCAGATTCTGGCTGTTATAAATAAGGCTGCTATGAACATAGTGGAGCACGTGTCTTTTTTATATGTTGAGGCATCTTTTGGGTATATGCCCAAGAGAGGTATAGCTGGGTCCTCAGGTAGTTCAAGGTCCAATTTTCTGAGGAACCTCCAGACTGATTTCCAGAATGGTTATACCAGTCTGCAGTCCCACCAACAATGGAGGAGTTTTCCTCTTTCTCCACATCCTCGCCTTTTGCTGTCACCTGAGTTTTTGATCTTAGCCATTCTAACTGGTGTGTGGTGAAATCTCAGGGTTGTTTTGATTTGCATTTCCCTTATGACTAAAGATGTTGAACATTTCTTTAGGTGTTTCTCAGCCATTCGGCATTCCTCAGCTGTGAATTCTTTGTTTAGCTCTGAACCCCATTTTTTAATAGGGTTATTTGTTTCCCTGCGGTCTAACTTCGTGAGTTCTTTGTATATTTTGGATATAAGGCCTCAATCTGTTGTAGGATTGGTAAAGATCTTTTCCCAATCTGTTGGTTGCCGTTTTGTCCTAACCGCAGTATCCTTTGCCTTCCAGAAGCTTTGCAGTTTTATGAGATCCCATTTGTCGATTCTTGATCTTAGAGCATAAGCCATTGGTGTTTTGTTCAGGAATTTTCTCCAGTGCCCATGTGTTCGAGTTGCTTCCCCACTTTTTCTTCTATTAGTTTGAGTGTATCTGGTTTGATGTGGAGTTCCTTGATCCACTTGGACTTAAGCTTTGTACAGGGTGATAAGCATGGATCAATTTCTTCTACATGTTGACCTCCAGTTGAACCAGCACCATTTGCTGAAAATGTTATCTTTTTTCCATTGGATGGTTTGGCTCCTTTGTCAAAAATCAAGTGACCATAGGTGTGTGGGTTCATTTCTGGGTCTTCAATTCTATTCCACTGGTCTACTTGTCTGTCTCTGTACCAATACCATGCAGTTTTTAATCACTATTGCTCTGTAATACTGCTTGAGTTCAGGAATAGTGATTCCCACTGAAGTCCTTTTATTGTTCAGGATAGTTTTAGTTATCCTGGGTTTTTTGTTATTCCAGATGAATTTGCAAATTGTTCTGTCTAACTCTTTGAAGAATTGGATTGGTATTTTGATGGGGATTGCATTGAATCTGTAGATCGCTTTTGGTAAAATGGCCATTTTTACTATATTAATCCTGCCAATCCATGAGCATGGGAGATCTTTCCATCTTCTGAGGTCTTCAATTTCTTTCTTCAGAGGCTTGAAGTTCTTATTGTACAAATCTTTTACTTGCTTGGTTAAAGTCACACTGAGGTACTTTATATTATTTGGGTCTATTATGAAGGGTGTCGTTTCCCTAATTTCTTTCTCGGCTTGTTTCTCTTTTGTGTAGAGGAAGGCTACTGATTTATTTGAGTTAAGTTTATTCCCAGCCCCTTTGCTGAAGTTGTTTATCAGCTTTAGTAGTTCTCTGGTGGAACTTTTGGGATCGCTTAAATATACTACCATATCATCTGCAAATAGTGATATTTTGACTTCTTCTTTTCCGATCTGTATCCCCTTGACCTCCTTTTGTTGTCTGATTGCTCTGGCTAGAACTTCAAGAACTATATTGAATAAGTAGGGAGAGAGTGGGCATCCTTGTCTAGTCCCTGATTTTAGTGGGATTGCTTCAAGTTCCTCTCCATTAGTTTAATGTTAGCAACTGGTTTGCTGTATATAGCTTTTACTATGTTTAGGTATGGGCTTTGAATTCCTATTCTTTCCAGGACTTTTATCATGAAGGGATGTTGAATTTTGTCAAATGCTTTCTCAGCATCTAATGAAATGATCATGTGGTTTTGTTCTTTCAGTTTGTTTATATAATGGATGACGTTGATGGTTTTCCTCATATTAAACCATCCCTGCATGCCTGGGATGAAGCCTACTTGATCATGGTGGATGATTATTTTGATGTGCTCTTGGATTTGGTTTGTCAGAATTTTGTTGAGTATTTTTGCATTGATAGTCATAAGGGAAATTGGTCTGAAGTTCTCTTTCTTTGTTGGGTCTTTGTGTGGTTTAGGTATAAGAGTAATTGTGGCTTCATAGAAGGAATTCTGTAGTGCTCTATCTGTTTCAATTTTGTGGAAGACTTTGGATACTATTGGTATGAGGTCTTCTATGAAGGTCTGATAGAATTCTGCTCTAAACCCATCTGGACCTGGGCTCTTTTTGGTTGGGAGACCTTTAATGACTGCTTCTATTTCCTTAGGCGTTATGGGGTTGTTTAACTGGTTTATCTGTTCCTGCTTTAACTTCGCTACCTGGTATGTCCATTTCCTGCAGATTTTCAAGTTTTGTTGAATATAGGCTTTTATAGTAAGATCTGATGATTTTTTGAATTTCTTAATCTGTAGTTATGTCTCCCTTTTCTTTTCTGATTTTGTTAATTTGGACGCACTCTCTGTGTCCTCTCGTTAGTCTGGCTAAGGGTTTATCTATGTTGTTGATTTTCTCAAAGAACCAACTTTTGCTTCTGTTGATTCTTTCTATGGTCCTTTTTGTTTCTACTTGGTTGATTTCAGTTCTGAGTTTGATTATTTCCTGCCTTCTTCTCCTCCTGGGTGTATTTGCTTCTTTTTGTTCTAGAGATTTTAGGTGTGCTGTCAAGCTGGTGACATATGCTCTCTCCTGTTTCTTTCTGCAGGCACTCAGTGCTATGAGTTTTCCTCTTAGCACAGCTTTCATTGTGTCCCATAAGTTTGGGTATGTTGTACCTTCATTTTCATTAAATTCTAAAAAGTTTTTAATTTCTTTATTTCTTCCTTGACCAGGTTATCATTGAGTAGAGCATTGTTCAACTTCCACGTATATGTGGGCATTCTTCCCTTATTGTTATTGAAGACCAGTTTTAGGCCGTGGTCGTCTGATAGCATGCATGGGATTATTTCTATCTTTCTGTACCTGTTGAGGCCCGTTTTTTGACCAATTATATGGTCAATTTTGGAGAAAGTACCATGAGGAGCTGAGAAGAAGGTATATCCTTTTGCTTTAGGATAGAATGTTCTATAAATATGTTAAGTCCATTTGGCTCATGACGTCTCTTAGTCTGTCTACGTCTCTGTTTAATTTCTGTTTCCATGATCTGTCCATTGATGAGAGTGGGGTGTTGAAATCTCCTACTATTATTGTGTGAGGTGCAATGTGTGTTTTGAGCTTTAGTAAGGTTTCTTTTACATATGTATGTGCCCTTGTATTTGGGGCATAGATATTTAGGAGTGAGAGTTCATCTTGGTGGATTTTTCCTTTGATGAATATGAAGTGTCCTTCCTTATCTTTTTTGATGAATTTTAGTTGAAAATTGATTTTATTTGATATTAGAATGGCTACTCCAGCTTGCTTCTTCTGACCATTTGCTTGGAAAGTTGTTTTCCAGCCTTTCACTCTGAGGTAGTGTCTGTCTTTGTCTCTGAGGTGTGATTCCCGTAGGCAGCAGAATGCAAGGTCCTCGTTGCGTATCCATTTTGTTAATCTATGTCTTTTTATTGGGGAGTTGAGGCCATTGATGTTGAGAGATATTAAGGAATAGTGATTGTTGCTTCCTGTTATATTCATATTTGGATATGAGGTTATGTTTGTGTGCTTTTCTTCTCTTTGTTTTGTTGCCAAGACGATTAGTTTCTTGCTTCTTCTAGGGTATAGCTTGCCTCCTTATGTTGTGCTTTACCATTTATTATCCTTTGTAGTGCTGGATTTGTAGAAAGATATTTTGTAAATTTGGCTTTGTCATGGAATATCTTGGTTTCTCCATCTATGTTAATTGAGAGTTTTGCAGGATACAGTAACCTGGGATGGCATTTGTGTTCTCTTAGGGTCTGTATGACATCTGTCCAGGATCTTCTGGCCTTCATGGTTTCTGGCGAAAAGTCTGGTGTGATTCTGATAGGTCTGCCTTTATATGTTACTTGACCTTTTTCCCTTACTGCTTTTAATATTCTTTCTTTATTTTGTGCGTTTGGTGTTTTGACTATTATGTGACGGAAGGTGTTTCTTTTCTGGTCCAATCTATTTGGAGTTCTGTAGGCTTCTTGTATGCCTATGGGTATCTCTTTTTTTAGGTTAGGGAAGTTTTCTTGTATGATTTTGTTGAAGATATTTACTGGTCCTTTGAGCTGGGAGTCTTCACTCTCTTCTATACCTATTATCCTTAGGTTTGATCTTCTCATTGAGTCCTGGATTTCCTGTATGTTTTTGGACCAGTAGCTTTTTCCGTTTTACATTATCTTTGACAGTTGAGTCAGTGATTTCTATGGAATCTTCTGCTCCTGAGATTCTCTCTTCCATCTCTTGTATTCTGTTGGTGAAGCTTGTATCTACAGCTCCTTGTCTCTTCTTTTGGTTTTCTATATCCAGGGTTGTTTCCATGTGTTCTTTCTTGATTGCTTCTATTTCCATTTTTAATTCCTTCAACTGTTTGATTGTGTTTTCCTGGAATTCTTTCAGGGATTTTTGCGATTCCTCTCTGCAGGCTTCTACTTGTTTATTAATGTTTTCCTGTGTTTCTCTAAGGGAGTTCTTCACGTCTTTCTTGAAGTCCTCCAGCATCATGATCAAATATGATTTTGAAACTAGATCTTGCTTTTCTGGTGTGTTTGGATATTCAGTGTTTGCTTTGGTGGGAGAATTGGGCTCCGATGATGTCATGTAGTCTTGGTTTCTGTTGCTTGGGTTCCTGCGCTTGCCTCTCGCCATCAGATTATCTGTGGTGTTACTTTGTTCTGCTATTTCTGCCAGTGGTTAGACCGTACTATGGCCCTGTAGGCTAGGAGTGCTGTAGACCTGATTTTTTGTTCTCTTTCAGCCAGTTATGGGAATAGAGCATTCTGCTTTCACGCATGTAGTCGTTCCTGTCTACTTGTCTTCAGGTGTTCCTGTGGGTGTATGTCCTGAGTCCACCAGGCAGGTCACTTGGAGCCGAAGAGTTGTTCTTACCTCTGGTCTCAGGCCTGAAGCCGCTCCTCAGAGCTAGGTTTCAGCTCTCCTTGTGGGCAGCAACCAGAAGGGCTTTCCCCGCTTTCTCTTGGGACCCTGTGCACAGGGGGCTCAGAAGGCACTAGGCGTTTTCCTCTAGAGCCAAAAATGTGGGCAGAGAGTAGTCTCCTCTGGCTTCCCGCGCATGTCTGCCCCTCTGAAAGTCTAGCTCTCCCTCACACGGGATTTGGGTGCAGGGAGCTATTTGACCAGGTCCCTTCAGATCCAGGTGGTGTCTCCTTCCTCATCTTTTTTGATGAGTTTTGGTTGAAAGTCAATTTTATTGGATATTAGAATAGCTACTCCAACTTGGTTCTTCAGACTATTTTTTTTGAAAGTTGTTTTCCAGCCTTTTACTCTGAGGTAGTTTCTGTCTTTTCTCTCAGGTATGTTTCCTGTAGGCAGTAAAATCCTGGGTCCTTTTTACGTATCCAATATGTTAATCCGTGTCTTTTTATTGGGGAGTTGAGTCCATTGATGTTGAGAGATATTAAGGAATAGTGATTGTTGCTTCCTGTTACTTTTGTATTTGGAGTTGGGATTATGTTTGTGTTCTTTTCTTCTTTTGGTTTTGTTGAATTAGCTTAATTTCTTGCTTTTTCTAGGGTGTAGCTTACCTCCTTGTGTTGGTCTTTGCCATTTTTTATCCTTTGTAGGGCTTGAATTGTAGAAAATATTGTGTAAATTTGGTTTTGTCATGGAATATCTTGGTTTCTCTCTCAATGGTAATTGATAGTTTTGCTGGATATAGTAGCCTGGGCTGGCGTTTGTGTTTTCTTAGGGTCTGTATAACATCTATCCAGGATCTTCTGGCTTTCATACTCTCTGTTGAAAAATCTGGTGTAATTCTGCCTTTATATGCTACTTGACATTTTTCCCTTACTGCCTTTAATATTCTTTGTTTTGTTCATTTGGTGTTTTGACTACTATGTGAGGGGAGCAATTTCTTTTCTGGTCCAATCTATTTGGAGTTCTGTAGTCTTCTTGTATGTTTATGGGCATCAGTTTCTTTAGGTTAGGGAAGTTTTCTTTTTTGATTTTGTTGAAGATATTTGCTGGCCTTTTAAGTTGGGAGTCTTTGCTCTCTTCTATACCTATTATCCTTAGGTTTGATCTTCTCATTGTTTCCTGGATTTCCTGTATGTTTTGGGCTAGGAGCTTTTTCCGTTTTACATTATCTGTGACAGTTGTGTCTATGTTTTCTGTGGTATCTTCTGCTCCTGAGATTCTCTCTTCTATTTTTTGTATTCTGTTGGTGATGCTTGCATGTGTGACTTCTGATCTCTTCCCTAGGTTTTCTATCTCCAGGGTTGTCTCCCTGTGTGCTTTCTTTATTGGTTCTCTTTCCATTTTTAACTCCTGGATTGTTTTGTTCATTTCATTCTCCTGTTTGGTTGTTTTTTCCTGTAGTTCTTGAAGGGATTTTTGTGTTTCCTCTTTAAGGGCTTTTAGTTGTTTCCTTGTGTTGTCCTGTATTTCCTTACTTGAGTTTATTTATGACCCTCTTCAAGTCCTCCATCATCATGATAAAATGTGATTTTAAATCTAGATCTTGCTTTTTCAGTGTGTTTGGATATCCAGTGTTTGCTTTGGTGGGAAAACTGGGCTCTCATGATGCCAAGTAGTCTTGGTTTCTGTTGCTTGGGTTCCTGTGCTTGCCTCTTGCTATCAGGTTGTCTCTGGTGTTAGCTTGTCTTGCTGTTTCTGATGGTGGCTTGACCCTCTTGTGGGCCTGTGTGTCAGCACTCCTGTAGACCTTTTTTCCTGTTTTCTTTCAGCCAATCATGGGAACAGAGTGTTCTTCTCTCAGGCGTGTAATCGCACCTGGCGGTTGACTTTCAGCTCTCTGTGAGGGCAGTAACCGGAAGGGTCCTGCCCCTACTTTTCCTAGGTCCCTGTGCACAGGGGGCACAGATGGCGCTAGGCATTTTCCTCTTGGGTCAGGAATATGAGCACAGTTCTCAGGTGTGTCTGTACCTCTGAGGGTCTATTTCTCCCCACCACGAGATTTTGTTGCAGGGAGCTGTTTGAGCAGTTCAGTTCAGATCCGGGCACAGATCTGGACCATGGGTCTCCTGAAGCTTGACTGCTACTATATTCCTGTGTCCAGAGGGACTATAAAGTTTCCTCTTGGGCCAGGGATATGGGCAAAGGTGGGCAGTAGTGGCAGTCTGTCATGCCTTGCAGTCTCAGGCTTGCCCACACTTCTGGGTGCTCAGCTCTCTCTCCCACAGGATTTGGGAGCAGGGAGCTGTGGGCTGGGATCTCAGAAGTTTGGGCCACAGCCAGAAATCAGATGTGCCCAGTCCCAGAGTACTTATGCCTTTGTGTGTCCTTAGTCCACTTGGCAGGTCACTTGGAGCAGAAAAGTTGTCCTTACCTTTACTCTCAGCCCTGTAGTTGCTCTGGTGACTGGCTTTCAGCTCTCTGTGAGGGCAGCAACCTGAAGGGTCCTGCCCCTACTGCTCCTAGGTCCCTGTGCACAGTGGGCACAGATGGCACTAAGCGTTTTCCTCTTGAGTCAGGAATGTGAGCAAAGTTCTCAGGAGTTTCTGCACCTCTGATGGTCTAGCTTTCCCCACCATGGGATTTGGATCTAATTTGATCATTTTAAGGTTACTGGCCATTAACTTGCATTTCTTAATTATCTTTAACAGTTTATATCAAATTAGTAGACTTTTAAAAGATTAGGAGTTTACAGATTTTTCCTTGCTGAGTTTGGGCTTAAAAAATTTGAATAGAACACCCCTTAGCATCAAAATAAAACTTTAAACCATAGATACAGTCTTAAAGATAAAGAGGTTAGATAAATATTTTTAAGTTACTGTCTGCTAGCCTGAACAGACCTAAGGAATTGGGATAAACATTCTGGGAGATTTGGGTGAAGTCTACCTCTGTAGCAAAAGGTAGGTGAGGTTTGCTGCCACAGATGGCCAAAAGGTCACTGGGTCATTAAAAATATCCACTCCCAAAATCCTGGGTGAAAATCAGGTATTTTATCTCTTCCAGTGAGAAGAGATCCCCCTTCTTTTTGTAAAAATTGCTTTTAGTGTTTTACAGTCCAGTCATTACCCCATCATGGTCTGCCCTCCCACAGTTCCTCATCCCATTTCTCTTCCCCCCTGTCTTCAAGAGGATGTGCCCCAACCTCCCCAAGGCCTCCCCACTCCCTGGGACCTAAAGCTTCTTGAGGGTTAGGCCTGTCTTCTTCCATTGAGGCCAGACTAGACAGTCCTCTGCTCTATATGTGTCAGGGGTGTGTGTGTGGGGGTCTTGGACCAGCTCTTGTATGCTGCCTGGTTGATGGCTCAGTGACTGAGATCTCAGGGATCTCGGTTGGTTGAGACTGCTGGTCTTCCTATGGGGTGGCAGTCAGCTTCAGCTTCTTCCAGCCTTTCCCTAATTCAACCACAGGGGTCCCAGACTTCAGTGTAATAGTTGGGTGTAAGTATCTGCATCTGTCTCAGTCAGGTGCTTGTTGGGCCTCTTGTAGGCTAGCCTTGCTAGGCTCCTGTCTATAAGCATACCATAGCATCAGTAATAGTGTCAGACCTTGGAGCTTCCCCTTGAGATGGATCCCACTTTGGGCCCATCACTGGACCTCCTTTTCCTCATCCTCTTCTCCCTTTTTGTTGCTGCAGTTCTTTTAGACAGGAACAATTTTGGGTCATAGTTTTGACTGTGGGATGCCAACCCCATCCTTCTACCTGATGCTTTGCCTTTCTACTGGAGGTGGACTCTACAAGTTCCCTCTCTAGGCATTTTATCCCTCCCTTTGTGTCCTGAGAGTCTCTCACCTCCCATGTCTCTGGTACATTCTAGAGTGTTTCCCCACCTCCCCTGCCACGAGGTTGTATATTTCTATTCATTCTGGCCCTTGGGGCTTTTCTTCTCTGTCACCACCTCATACCTGATCATGGTCCTCTTTTCTCTTTCCCCTTCCCTCTCCCACCCAGGTCCCTCCCTCCCTCTGCCTCCTATGATTGTTTTCTTCTCCCTCCCAAGTGGGATTGAAGTATCCTCACTTCAGGAGAAGAGGCCCTTTAATGATTAACATACCATTCCTCTTTTCCCTAATGAATAGGCTCAAGAGTCTTTGTGTCTCCAACATATGTCTATCAGATATGATACTTAGTTGCCTTAGAACTTAGTCTATTAATACTGATAGTATGATAATAATAAAATGCCTACAGTTTGTGGGAAATAAAACCACCTACATAATTTTTAATCTTCTCTTAAGATAGAGTTTAGTATCAATTTATATTATATATTTTTTTATAAATTTTTTAACAAAAACATGACATAGTGGTACATGCTTTAATGCCAGCATTTGGGAGACTGAGGGAGGCGGATTTCTTGAGTTCCAGTCTATATAGTGAGTTCCAGGACTGTCAAGACTATGTAGAGGCCTTTTGTAGTGCTTTGAATATGAATGGTTCTCATAGGCTCATGTATTTGAAGGCTTAGCCACTCTATGATAAGATTAGAAATATTAGGAGGTGTGATGTTGTTAGAATAAGTATGTCACTGGGGATGGACTTTTAGGGTTCAATTCATGACAGGTCCAGGTTCTCTCTACTTGTGGATCAGGATTTACAGAGCTCAGATACTACTCCAGTGCTTGTCTGAGTGCTACCTTGCTACTTGCCATGATGATAATGGACTAAACCTCTGAAACTGTAGGCAAGCCCCCAATTAAATGCTTTGTTTTATAGAGTTGCTATAGTCATGGTATCTCTTCATAGCAATAGAACAGTAACTAAGACAGAAGTCGGTACCAGGAACTTCTATGACAGGAATGGTCATGCTGTTTGTTGGAGGAGAATTTGATGTAAGACACTACCAGAAACTCACAGAACCTAACTAAGAAGAAACTAAGGGATTTTTGTTGTTGTTTGTGTTTTTAGGTGTGAGAAAATTTAAGCCTGGCCTCCATAAACAGTCATGCATATGGTTCACACATATGTGGCAGGAAAAAACACTCATACACTAAAATAAATTTTAAAAGTGCAATCAAAATAGTAATAAATAGCATGGTATAATATAAGAAAATGTTCAGAAATTGAATTGACCTTTTTTTTTTTTTTTTGGTTCTTTTTTTCGGAGCTGGGGACCGAACCCAGGGCCTTGCGCTTCCTAGGTAAGCACTCTACCACTGAGCTAAATCCCCAGCTTCTGAATTGACCTTAATATAATATATATGGGACAATAAATATGATGGTTATTCTGGGTGTCAACTTGACCATACCTGGAATTAACTAAAACTCAAAAATGAAGGGTATACCTGTGAAGTATTTTTGCTTAATTTGAAATAGAAAGATCCACTTCTAATATAGATCATTAAGGTAGGAGGATATAACTTTAATCCAGATTAGAATTGGGAAAACATGCTGTTAATCTGGATCTTGAGTTAAGAAGACACACATTTTATCCAGATTATTTGAGCTAATCTGGGCCCTATCTTCTGCTGGAAGCCTATATAAGGACATGAAAGAAGGAAGCTTTTGTTCTTTGTCTGCTTGCTCTTACCTCACTAACAAGTCCATTCCTTTGCTGGTATTCAGAGTTTCAGCATATGCTGAAGACCATACCATCTGAGACATTCAGCCTCATGGACTAAGCAACTACCAGATTCTCGAACCTTCTATTCACAGCTAGCCATTTTTGGATTATCTGGACCACAGCCTGTAAGTCATTCTTATAAATCCCCTTTCTATGTGTATGTATGTGTGTATGTATGGAGGAAGCAATTTATTCTATAAGTTGTTACTCTAGCAAACCTTGACTAATACAATATGTGACACTAGTGATATTCAATGAAGAGAATTGTTAAATACAGAATAATTTTCATTATCAAGAAGAGCAGTTAGAAATGGAGTAATTACATGAAAATGTACAGAAGGAATTTAAATGTCCAATTAATAGGAAAAAGAATTGCATGGAAGAAGTAAAATAGGTCTAGCCTCAATATGAGGTGGGTCCTGAGAAAGGGAGATATGGGAGCAGTGATGATTCAATAATGACTCGAAGTCAGTAGTGGGTACAGGCTGTCAGTTCAAGTGCTCTCTTTTTCTGAGGATTCTCATCATTCTTCCTTCTTCTCCTTTTTTCCCTCTTTCTTCCCAATCGTTTGCCTTCTCCCTTTTCATTCTCTTCCTTCTTCCTTTTCATTCTTTTGCCTTCTCCTGACCAGAGAGCCCAAACCCAGTTTTTTATTTACTAAAGCTACATTGTCAAGGCTTTGATGATTGTTAATATTTTTTTAGAAATCTTCAATTTTACATAGATTTTATGAATCCAAGATCATTAGTCCCAATCCCTGCTTCCTTAAAACAAAAACTAAACACAAAGCAATACTACATCTCCTTATAGTTTTTACACAGCCTGTTTTTCATCGGTAGCTAGAACAACTCTTATGGTTTCCTGGTACAGCAGATAGCAGTCTTTAGTAAAGATCTGCATGTAAGAACAGAAAGGTGACAGGCTACTAAGGTTAAAATCATTTCTTGTAAAGTTTTAAAATTTATGCATGTAAAGCAAATAGCTCTCTCTAATATCTTTCTAGGCATTGTCATCTTCAATCCTTCAAGTAGTTAGGGAAACAAAATATTAATTTTTATATGCTTATATATCATACTTTAATTCTTTAATCTTTGTATCCTCATACTAGCACTTTCCTTCTAATTCTATTTGTTTCTAGATCATATACAAGCCTTCCTCCTATAAGATGAACCCAACTATCATTTACTTGTACTTTATAGATTCTTTCTTTTCCTATCCACGCCTTCTCTTCCTGAGACCACTTTAATTCTTCATTGTTGATGTATCCAAATTCAACCTGGTTAATTAATGAACTTGTCATTGGACTGGAGGGTACATGTATCTCCTCATAATTCTAAATTCAAGGAGAAGTCTGGCAATGAAATATGTCTACAAAGAACCGTGTAGGCTTTCATAGCCTCTGTGGTTATATTTTCTAGATCCTCTCCCATGGCATTAAAGGCCAAGTGTAAGGCCTGTGTTTCATCCTCCGCAGTCTCACAATCACCTACATTCCTCACTCCTGAGAACCACATCTATTTCATTTATTAGCCCTGAGAAATTGGGGAAGTGTATTCTCCAGAAAGAAATCGAAAGTAAAATAGAAAAGACAGCAGATCAGCTTCAGGGCAACAGAAATCATCTCCCACAAAGAGATCAATGACTTGGTGATGTTCCAGGGACAGGAAATGTGTCACACCTCCCCTTATGCACCCATGCTGAACCTGGAAACAACTAGACATAATTCTTCAGCTCTTAGAAGAATAAAAGGAGTAAAAGAAAATCAACCAGTGTTGGGGAAGAGTTGATAAAATGAGATATTTATACTTTCCTGCTAGAAATATTTTATATACATGTATATGTCTATAACATATGTTTGTGAGAGATAACATTTTGATAGTCACTAAGCAATATCTATTTTAAAATAATAAAAGGTTTTATCACTATTTGCAGATGATATGATAGTATATTTAAGTGATCCCAAAAGTTCCACCAGAGAACTACTAAACCTGATAAACACCTTCAGCAAAGTGGCAGGGTATAAAATTAACTCAAATAAATCAGTAGCCTTCCTCTACACAAAAGAGAAACAAGCTGAGAAAGAAATTAGGGAAACAGCACCCTTCATAATAGTCCCAAATACTATAAAATACCTTGGTGTGACTTTAACCAAGCAAGTGAAAGATCTGTATGATAAGAACTTCAAGCCTCTGAAGGAAGAAATTGAAGAAGACCTCAGAAGATGGAAAGATCTCCCATGCTCATGGATTTGCAGGATTAATATAGTAAAAATGGCCATTTTACCAAAAGCGATCTACAAATTCAATGCAATCCCCATCAAAATACCAATCCAATTCTTCAAAGAGTTAGACAGAACAATTTGCAAATTCATCTGGAATAACAAAAAACCCAGGATAGCTAAAACTATTCTCAACAATAAAAGGACTTCAGGGGGAATCACTATCCCTGAACTCAAGCAATATTACAGAGCAATAGTGATAAAAACTGCATGGTATTGGTACAGAGACAGGTAGACCAATGGAATAGAATTGAAGACCCAGAAATGAACCCACACACCTATGGTCACTTGATTTTTCACAAAGGAGCCAAAACCATCCAATGGAAAAAAGATAGCATTTTCAGCAAATGGTGCTGGTTCAACTGGAGGTCAACATGTAGAAGAATGCAGATCGATCCATGCTTATCACCCTGTACAAAGCTTAAGTCCAAGTGGATCAAGGACCTCCACATCAAACCAGATATACTCAAACTAATAGAAGAAAAACTGGGGAAGCAACTCGAACACATGGGCACTGGAGAAAATTTCCTGAACAAAACACCAATGGCTTATGCTCTAAGATCAAGAATCGACAAATGGGATCTTGTAAAATTACAAAGCTTCTGTAAGGCAAAGGACACTGTTGTTAGGACAAAATGGCAACCAACAGACTGGGAAAAGATCTTTACCAATCCTACAACAGATAGAGGCCTTATATCCAAAATATACAAAGAACTCAAGAAGTTAGACCGCAGTGAGACAAATAACCCTATTAAAAATGAGGTTCAGAGCTAAACAAAGAATTCACAGCTGAGGAATGCCAAGTGGCTGAGAAGCACCTAAAGAATTGTTCAACATCTGTGATGCTTGCAGGGACCCTCATAAGATTTGAAGTCTTGGAGAGGTAACAGCACACATCGAAGATGATATGGCTCCTATACTCCATATGAAACTGTAGATATAATACAGATTATTATTTCATGAATTTAAAACCACTAGTTTCAGCCTAAAACCTTCTGGACTGGCAGCCATTGGGGATCAGAGAAGTTTACCATCTTACCACCAACAGCACAGGTGGTTGAAGTGCTCAAGATTTAGGTTATTGAAGATGACAATGTTCATTTGGTTAGGCATAAAGTTATGCACAAACCTTAACTGTTTCTAATGAAGTCCAAATTGTCCTAGAATAGATTATGTTCATATAGTACATAAAATGAATTTCAGAGAGCAGTTAGTGAAAACTTATCAAACAATGTTACATACCACATTCAAGGTTTTGCATTGATAGTTTGTAGTTATTGTCACCAAAATCAGCTGGAACAAGATATTCAACCCAAGATTGGCAAAGAAATACAAAATGCTTAAAGGCTGACTATAGGAATTTTAAATGTGCAAGGAAAAGGGATTCAATATGCTGTGTTCATATGATAAGCAAAAGAAATATTTTGCTAGTTAACAAAGTTAACAGATTTCTAGCCTTGAATTCTATAACATTGTGTTGACTTTTTTGCATATATGTTTCTGCCTTGTAATTTTCTGTTATTTCTATTTGTAAACCTTTAAAAACTTCTGTTATATTTAATATCAGAGACATCTATCCTGAAGTCATTTTACTGTTTAGAAAATGTTCCCAACACTGAAATCCTTTTCTATTTTTAACAAACTTTATTTTTGTTCTATGTGTATGAGTGTCTTGCCTGTATGCACCACATGTATGCCTGTATGCCTTGTGCCCACTGAGGCCAGAAGAAGGTGTCATATCACCTTGAACTTGAGTTACGTGTATTGTGAGCCTCCATGTAGGTACTGGAAACTGAGCCCAGGTCCTCTACAAGTGCAGCAAGTGCTCTTAACTGCTGAGCCTTTTCTTCAGCCACAACCTGTTCTAAAGTATTACAGATAGCTCTTCAGTCCTTTACTCCCACTACCCTACCTATGTTTCAAAACACTTCAATAGTTTTTACTGATTCACCAACTGTTGTGACACTCTAGCTAAGTAGAATTCATGTTTCACTTCCTTTTCACTGTTTTGATCATTTATAGCATCTCATAACTAGTTTCTAACTAGTTTAGGGGTATTGGTTCCATTTTGGGAGGAAACAAAGTTTTCTGGAAATTTCAAGATAGCTAGCTTCCTGGGGAACTTATTTTTAAATCCAAATCTTGAACCACATTCCCTCCCTGCCCATGAATATTTTCATCTTTTTATTTTTTCATTGTCCTTTCCATGTCTAGTACCATTGTAGTTATAGACATCTGCATTTTTGGAAGAGGTTTGACAAATTATGTTTCTGTTTAATGTTAAAGAAGTGCCGATGTATAAAACTTGAAAACGCAGATGTTGAAGAAGTAATAGGAATCTGGGTTTAATAAAAGTAATAATAATAACAGTGATAATAATAATAATAATAATAATATTCTTTAATTTTTTTTACAGTCCAGTCGTTATCCACCTCCTGGTCTATCTTCTGACTGTTCTTTATCCCATACCTCCTCCCCCATCTCCAAGAGGATGTCCCACCTCCCACCCCTACCCCAGCAGACCTCCTCACTCCCTCCAGCTTCCAAGGTTAAGTGCATCTTTTCTCACTGAGCCCAGGCCACGCAGTCCTTTGCTTTTTATGTGTCAGGGTGGAGGTGGTGGTGGTGCTCTCATCAGCTGGTGTATGCTGCCTGTGGGAGACCCCTGTGGTTGAATTAGAGAAAAGCTGGAAGAAGCTGAGGAGGAGGGCGACCCCATCAGAAGACTAGCAGTCTCAACTAACCTGGACCCCTGAGATTTCTCAGTGGAATCTGTTTAATATTTTCTAGCCCAATTGTTTTCTAAGCAGATGAGTCAAAAAAAAAAAAAACCCACAAAACTAAAAATAACCCAATGTGAAAGAATTACAACTTCTTTTTTTATTGGATATTTTTAATTTACATTTCAAATGTTATTCCCTTTCCTGGTTTCCCAGCCATATAATGCCCTATCCCATGCCCCTCCCCTTCTCCTTTGAGGGTATTCCCCCTCCCCATCCCAGGGGTGCACTTGGGGGTCCAACCTTGGCAGGACCAAGGCTTCTCCCATTGGTGCCCAACAAGACCCAACAGCTACATATGCAGCTGGAGCCATGGGTCAGTCCATGTGTAGTCTTTGAGTAGTGGTTTAGTCCCTGGGAACTCTGGTTGGTTGGTACTGTTGTTTTTATGGGGTTGCAAGTCCCTTCAGCTCCTTCAATCCTTTCTCAAACTCCTCCAACAGGAGTCCTGTTCTCAGATCAATGATTTGCTGCTTGCATTCACATCTGTATTTGTCATGCTCTGGCAGAGTCTCTCAGGAGACAGCTATATCAGGCTCCTGTCAGCATGCACTTCTTGGCCTCATCAATATTATCTAGTTTTGGTGGCTGTATATAAATGGGCTGTATACCCAGGTGGGGTAGGCTGACAAAAAATTAGGGAAATGACAACCTTCACAGTAGTCACAAATAACATAACATACCTCATTGAGACTCTAACCAAGCAAGTGAAAGATCTGTATGACAAGAATTTCTAGTCTCTAAAGAAAGAAATTGAAGATCTCAGAAGTTGGAAAGACCTCCCATGCTCATGGATTGGCAGGATTAATAGAGTAAAAATGGCTATTTTGCCTAAAGCAGTCTATAGATTCAATGCAATCCCCATCAGAATTCCAACTCAGTTCTTCATAGAGTTAGAAAGAGTAATTTGCAAATTCATCTGGAATAACAAAAAACCCAGGATAGTGAAAACTATACTCAACAATAAAAGAACTTCTTTGAGAATCATCATCCCTGATCTCCAGCAGTATTACAGAGTTATAGTGATAAAAAACTATATCATATTGCTACAGAGATGGGCAGGTAGATCCGTGGAATAGAACTGAAGACCCAGAAAGGAACCCACACACCTATGGTCACTTGATCTTTCACAAAGGAGCTAAAACCATCCAATGGAAGAAAGATAGCATTTTCAACAAATGGTGCTGATTCAACTGGAGGTCAGCATGTAGAAGAATGCAGATCGATCCATGCTTATCACCCTGTACAAAACTTAAGTCCAAGTGGATCAAGGACCTCCACATCAAACCAGATACACTCAAACTAATAGAAGAAAAACTAGGGAAGCATCTGGAACACATGGGCACTGGGGAAAATTTCCTGAACAAAACACCAATGGCTTATGCTCTAAGATCAAGAATCAACAAACATTTGGACCTCATAAAACTGTGAAGGTTCTGTAAGAATTACAACTTCCAAGCGGCATCTTTCTGTTATTTAAGACATGGTAGAGCTTTCTTCTACTTCGTATATAAAACTCTTTCCACATTACTCTCCTTTATCAGCCGTGCCAGCCAAGAACTCATATGTAACTGCTCCAGCAACCTTTTCAGATATATTGGTAGTCATGTGTGTGATCTCAGAACACAGACATGATATTACAGTTAGTAATGGTGGATTCATTTCATATACATTGTTTACAGTTCTATTACCAACTCCCTGTTTCTGGGCCAACATCCCGTTAACCCCCCCCCTCCCCTTCTTTATGGGTGTTCCCCTCCCCATCCTCCCCCCATTGCCGCCCTCCCCCCAACAATCACGTTCACTGGGGGTTCAGTCTTAGCAGGACCCAGGGCTTCCCCTTCCACTGGTGCTCTTACTAGGATATTCATTGCTACCTATGAGGTCAGAGTCCAGGGTCAGTCCATGTATAGTCTTTAGGTAGTGGCTTAGTCCCTGGAAGCTCTGGTTGCTTGGCATTGTTGTACCTATGGGGTCTCGAGCCCCTTCAAGATCTTCCAGTTCTTTCTCTGATTCCTTCAACGGGGGTCCTATTCTCAGTTCAGTGGTTTGCTGCTGGCATTCGCCTCTATATTTGCTGTATTCTGACTGTGCCTCTCAGGAGCGATCTACATCCGGCTCCTGTCGGTCTGCACTTCTTTGCTTCATCCACCTTGTCTAATTGGGTGGCTGTATATGTATGGGCCACGGCAGGCTCTGAATGGGTGTTCCTTCAGTCTCTGTTTTAATCTTTGCCTCTCCCTTCCCTGCCAAGGGTATCCTTGTTCCCCTTTTAAAGAAGGAGTGAAGCATTCACATTTTGATTATCTGTCTTGAGTTTCATGTGTTCTGTGCATCTATGGTAATTCAAGCATTTGGGCTAATAGCCACTTATCAATGAGTGCATACCATGTGCGTTTTTCTGTGATTGGGTTAGATCACTCAGGATGATATTTTCCAGTTCCAAACATTTGCCTATGAATTTCATAAAGGCATTGTTTTTGATAGTTGAGAAATATTCCATTGTGTAGATGTACCACATTTTCTGTATCCATTCCTCTGTTGAAGGGCATCTGGGTTCTTTCCAGTTTCTGGCTATTATAAATAAGGCTGCGATGAACATAGTGGAGCTCGTATCTTTTTTATATGTTGGGGCATCTTTTGGGTATATGCCCAAGAGAGATATAGCTGGGTCCTCAGGTAGTTCAATGTCCAATTTTCTGAGGAACCTCCAGACTGATTTCCAGAATGGTTGTACCAGTCTGCAATCCCACCAACAATGGAGGAGTGTTCCTCTTTCTCCACATCCTCACCAGCATTTGCTGTCACCTGAGTTTTTGATCTTAGCCATTCTCACTGGTGTGAGGTGAAATCTCAGGGTTGTTTTGACTTGCATTTCCCTTATGACTAAGGATATTGAACATTTCTTTAGGTGTTTCTCAGCCATTCGGCATTCCTCAGCGGTGAATTCTTTGTTTAGCTTTGAACCCCATTTTTTAATAGGGTTATTTGTCTCCCTGCGGTCTAACTTCTTGAATTCTTTGTATATTTTGGATATAAGCCCTCTATCTGTTGTAGGATTGGTAAAGATCTTTTCCCAATCTGTTGGTTGCCGTTTTGTCCTAACAACAGTGTCCTTTGCCTTACAGAAGCTTTGTAATTTTACAAGATCCCATTTGTCGATTCTTGATCTTAGAGCATAAGCCATTGGTGTTTTGTTCAGGAAATTTTCTCCTGTGCCCATGTGTTCGAGTTGCTTCCCCAGTTTTTCTTCTATTAGTTTGAGTATATCTGGTTTGATGTGGAGGTCCTTGATCCACTTGGACTTAAGTTTTGTACAGGGTGATAAGCATGGATCGATCTGCATTCTTCTACATGCTGACCTCCAGTTGAACCAGCACCATTTGCTGAAAATGCTATCTTTTTTTCCATTGGATGGTTTTGGCTCCTTTGTGAAAAATCAAGTGACCATAGGTGTGTGGGTTCATTTCTGGGTCTTCAATTCTATTCCATTGGTCTATCCATCTGTCTCTGTACCAATACCATGCAGTTTTTATCACTATTGCTCTGTAATACTGCTTGAGTTCAGGAATAGTGATTCCCCCAGAAGTCCTTTATTGTTGAGGATAGTTTTAGCTATCCTGGGTTTTTTGTTATTCCAGATGAATTTGCAAATTGTTCTAACTCTTTGAAGAATTGGATTGGTATTTTGATGGGGATTGCATTGAATTTGTAGATCGCTTTTGGTAAAATGGCCATTTTTACTATATTAATCCTGCAAATCCATGAGCATGGGAGATCTTTCCATCTTCTGAGGTCTTCTTCAATTTCTTCCTTCAGAGGCTTGAAGTTCTTATTGTACAGATCTTTTACTTGCTTGGTTAAAGTCACACCGAGGTACTTTATATTATTTGGGACTATTATGAAGGGGGTTGTGCCGCGGTCGGCAATCTTGGAGGTTCCAAGGATCCGCGGGGGGACCCCTGTTGAGGACACGCGTGGAGCGGAGACGGGATGGCGAACAGAGACACAGACACAGAGAGAGTGTGGTCAGCTGTTGCAACTTTACTGAGAGAGCATCAGACATTTATACACAATTTTCATTGCATAACAATCTTGGACCATGGCCAAGAACATTTGATTTTTCTGCAAAAAGGTATAGCTTGCTTTTTTTTTTTCAGACGAGCCGCAGTCAGCCAGCCTAGTCTAGTTTTCGTTTGTCACATCAAGGAGGAAGTTTCAGGGGACCGCAAGTCTGGCATATCTTACGCCATCAAGTCTGTGTACCTAGTTCTATCGCTCTAGTTAACCCTTTTGATCCCATCTTCGCTAGTCCTGTAGATGCACATCCAAGGCTTGGGGCAATAATATTGCATGCCTGATCCCTGTCTAAAGTATCTGATGATCTGTGACCTTACCTCCCATTTCTCTTCTTCTGAGAGCACACACCAAGGAGGACGGGCTCTTGCCAATCTTTCTGACCAAGGCAGTGACAAATACCTGACCCTATATCCATCCTTAGTAACCCACCTATCAAAATTCAAATCATATTCTCCAGTATATGGTAATGGAGCATCCATTGGTCGATGCACATATGGTCCCCTGTAAGTACCTGGTTGCCACTACCTGTTTCTATCCTCTGTAAAATATTCATAATACCCAAAGCTCAAGGAATCATTTCTCAACAGTTCTACCAACACCCTAATAGAAGAAGCATCACTATCCTTATAAGTATAATTCTTTGTTAAATCTTTGATTTCCTTATCTATAAGAGAAGACATAATCTGCAACCTTGGAGTCCCTGTCATCAGAGGCTCTGTCTGCTGTAAAGAGGAAGCAGGAAAGCTTGTGGTATTAGTGATCAAAAATAGATCAGGGCCTTCTGTCCTATTATTAAAGGAAGTCTCTGTCTTGCCAAGATCATATTCAGAATCAAACAAAAAAAATAAAAAAATAACTGCTGACAACGATCTTTCCCATGACCCAGATGCCCATCAGCCCAGAGCCAAGTTTGCAGCAGGGGGCAAGTCCAGGTGCACATCTTCTTGGAGTCCACCACTCGCAAGCAGGGGGCTTAACCACGTGTGGTGCGAACCCTCGAACCGGCTCCCACTCAGGCGTCATGTCTGCCCCGGAGCTCGATTATCTCTGCTGCAGGCGTGAAGGGTTGTTTCCCTAATTTCCTTCTCAGCTTGTTTCTCTTTTGTGTAGAGGAAGGCTACTGATTTATTTGAGTTAATTTTATACCCAGCCACTTTGCTGAAGTTGTTTATCAGCTTTAGTAGTTCTCTGGTGGAACTTTTGGGATCACTTAAATATAGTATCCTATCATCTGCCAACAGTGATATTTTGACTTCTTCCTTTCCAAAATTTGTTGTCTGATTGCTCTGGCTAGGACTTTGAGAACTATATTGAATGAGTATGGAGAGAGTGGGCATCCTTGTCTAGTCCCTGATTTTAGTGGAATTGCTTCAATTTTCTCTCCTTTTAGTTTAATGTTAGTTACTGGCTTGCTGTATATGGCTTTTACTGTTTAGGTATGGACCTTGAATTCCTGTTCTTTCCAGGACTTTTATCATGAATTGGTGTTGAATTTTGTCAAATGCTTTCTCAGCATAAAGTGAAATGATCGTGTGGTTTTTATCTTTCAGTTTGTTTATATAGTGTTTTAAGTTGATGGTTTTCCATATATTAAACCATCCCGGCATACCTGGGATGAAGCATTCTTGTTCATGATGGATGGTTGTTTTGATGTGTTCTTGGATTCGGTTTGCAACACTTTTATTGAGTATTTTTATGTCAATATTCATAAGGGACATTTGTCTGAAATTCTCTTTCTTTGTTGGGTCTTTGCGTGGTTTAGGTATAAGAGTAATTGTGGCTTCATAGAAGGAATTCGGTAGTGATCCATCTGTTTCAATTTTGTGGAATAGTTTGGATAGTATTGGTATGAGGTCTTCTATGAAGGTCTGATAGAATTCTGCAGTAAACCCGTCTGGACCTGGGCTCCTTTTGGTTGGGAGATTTTTAATAACTGCTTCTATTTCCTTAGGAGTTATGGGGTTGTTTAAATGGTTTATCTGTTCCTGATTTAACTTCGGTACCTGGTATCTGTCTAGGAAATTGTCCATTTCCTGCAGATTTTCAAGTTTTGTTGAATATAGGCTTTTGTAGTAGGATCTGATGATTTTTTGAATTTCCTCTGAATCTGTAGTTATGTCTCCCTTTTCCTTTCTGATTTTGTTAATTTGGACACACTCTCTATGCCCTCTGGCTAAGAATTTATCTATCTTATTGATTTTCTCAAAGAACCAGCTTTTGGTTCTGTTGATTCTTTGTATAGTCCTTTTTGTTTCTACTTGGTTGATTTAAGCTCTGAGTTTGATTATTTCCTGCCTTCTACTCCGCCTGGGTGTATTTGCTTTTTGTTCTAGAGCTTTTAGGTGTGCTGTCAATCTGCTGACATATGCCCTCTCCTGTTTCTTTCTGCAGACACTCAGAGCTATGAGTTTTCTTCTTAGCACAGCTTTCATTGTGTCCCATAAGTTTGGTTATTTTGTGTTGTTGTAAAAATATAAAAATAAAAATGGTATCGGTGTCTTTTACCTGCTAGGTCTGTACTGCAGTGCCCAGATATCTGCTAGATTATCTTGGTGAAAACACAGCCCAGCCGCACACTTTCCTACACTCAAACCCTCACATAAAACAACACACAACACAATAATCTTAGATCCAATTGTTAAGATATAATTGCCCACTTAAACATACAAAGCCCAGTACCATCCATCCCTTGAGAACATTAATAACAACCTGTAAATACACAGAGCAACATCTTAACATCACCTGCCATGGCTTCTCCCCTTTCTCCATCTCCCCTCTCCTCCTCTCTCCTCTAGTCTCCTCCTCTTCCTTCAAACTTCTCTCCCGCCCATCCTTCCTTCTCCTCCAATGACAGGCCTCCTTCTATCCTGTACCTGCCTCACCTGTGACATCATCCTACAATTTTGTACTTTCATTTTCATTAAATTCTAAGAAGTTTTTGATTTCTTTCTTTATTTCTTCCTTGACCAGGTTATCATTGAGTAGAGCATTCTTCAACTTCATGTATATGTGTGCGTTCTTTCCTTGTTGTTGTGGAAGACCAGCCTTAGCCCGTGATGGTCTGATAGAATGTATGGAATTATTTCTATCTTTCTGTATAGAAAGGCCTCTAGTGAGGCCTGTTCTGTGACCGAGTATATGGTCAGTTTTGGAGAAAGTATCATAATGTGGTGAGAAGAATGTATATTCTTTTGTTTTAGGATAGAATGTTCTATAAATATCTGTTAAGTCCATTTGGTTCATAATTTCTGTTAGTCTACCTATGTCTCTGTTCAATTTCTGTTTCCATGATATGTCCATTGATGAGAGTGGGGTACTATAATCTCCTACTATTATTGTGTGAGGTACAATGTGTGCTTTTCGCTTTATTAATGTTTCTTTTATGTATGTAGGTGCCCTTGTATTTGGAGCATATATATTTAGGATTGAGCGTTCATCTTGGTGGATTTTTCCTTTGATGAATATGAAGTGTCCTTCCTTTTCTTTTTTGATGACTTTTGGTTGAAAATCCATTTTATTCGGTATTAGAATGAGTACTCCACCTTGCTTCCTCAGACCATTTGCTTGGAAGGTTGTTTTCCAGCCTTTTAGTCTGAGGTAGTGTCTGTCTTTGTCTCTGAGATGTGTTTCCTGTAGGCAGCAAAATGCTGTGTCCTCATTGCGTATCCAGTTTATTAATCTATGTCTTTTTATAGGGGAATTGAGTCCATTGCTGTTGACAGATATTAAGGAATAATGATTGTTGCTTCCTGTTATTTTCGTATCTGGAAGTCAGATTATGTTTGTGTGCTTCTCTTCTCTTTGTTTTGTTGCAAAAAGATTAGTTTCTTGCTCTTTCTAGGGTGTAGCTTGCCTCCTTGTGTTGTGCTTTTCCATTTATTATCCTTTGTAGGCCTGGATTTGTAGAAAGATCTTGTGTAAATTTGGTTTTGTCATGGAATATCTTGGTTTCTCCATCTATGTTAATTGAGAGTTTTGCTGGGTACAGTAACCTTGTCTCGAATTTGTGTTCTCTTAGGGTCTGTATGACATCTGTCCAGGATCTTCTGGCTTTCATAGTCTCTGGTGAGAAGTCTGGTGTAATTCTGATAGGTCTGCCTTTATATGTTACTTGACCTTTTTCCCTTACTGCTTTTAATATTCTTTCTTTGTTTGGTGCATTTGGTGTTTGACTATTATGTGAAGGAAGGAGTTTCTTTTCTGGTCCAATCTATTTGGAGTTCTGTAGGCTTCTTGTATATTTATGGACATCTCTTTCTTTAGGTTAGGGAAGTTTTCTTCTGTGATTTTGTTGAAGATATTTACTGGTCCTTTGAGTTGGGAGTCTTTACTGTCTATATTATCCTTAGGTTTGATCTTCTCATTGAGTCCTGGATTTCCTGTATGTTTTGTGCCAGTAGCCTTTTTGTTTTACATTATCTTCGAGAGTTGTGTCCTATGTTTTCTATGGAATCTTCTGAGATTCTCTCTTCTATCTCTTGTATTCTGTTGGTGATACTCGCATCTGTGACTTCTGATCTCTTCCCTAGGTTTTCTATCTCCAGAGTTGTCTCCCTTTGTGCTTTCTTTCCTATTTCTCTTTCCATTTTTAACTCCTGGACGTTTTTGTTCATTTCCTTCTCCTGTGTTCTTGTTTTTTTCTTTTTCCAATAGTTCTTTAAGGGATTTTTGTGTTTCCTCTTTAAGGGCTTCTAATTGTTTACTTGTGTTGTCCTGTATTTCCTTAAGGGAGTTATTTATGACCTTCTTCAAGTCCTCCATCATTATGATAAAATGTGATTTTAAATCTAGATCTTACTTTTCTGGTGTGTTTGGATATTCAGTGCTTGCTTTGGTAGGAGAATTGGGCTCTGATGATGCCATGTAGTCTTGGTTAATGTTGCTTATTTTCCTGTGCTTGCCTCTTGCTATCAGATTGTCTCTGGTGTTACCTTGTTCTGCTGTTTCTGACAGTGGCTTGACCGTCCTATAGGCCTGTGTGTCAGTAGTGCTCTAGACCTGTTTTCCTATTTTCTTTCAGCCAATTACGGGAACAGAGTGTTCTGCTCTCAGGTGTGTAGTTGTTCCTGTCAGCTCACTTTCAGCTGTCTCTGTGGGCCGGAACCAGAAGGGCCTACCCCTATTTCTCCTAAGTCCTTGTGGGCAAGGGGCCCAGATGGTGTTAGGCGTTTTCCTCTAGAATCAGAAATGTGGGCGGAGAGTAGTCTCCTCTGGTTTCCCAGGAGTTTCTGCCCCTCTGAAGGTCTAGCTCTCCCTCCCATGGGATTTGGGTGCAGGAAGCTGTTTGACTGGTTCAGTCTGGATCCGTGCACAGTCTGGACTGCTGGCCCTGTTATACTTTTAACCACTGAGTCTTTTATCCAGCTCTGATTTCACTTCTTAAAAACTCATTTACTTGTATTGATATCCCTGAGAGGTCTGCTCTTTTCTGAAGGCAATGAAGGGACAGTGCATTTAAGGGAGAGGGTCGGTGGGGAAAATTAGATGTTGTGATCTGGATGTATTATATGAGAAAAGAGTAAAAAGAAAAAAGAACCCAACTCATTATACTAAAAAATAGGATGAGATCGAATTTCCCCCTTTCAAAATGTTTCTACAGCTAGTAAAAAACCCTCAATTTTATAAAATAGTTCATAAAAATATTCTGGATTGTGTAAGAAGGGGAACAAGGACAAAGTAGACATGGATAGTCCAAATTCACTTTCTTTTTGGAGTTCAATGGAGTCTGAAATCTCATGCTTTCCAATCTCTCCATTTTCTACAGGCAAATCTGCTTTAGTTGGTTGGTTAGCCACCTCAGCCTGTTTACTCTTTGCTCCCCTCTTCCCTTGTTTGCATGTTTTTGGTCTGATGCTTTATCCTTTCTTGTGGTCTCTTTTGACTTCATTAGTGTTTGCTAGGTGTGTTTTTTTTCCTGACAACCTTGTCTACACTTGTTTTTCTTGCTTAGAGCTGACTTTCCTTTTGGGCCTCAGATTAGGAATTGGGAAGCCACGTGGTGCTGAAGTTGATCATAGAGCTGTGCTGCCTGGCCTCTTTCTTCTTCTGTGCCCCATAGTTTTTTTAAATATAAACATTTAGTAATGTAAATTTTTCTCTCACTGTTGCTTAACCATCATTATACAGATTTAATATGCTATATTTTCATTTATTGCTTTTTAAATTTCCTTTAAGAATTTACCATAGATTCTATGAAAATATTTCAAGTTTCAAGTACTTGGAAATTTTTTATCTTTCTGTTATTGATTTCAAGTTTGGCATTATAATCAGAAGATATGAAATGATCTCATTTTCATAATGTCTTACAATCCCAGGTATTGTCTGTCTTGTAAAATGTTCAGTGGGCTTTTGAAAAAAACATATATCCCAATGATGCACCCTCCAGCTCTGGCATAAAGGAGGGTGAGATAGGGTTATCAGTTCAAGGCTAGTTTCAGCTATTAGGATTTGAGGCAAGCATGGGCTAATCTGTGAAGGTCTGTCTCAGAAAAACTAACAAACAAAAATTAGTGCTTTGCTAGAGTAGCTGAATATTTATAAACCCATTTTCTGTTAGTACTGTAAACCTTTTTACAAATTCTACCTTAAATACATGTTTTAAACTTTTTGAAACCTCTCATGTTTTCTGTTCTACTGGGTCACCTTTTCTTAATCTTTTATGAAACAAAGAGCATTTCTTAAAGCTTATTTTGTTTGTGTTTGTTTTTTTTCTGTTTCTGTTGATTCTGTGTACATTTCTTCAGTATATTCAGATCATATTTGGAAATAACAAAGAATATTTGGAGAAGTCACCAATGTTATTTCTCATGTTGTTCTATAAATGATCTACCATTTCTGTCTACCTTTTAGAAGTTCTTTGTTCTTGCTGTGTTGTGTCACCATCATTCCCCACCCTATCTTGGTCTCTTTTTGAACTCAGTTATTTCTGTTGACTATTTTCTTTTTTTCAGATTTATTTTTATTTTATGTGTGGATGTTTTGCTTGCATATATCTCTGTATACCACATGTACGCAGTGCCTGAGGAGGCAGAAGAGGAAATAGATTCCATGAAACTGGTGTTAGAGTCACTTGTTAGCTACCCTGTGAATACTGGGAACTAAAGTTGGGTCCTCTTGAAGTGTTTTTACCTTCTCCATCTCTGTCTCTTTTCCTCTCTTTTTGTCATCCCCTTTCTTTCTGTTTTGGTTTTTCTCTGTGTATGTAGCTCTGGCTGTCCTGGAACTTGCTATGTAGATAAGGCCACAGATCTCCCTGCCTCTGCTTCTTTAGTTCTAGGATTAAAGGCATTGCATTCGCCACCACACCTAGCTGTGAACATGAACTTTGAAGTCAGGTAGACTGGGTCTAACTTGTAATCACTAATATTCTGTTTCTGCAGACATAAAATGAAAACACAAAAATTATTAATATATAGGTGAAAGTTTTTGTGCAAATTATACAACATGTCTAGGTGCTTTTGTATAATACATGGGTCCTTATATAAGGCAATTATTTCTTATCTGGAATGGTTGAAATCAGTAATGTTTTGAATTTTGTGTTTTTTTTTTTTCAGATTTGGACCACTTTCATTTACCTGAAGAGGTAGGTATCTTAGGGGTGGGATCTAAATCTATAATCGAATTTCTTATACATTTCATCCCTACATTACATCTTAACTTGAAGGTAATTTATACAGTATTTTTGGTAATCCTATATTGATGGTGATTCTTTTTTTATTTAAAGATTTATTTATTTTATTCATATAAGTGCACTGTAGCTGTTACACCAGGAGAGGGCATCAGATCTCATTACAGATGGTTGTGAGCCACCATGTGGTTGCTGGGAATTGAACTCAGGACCTCTGGAAGAACAGTCAGTGCTCTTAACCTCTGAACCATCTCTCCAGCCCTTGACAGTGATTCTTAGCACTCACATGTAAAATTTTGCATCTCTGTATCATGTCAGTGTTCAAAAAGTTTTCAATTTTATTGAATTTGGGACATTAAGATTTGAATATCTGCTGTTATGGCATCTATTTTCATTGTCCCAGTTTCAGGCTAAGTCTTGAATAAATATCATCTCATTTTAATTTTCACAACCACTTCAGATGGCTTTGACTTTTAAAAGTGAAACAGAAGAAATGTTTTTGTACTGACACCTAAATATTGGCAGAGCTAAAATTTAAATTTCTATTAATCTTAGTTCGAATCTCACATACTTCCTCATATTTCCCTTTGATTAATAAGCAGAATCAATGTTTCTATGACTTTGTCTACTATACTGTACTGTTCAGTAGGTTAAACTATACTTTGGCACTACTATAAAATGTTTAGTTGCAAATTCGTATTATTTTGACAATGTCTTTTTGGGTATCTTAGAATATCTTCTGATCCTAGAAGAGCCTGTTAAGTCTGCAGACTTCAACAGAATCAGAGAATCTCGACAGAACAGAATTACCAACAAGAGAGCCCAGGGATAGCATTAACATGTTGGTTACTAAAGATCTAACTCAGCCATGGAGACATGCCAAGGCCTATGAGGTGAGGGGAAAAGAAGGGTGACCCAGGGGGTAGGAATTTTTTATTCTGAACTTCTGAGCCTTATAGAAAAACGTAATTTGCTGCACATGTTTTTCAACCCTGATATGGTTTTCACAACTATTTGAAGTTACAGTCCTAGCTCTAGTAGGCTCTACATGAAGGTATATCCAAATCTTTTAACAGAACACTTTATTATTTTAAATGTATGGGTATTTCACCTGCGTACCATAGGCACACAGTGCTCACAGAGACCAGAAGAGGGCATCAGATCTCCTGAAACTGGAGTTACTGCTTGTGAGCTGCCATGTGGATGCTGGAAATCACACCCATGTCCTTTGGAAGTTAGGCAGATTTTCTTAATCATTTCTCTAACCCCTACCCCATCCCTTTAATTTTGCTTTTAAATTTTGAAATAGAGTCTTGCTAAGTTACTGGGACTGGCCTTGGACTAGTAACCAATTTGCGTCAGCCTTCTGGGACTATAGGTATATGTCAGCATGTCTACCATTTTTCTATTTCTTTAGTTTTCCTTCCAATTAATTGAAAAGTACATTATTTTCTAAATCTTCTATGTACATCATTAATGCTATTGCAATTTTTGTTTAAATAACTAAAATTTTAGAACATCCCCATAAGTATACCACTGTTTATATTTTGCAGTTTCAGTGATACAGTATCATCACTTGGAAGTATTAGTAATAGTTTAATTTTTTTTTAGAAAGGGTCTTACTGTACTGCTTTGGAACTCACTCTGTGGACTAGGCTGGCCTGGAACTCACAAAAATCTGCCTGCCTCTGCCTCATGAGTGCTAGGATTAAAGGTGTAGGTTAACCTGCTTGGCTAATAGTTTAATTTTAAATTTAATGTTTTAGTAATATTATAGACAAAAAGTTCCAAAAGTTTGAAAAGTACAAATCTACATAGTCAAAATTCTCCTGTCCATCTTTCTCCTATATGTTCAGCTTTTAGATTCCTAGTTTCTTCTGTTTTATGTTTTTGGTTTTGTTTTTTTTTTTTTTTTTTTGGTTCTTTTTTTTCGGAGCTGGGGACCGAACCCAGGGCCTTGTGCTTCCTAGGTAAGCGCTCTACCACTGAGCTAAATCCCCAGCCCCTTTGGTTTTGTTTTTTAGAGGCTCACTAGATAGTCTAGGCTAGCTTCAAATTTACTAATGTAGTATAAGTTGGCATTGAATCCATAATAATTTTATCTCAGGCTTCTGAATGCTGGAATTATGAGTATATGCCACTACATTTGGCATATGAAAATACTTGTTTATGTTTCCTCATATACAAGTACATGCCTTCTTAAGTATTATATATGGTTAGGTGAGTAGGTTATAAGCTAAATATGTTTTTAAAACAGATTTTCTTATGAATATACATATTTCTGTAACAGAAATAAGTGTACAGCTGAGTGATTTGTATCTTTAGGAAGAGTCCACAGTTCACTTTCCTGAAATGCCCTACTCTCAAAGTTTACTACTTTGATCTTTGTGGTATTATAAGAAATGATTCACAGTTTACAGAGTGGGAGATGATATAATCACAGGAGACTTATACCCTGATTATATAATGAACAACTAAACAGTAAGAAAAAGTAGACTGAGCACTAGACAGGGGCCTTAAATGAAGATAGTAACAAAGAAAGTTTTTCAAATGTCTAATAGTTGCCTTAGGCAGTACTCAGTCTCAGTTGCCAAGAAAAGTGTAGATTTAAACCACATTATAATACCAACATCCCATCCTGAATGGCGTATGCCAAGAAGCCTGACAAGTACCATGACAAATGGTAGGATGTGAAGCATCATGGGTATCATGCTGCAAATTGGAGCAGGTTGGAAAACATTTTAGCCTCACTCATCAAGTGAATGTAGACTATATAAGGAAACAATTCTGTTTGACTAATGTGCCTAGGATGCATGCATGCATCAGTGAACACTGCAGTATTAACTTGTTATAGCCAGTATGTGAAAATTATGATAATGTCTGTCAATGATGGAGCATAATATCGAGTAACAGAGGACAGGTCTAAAGAATGAATCGTGCTTGTTTTAGTTTTTATAAACAAAACCATGCTGAACAGTGGCAAAACTGGAAAGCAAAGTGAGGAAATCCTCCCTGAGATAGGATGAAAGTTTCCATGAGTATTGATGAGAGGTGCAAGGAGACACTGAAGGCTTATACGCAAGGAGCTGGTAATGTTCTGTTTCTAGTTTTGGTGGGAATTAGATGAAATATTTCCCTTGAATAATTAGCTAAGCTGAATTTTTACATTTTATTTTTGCATGAATTTTCTGTTTCATGATAGTCTGTTGAAAAGGGAAAAATATAACCTCTAATTTTATGGAATAGAGTTGCTCATGTATTTATTATAAATGGCAGCTATAGATTTTTTTCAAATGCATTGCTACAAAACTTCCCATCTGCGATTGTAGCTGTATGGTAAAGCATACTTGGTATGCTTGTTAGTCTTATGTCAACTAGACAGAAGATATAGTTATCAGAAAGGAAGGAACCTCAACTGAGAAAATGCTTCCATAAGTTATAGCTATGAGGTATTTTCAGTTTTTTAAAAATTATTTTTATTTTTAAAATTTATTTATTCTTTTCCCATATATTATACCCTAACCATAGTTTCTCTTCCTTTTATTCCTCCCAGTCCCTACCCCCACCTCCCCTCTTCCCTAAATCCACTCCTCCTCTGTTTTCCTTCAGAAAGGGAAGCCTCCTAAGGATATCAATTGAGCATGGCATTACAAATTAAAGTAAGATGAGCCATATATCCTCATATCAAGGCTGAAAGAGGCAACCCAGTAGGTGAGACAGGACCCCAAAAGCAGGCCAAAGAGAGTGGAGGATTTTTTAAAATTAGTGATAGATGGAAGGAGGGCTCAGCCCCATTGTGGGTTGTCCCATTCCTGGGTTGGGCAAGCCATGGGGAGCAAGCCAGAAAGCAACACCCATCTGTGGTCTCTGCATCAGCTCCTGTCTCCAGGTTCCTGCTTGTTTGAGTTACTGCTCTGACTTTCTTCAATGATGAACAGTGATGTGGAAGTGTATGCCAAGTGAAATCTTTCCTCCACCCTTGTCTTTTGGTCACTGTGTTTTGTCATAGCAATAGAAACCCTAACTAAAGATACTTGGTATGTGTAAGGACCTGGATTTAATATTTAATCCAAAGCTTCAAGCAAGCAAGCAAGCAAGCAAGCAAGCAAGCAAGCAAGCAAGCAAGCAAGCCAAACAAAAAGAAAAAAAAAACAAATCAAAACAAAAAACCCTATAGCTTTTAACATGTTTTTCTTCAGCAATTAATATTGGTGATAGATGTTAGTAAATGACTTCCTTAATTCCTTTTAAATTCTAAATCGTATCCATTATGTGGCTATATTTAAGTAGAGAAATGAATCATGAATTAATAGGAATTTAAGGGATTCTCAGTTTTTTGCAATTTCATACAACACAGAGGGAAATGCCTTTTACACACATCAGTTAGCACAAGGAAGAGAGGAAGAGTTTGTTTAAGGAGATCTGCCTTTCTCTGTTTCTCTGTGTGTCACTGTCTCTCTGTGGAAAAAATCTCCATAATAGGCAAAGCTTCCTTAGAATTTGTGTTCTTGCCTCTGGCTCTGAAGTGCTTAAGTTTTAGGTGTGTACTACCATGGCTGGCTCTATGTATTTATTTGTGTTACTAGAGACAGAAGCTAGGGTTTTGTGCATGCTAGACAAGTACTGTACTAATGAGTAAAATTCCCAGTCTTACTTTTTTTTGAGACAGGGTCTGAAAGACCATTAGCCTAGGTGGACCTTGAAGTCACTATAGCCCAGTCTGGCCTTGAACTTGGCATCATTCTACTTCAGCCTCCCAGGTAGGAGGATTACAGGCTTACACCCTTAGGCCCAGGTACATGTTTCTTTTGTTTTTTTTTTTAAACCTATCATGTATGAGTATTTTGCTTGTATATATGTATATCTACTATATGTTTACTTGGTACCTGCAGAAGACAGATGAAGGTGTGAGTTATCATACAGGTGCTAGGAACTGAACCTTGGTCTACAAAAATATTTTGTTAACCACAGAAGCACCTTTCTAGCACGATGCCTAGCTTTGAATATTTCTATAAATAGAATGGCCAGGAAAATGATACTTATATATTCACTATTATTGATAGGCAAAAATTACCTACAGTGTGGGTTTTATCCATTGTGTATCTGTTTTTACAGTACCCAAAATAATATAATATTTTGTTGTTCTATTTGTTTACTCTTGAAATACAGTCTTAACTACATAACCCTGGGGTCACTTAGAACTCACTAGGCTGACCTCAACATTGTCTTCCTCTTGCTTCAGTATCTGGTTGCTTGGATTATAGACCTGGCTCACCATACCTGGTTCATGTGGTCCCCCCCTCAGGTTTTTGGCCCAATCTAATTGTTTATATAACAGTACAGACTTGTTTTGTTATTCTAATTCGCCATCACACCAGTCTTTTTTCTGGTGTTTATTTTTTTCTTTATTGAATATTTTTTTATTTATTTACATTTCAAATATTATCCCCTTATCCGGTCTCCCTTTCCATTAACCCCCTATGCCATCCCCCCTCTCCCTTCTATGAGGGTGTTCCCCCACCCATACAACTACTGCTTCCCACCTCCCTGCCCTGACATTCTCCTACACTGGGGGAGTCCAGCCTTGGCAGGACCAAGGGATTCTCCTGCCATTGGTGCCCAACAATGCCATCCTCTGCTACATATGCAGCTGGAGCCATGGGTCTGTCCATGTGTACTCTTTGGGTAGTGGTTTAATCCCTGGGAGCTCTGGTTGGTTGGTATTGTTGTTCTTATGGGGTTGCAAGCCCCTTCAGCTACTTTAATTCTTTCTCTAACTCCTCCACTGGGGAGCCTGTTCTCAGTTCAATGGTTGGCTGTGAACATCTGCCTCTGCATTTGTAATGCTCTTTCAGAGACTCTCAGGAGACAGCTATATCAGGCTCCTGTCAGCATGCACTTCTTGTCTCGGTTTGGTGGCTGTATGTATATGGGCTGAATCTCCAGATGGGGCAGTCGCTGGATGACCTTTCCTTCAGTTTCTGCTACAAACTTTGTCTCTGTATTTTCTTCTATGAATGAATATTCTTGTTCCCCCTTCTAAGAAGGACTGAAGCGTCCACACTTTGGTCATCCTTCTTCTTGAGCTTCATGTGGTCTGTGGATTTTATCTTGGGTAATTTGAGCTTTTGGGCTAATATACACTTATCAGTGAGTGCGTACCATGTGTGTGTTTTTTTGTGATTGGGTTACCTCACTCAGGATGATATTTTCTAGTTCCATCCATCTGCCTATGAATTTCATGAAGTCATTGTGTAAATGTACCATATTTTCTGTATCCCTCTGTTGAGGGACAACTGGGTCCTTTACAACTTCTCGCTTTTATAAATAAAGCTGCTATGAACATAGTTTGGATGGTGATTCAGTCCCTGGGAGTTCTGGTTGGTTGGTATTGTTGTTGTTATGGGGTTACAAGCCCCTTCAGCTCCTTTCTTTCTCTAACTCCTCCATTGGGGACCCCTGGTTATATGTTGGAACATCTTTTGAGTATATGACCAGGAGTGGTATAGCTCATTCCTCGGGTCCAATTTTCTGAGGAATCCCAGACTGATTTCCAGAGTTGTTGTACCGGCTTGCAATCCCACCAACAATGGAGGAGTGTTCTCTTTCTCCACATCTTCGCCAGCATCTGTTGTTACCTGTTTTTTTATCTTAACCATTCTGACTTTTGTGGGGTAGAATCTCAGGGTTCTTTTGATTTGCATTTCCCTAATGACTAAGGATGTTGAACATTTCTTTAGGTGATTCTCAGCCATTTGAAATTCCTCACTTGAGAATTTGTTTAGCTCTGTATCCCATTTTCAGAAGGGTTATTTGAGTCTCTGGAGTCTAACTTCTTGAGTTCTTTATATATTGGATATTAGCCCTCTATTGGATTTAGGAATGATAAAAATCTTTTCCCAATCTGTTGGTTGCTGTTTTGTCCTAATGACCATGTCCTATTACCTTACAAAAGCTTTGCAATTTTATGAAGTCCCATTTGTCCATTCTTGATCTTAGAGCAGGTGTTCTGTTCAGGAAAATTTGCCCACATGTTTGAGACTCTTCTCTACTGTTTCTTCTTAGAATTGAGCTTTGTACAGGACTATAAAAGTGGATCTATTTGCATCCTTCTACATGCTGACGTCCAGTTGAACCAGCACCATTTGTTGAAAATGCGTTGTTTCCACTGGATGGTTTTTAACTCCTTTGTCATCAATCAAGTGACCTTGGGTGTGTGGGTTCATTTTTGGGTCTTCAATTCTATTTCATTGATCTACCTGCCTGTCTCTGTACCAAAACATAGTTTTGTGGTTTTTTTTTTTATCACTATTGCTTTGTAATAGAGTTTGAGGTCAGGGATGGTGATTCCCCCAGAAGTCTTTTATTGTTGAGGATAGTTTTCATTATCCTGGGATTTTTGTTATTTCAGATTTGCAAATTGCTCTTTCTAACTCTATGAAGAATTGAGTTGGAATCTTAATGGGGATTGCATTGAATCTGTAGATTGCTTTTTGCAAAATGGTCATTTTTATTATATTAATCCTGCCAAACTATGAGCATGGGAGGTCTTTCTATCTTCTGAGATCTTCTTCAATTTTTTTCTTCAGAGACTTTAAATTCTTGTCATACAGATCTTTTACTTGCTTGGTTAGAGTCCCACGAGGTATTTTATAATATTTGTGACTATGGTGAGTGGTGTTATTTCCCTATTTTCTTTCTCATCCTGTTTATCCTTTGTGTAGAGGAAGGCTACTGATTTGTTTGAGTTAATTTTATATCCAGCCACTTTTCTGAAGTTGTTTTTCAGCTGTACGAGTTCTCTGGTGGAATTTTTAGGGTGACTTATGTATACTATCATATCATCTGCACATAGTGATATTTTGACTTCTTCCTTTCCAATTTGTATCCCTGTGATCTCTTTTTGTTGTCTGATTGCTCTGGCTAGAACTTCAAGAACTATATTGAATAAGGAAGGAGAGAGTGGGCAGCCTTGTCTAGTCCCTGATTTTAGTGGGATTGCTTCAAGTTTCTCTCCATTTAGTTTAATGTTAGCGACTGGTTTGCTGTATTGCTTTTAGTATGTTTACGTATGAACCTTGAATTCCTGATCTTTCCAGGACTTTTGTCATGAAAGGGTGTTGAATTTTGTTACATGATTTCTCAACATCTAATGACATGATTGCGTGTTTTTTTTTCTTTGAGTTTGTTTATATGGTGGATTGTGTTAATATATTTCCATATATTGAACCATTCTTGTATGCCTGGGATGAAGCCTACTTGATCATGGAGAAAGTCCACTTTGATGTGTTCCTGGATTTGGTTTGTGAGAATTTTACTGAGTATTTTTGCATTAGTATTCAGAAGGGAAATTGGTCTGAAGCTTTCTTTCTTTGTTGGGTCTTTGTGTGGTTTAGGTATAAGCATAATTGTGACTTCATAGAATGCATTACGTGGTATTCCTCTGTTTCTGTTTTGTGGAATATTTTTATTTATAAATCTGATAGAATTCGACAGTAAACCCATCTTATCTGGTCCTGGGGTTTTTTTGGTTGGGAGACTTTTAATGATTGCTTCTCTTTCTTTAGGGGTTTTGGGACTGTTTAGATGGTTTATCTGATCCTTATTTACCTTTGCTACCTGGTTTCCATCTAGATAATTGTCTATTTGTTCAGGTTTTCCCATTTTGTCGAGTATAGGCTTTTGTAGTAGGAACTGATAATGTTTTTAATTTCCTTAGTTTCTGTTTTTGTCTCCCTTTTCTTTTTCTTTCTTTTTTTTTGTTTGTATTCAAACAGTTTTATTGGTGATCAGGCAGTGAACTCAAATCTAATGGAAACAAACAAGTATGTTAAATTTCTTTTTTTTTACTTTTAAAATTTGATGTGTGTGAAGGTTTTGCCTACATGTATAGGTATGCACACCACAAGCCTGTCTTTTATCCTTGGAGATCAGATGAGGATGATGGATCCTCTGAAATTGGAGTTACCAGCTGTTGTAGCCACCATTTGAAGGACCCTGGAGTCCTTCACAGGGTACACACTCTTAACAGTAGTTCTATCTCTCTAGGGCCCAAGGCATATCAACAACAAAATATACAAACTGGTACAGTGTTACAATTTGTTTCAAACACCTTTTTCTTTCCTTAGTAGTTCTAGGGATGGAAGCCAGGACCTTGCCTTTGCAGGCCAGAGCTCTGTTACTAATACCCACCACTTCCCCACCTCTGACTTTAATGTGATTCAGCTATGTGGTAAATCATTTGTTTATCTAATATGCCAGGTCTGGGAGGCACAGAAGGACCAGAGCAGTTTCCTGGTGCTCACTTGTCAGAAGATACAGTTTTGTCCTGATTTACTAAATTGTAATCATTTTAGCAGAGCAGAGGCCCTGGTGGCAACTAATGTATCAAAATATTCTGTATCCTTTACTTGAGCAGTAGCTGGGCTGATGTTTGAATCATTGTGTGGAATTGTTTTTCTTTAACTTTTTAACTCACCATTAACACAGAAGGAATGGAAAACTTTGAAGACCCCATTCCTAACCTAGGTTCTCAAGGACCCCTCAGATAAAGCTTGGAGGGGTCTTTGTCTCTGTTTTCATTTCTGCTTTTATTACTTTGTATATTGTCCCTGTGCCCTCTGGTTAGTCTGGCTAAGGGTTTATCTATCTTATAGATTTTCTCAAAGAACAGCTCCTTATTTTTTTGGGTTCTTTGTATAATTCTTTTTGTTTCTGTTTGGTTGATTTGAGCTCTGAGTTTGATTATTTCCTGACGTCTACTCCTTTTATGTTTATTTGCTTCTTTTTGTTCTAAAACGTTCATGTGTCCTGGAATTACTAGTACTTACTCTCTTTAGTTTCTTTTGGAGGCTCTCAGAGCTATCCGTTTTCCTCTTAGCATTGCCTTCATTGTGTCCCATAAGTTTGGGTATGTTGTGCCTTTATTTTCATTAAATTCTGAAAAGGCTTTAATTTCTTTCTTTCTTTCTTTCTTTCTTTCTTTCTTTCTTTCTTTCTTCCTTCCTTCCTTCCTTCCTTCCTTCCTTCCTTCCTTCCTTCCATCCTTCCATCCTTCCATCCTTCTTCCTTCCTTGACCAAGTTATCATTGAGTAGAGTATTGTTCAGCTTCCATGTATATGTGGGCCTTCTGTCCTTTTTGTTGTTATTGAAGACCAGCTTTAGTCCATGGTGATGTTATAGTATGCATGGGGTTATTTCTGTCATCTTGTATCTGTTGAAGACCGTTTTGTGACTGATTATATGCTCCATTTTGGAGAAGGTACCATGAGGTGCTGAGAAGAAGGTATATTCTTTTGTTGGATGAAATGTTCTATAAATATCTGTTAAATCCATTTGGTTCTTAACTTCTGTTAGTTTCTCTATGTCTCTGTTTAGTTTCTGTTTCCATGATCCATTGATGAGAGTGGGGTGTTGACATCTCCTACTATTTTTGTGTGTGGTGCAAAGCTTTAGTAAAGTTTCTTTTATGAATGTGGGTGTCCTTGCATTTGGAACATAGATATTCAGAATGGAGAGCTCCTCTTGGTAGATTTTTCATTTGATGAGCATGAAATGTCCTTCCTTATCTTTTTTGATTACTTTTGGTTGAAAGTTAGTTTTATTTGATATTAGAATGGCTACTCCATCTTGTTTCTTTGAACCATTTGCTTAGAATATTTTTTCCAGCCTTTTCCTTTGAGGTAGTGTCTGTCTTTGTCGCTGAGGTGTGTTTCCTGAGTGCAGCAAAAATTCTGTATCCTGTCTATGTATCTAGTCAGTTACTCTATGTCTTTTTATTTGGCAATTGAATTTGTTGATGTTAACAGATGTTAAGGCATAGTGATTGTTACTTTTTGTTATTTTTGTTGTTAGAGGTGGAATTATGTTTTTGTGTCTCTCTTCTTTTGGTTTCCTCGCAAGGAGATTACTTTCTTGCTTTTTCTAGGGTATAGGTCCCCTCTTTGTGTTGGATTTTTCTATCTCTTATCCTTTGTAGGGCTGGATTTATGGGAAGATATTTTGTAAATTTGGTTTTGCCATGGGATATCTTGGTTTCTCTATCTATGCTAATTGAGAGTTTTGCTGGATATAACAGCCTGGCGTGGTATTTGTGTTCTCTTAGGTTCTGTGTGACATCTGCAAGAATCTTGTAGCTTTCATAGTCTTTGGTGAGAAGTCTAGTGTAATTCTCATAGGTCGGCCTTTATATGTTACTTGACCTTTTCCCTTACTGCTTTTAATATTCTTTTTTTTTTTGTATGGTGCATTTGCTGTTTTGACTATAATACAATGGGAGGAAATTCTTTTCTGCTCCATTCTATTCGGGTTCTGTATGCTTCTTGTATGTTCATGGGCATCTCTTTAGATTAAGGAAGTTTTCTTCTATAACTGTATTGAAGATATTTATTGGCCCTCTAAATTGGAAATCTTCCTTCTCTTCTATACCTATTATTTTTAGGTTTGATCTTCTCATTGTGTCCTGGATTTCCTGGATGTTTTGGGCTAGGAGCTTTTTGCGTTTTACGTTATCTTTGACAGTTGTTTCGATGTTTTCTATGGTATCTTCTGCCCCTGAGATTCTCTCTTCTATCTCTTGTATCTGTTGGTGATACTTGTATGTATGACTCCTTGTCTCTTTCCTAGGTTTTCTATGTCCAGGGTTGTCTCCCTTTGTGATTTCTTTATTGTTTCTATTTCCATTTTTAAATCCTGAATGGTTTTGTTCAATTCCTTCACTTATTTGGTTGTGTTTTCCTGTAATTCTTTCAGATATTTTTGTGTTTCCTCTCTAAGGGCTTCTACTTGTTTAGTTGTATTTTCCTGCATTTCTTCAAGGGAGTTCTTTATGTCCTTCTTAAAGCCCTCCATCATTATCATAAAATGTGATTGCAGGTGGGTAGGCACTCCTGGTGACTGTCTTCCAGCTCTAGGCGTGTGCAGGAATCAGAAAGGTCCTGCCCCTGATTTCTCCTTGGTTCTTGCACCCAGCAGGCACAGTTGGCACTAGGCAATTCCCTCTTGGGTCTGGCATGTGGGCACAGGGTAGTCTCCTCTGACTTCTCAGGAGTGTCCATACTTCTGAGGGTCCAGCTCTCTCCCCCATGGGATGTGGGTGTAGGGAGCTGTTTGGCAGCTCTTTGTTCAGTCCTGGGTGCAGCCTAGAACCACAGGTAATGGCGGCTTACTGTTCCTATATTCTTGTGTCTAGAGGCACTGTGCAGTTTCCCCTTGGACCAGGGGTGTGGGCAGAGGTGTGCAGAAGTGGCAGTCTGTGTCCTGTAATTTTTAAGGTAGTTATTTATTTCCTTCTTAAAGTCCTTTATCATCATGATGAGATGTGATTTTAAATCCAAATCTTGCTTTTCCGGTGTGTTGGATTATGCAATACTTGCTGTGGTGGGAGAACTGGGCTCTGATGAAGCCAAGTAACCTTGGTTTCTGTTGCTTATGTTCTTGCCATCTGGTTATCTCTGCTGTGAGTTGGTCTTACTGTCTCTGACAAAGTTGTCTCTCCTGTGGGCCTGTGAGTCTGTCATCTTAGGATTGAGAGCACTCTTGGGAGACCAGTTCTCTCTGGGTAAGATTTGGGTATGGAGCTCTGTGGGACAGTCTAGCTCCAGGGCCCTGATGTATACTGGTGCTGTGGGTCTCTTAACCTGTTTTTATATGGTGCTGGAGCAAGCCTCTCTGATTATTGCATTGATCTCTGAGAATAGCAGAATCTCTTTAGGAATCATTTAATTGAGTTTTGTAGACCAACCATGTTTGATTTTACTCTTGGTCTCTGGGTTTTGTTGCCTCTGATTCTTGGTTATCCACGTAGTGTCAGGTATAGGTTCTTTCTGGTAGAGTAGGCCTTAAGTCAAATCAGATATTGGTTGACTACACCTACAGCTTCTTTGCCACCATAGCTCTTGCATATTTTTCAGGCATCAAAGCTTGTAGGTCAAAAGTTTGGTGACTTGGTTGGTGTCTATGATAGCGTAAGAGTACCTTTTCCACCAAAGAGACTAGAAAGTAGAGATGAAGGCTCTGTGAAGGCACTAGTTCAACATTTCCATGTTCAATTAATTGTGTGGATGTCCTCAGCAGTAGTGCACCACTGTCAGTTTGTGGAGAGCAGCCCTTTGGTTCTTGCCATCAGCTTGGGTTGTTGGGAATTTCCATGGAACTCCTTTGACCAACAACTCAGTGGAATGAAACACAGTTCTTCCACTGGAAGACATGAGATGGTCAGTTGAGATTTCATATCCCCCATTACTAGGAGTCTTTATTAGGATCATCTTCATAGATTCCAAGGAGATTCCAGTGCACTAGGTTTCCACACCACCCCCTAAGTGCCCCTCAATTCTAGCCATGTCTCCTCATACTCTTTCTCTTCATCTCATCTCTATCACACCTATTTCCTCTTGTTCCTATACCCAACTTTCCCCAGTCCTTTCATAAAAAACATTTTACTTTTCCTTCCCAGGGTGATCCTGTATCCCCCCAAACGCCTCTTCTTTACCTAACCTCTCTGAGTCTATGGATTGTAGCTTAGTTATGATTTAACAGTTGATATCCCTTGATAAGTGAATACATAACATATTTATCTTTCTGGGTCTGGGTTACCTCAGGATGATTGTTTTAGTTCCTTCTGTTTGCCTGCAAATCTTATATTGTGATTTTTAGCAGCCTAGTAATACTCCATTTTATAAATGTACCACATTTTATTTATCAATTCTTCCTCTGAGAAACATCTCTGTTTGTTTTTAGTTTCTGACTATTGTGAACAAAGCCACAATGAACATGGCTAAGCAAGTGTCCTTGTTGTAATATGGAGTGTCCTTGAGTATATGCTCAAGAATGGTAAAGCTGAATGTTGAGTAGATCAATTCCCAACTTTTTGAGGAAGTACTAAATTAATTTCCATAGTGGTACAAGTTATTCTTTTAGTAATGAGGAATAGTGTTCTCCTTGCTTTACAACCCTGCCAGCATGAGCTATCACTTATGTTATTGATCTTAGCCTTTCTTATATGTGTACAATGGAATCTCAAAATTATTTTTACATTTCCTTGATGGCTAAGGATGTTGAACATTTCATTAAGTGTTTCTCTTTATAGGAACTCTTAACATTAGATTATATAAATTTTTCTTAATTTTTCTTGCTTTGACTATCAGGAGTTTTGTATAACAATACATGCTTTAACATCTCTTAGTTATTACGATGATAATGACAAATGATTGAACAATTAAAAATATCAGAAAATGATAGAAAATTTCAATAATACCTAGCCAACTTGATTTATATATTATAGAAACCTACATCCACCTGATACACATTCTCTTCAGGGAAATGTTGAACATCATTCTAGATAGGCTATATATTGAAATTATACAGGGTATAATTTCTAACCACTTTATTATCAATAAAAAACCATTATGAGAAAATAACCATATTTTGAAGGGTAGATGAAAACAATAAGCAAAAGATAATGGGAGCTATGGGATATTTTAAAAATAGAAGGATGTTTTCAGCAGTTATGGGAATTGGGTTCAGTTCCCAGTACCCAGAAGTTGGCTGCAATCATTTGTAACTCCAGTTTCAGGGAATTCAGTACCTTCTGCCTTCCAAGGACATTGCATGGTTTATGTGTTCACTCTCATACACACAAAATAAAAAGTAAATCTTTAACAATGAGCAAAAATTAAAATCAAGGTCAAATTTTGTACATAATTATTTTTAAAATGAAAGACTATATCTCATACATCAAGAATAGCAGAAATTGGAGGCTGGAGAGATGGCTCAGCGGTTAAGAGCACTGACTGCTCTGCCAGAGGTCCTGAGTTCAATTCCCAGCAACCACATGGTGGCTCACAGCCATCTGTAAAGAGATCCGATGTCCTCTTCTGGTGCATCTGAAAGCAGCTACAATGTACTCATATAAATAAAATAAATAATCTTTAAAAAAAAGAATCCATACACATAAAAAAATAACAAATCTTAAAAAAAAAAGAATAGCAGAAATTGGAGCTAGAGAGATGGTTCAGTGATTAAGAATACTGGCTGCTCTTGCAGAGGAATCTTTTTCAATTCCCTGCACCCACATGACAGCTCACTATTGTCTATAACTTCAGTTCCAGTGGTATCCAACACCCTCGTACAGGCATGCAGGTAAAATGCCAATGCACATTTAACAAAAGAATAGCAGAAAAATAATGATTTGATGATTCTGTTCTACATATTATTATATATGTGTATTTAATGTGCACACTATGTGGTATGTTACCACAAAACCATTTAAAACAACTTTTTATCTGTCTTCTAACTAATTTTTAGTGTTCATAACATTGTCTTGAACCAGTTTATGTTGTTACAGGTCCCAGTGTCATTTGAGGATGTGGCAGTAGATTTCAGTAGAGGGGAATGGCAGCAATTGAACTCTTTTCAAAGATGCCTGTACCAGGATGTAATGCTGGAGAACTACAGTCACCTCCTCTCAGTGGGTAAGCATAGTTGTCCTATTGTGTTATGAGGAGATTGCTGTAGATTAAATTGTCTCCAGAGAAAAATTGCAGAAGAGGAGGAGGAAAGATGTAAGAGCCAGAGGCGGTAGCTTCTACATGGAAGCAGTATTTTTTGGATATAGCAGGGAATTTGCATATAATCAACTCATGGTGATTGTAATAGCAGGCACAATACCGTTGAAAGGTGAAACCAGACAAACTCTCACCGTGGAGGAGGGGAGTTTTACCCTTAGCTGAGGATGTATTGGTAATTGATAGGTAATGAGAAAAGGAGAGTGTTTCAGTAAAAATAAAAATCGACATAACTGGTTCCTGGTTTGATTCTTTTGAATTTAGTTTTTTAGGAGGTCAACTTTTATCAAATCTAATCAATATAACTCTGGAAAGTATCTAAAGCCTAATTACCCATTTTAAAAACACAAAAACAAGGCCTTTCCCCCAAATAGCGTGTTCTTTAGTCTCTAACCAGAAAAGCTTGTATCTTACACTCTCTCCCAGAGAAATAATATAACCACAAGACTCAAAATCACACCCATTATGAAAATTAAAACAATTTTAAAAGATTAAGTAAGCTAAACAATACTGTATGAACCTGTTTAGACTTCTCTAAATCTGTCGTGTCAGGAAATTAACCCAAAATTCCTGGGGAGCCCATGTTAAGAGAATATGAGCCTCCTGTTGTGGTAAATATCAAAAATTACCACAAACTATCACTAGCCAGCATTGCTGAGCCATATGGCATTGGCAGAGTAAATTCATAAAAACAATTTAATCACACTTCTATTAATACATGTCAATAAGAATCAGGCAACTTATCAAACCAGGATTTTAACCCAAAATCCCCATGGAGCCCACATTAGAGAAAATCTGAGTAAACTATAGACCAAAATATTACCATCTATCTGTTAAGCTCTCTACCTGGAGCATCAGACTTTTATTTATTAATAACTTTTAAATTAGTGCTAGTTCCTATGTCCTGTCAGAGCCAGAACAAGCCAGACAGCGCTGCCCAGATCAGGGACTTTCAGCCCTGGAGAGAAGTTCAGAGTTGTACACGCAGGAACTGGTCATGCCAAATTTTTAATATTTACCACAACAGGAGAGTCAGTTTTCCTTTAGGGTGTGGTCCCTGACAGGTGGACTAAATTCCAGTGAAAAGCTACATACCTTAGAGCAAATTAAACTGGATGGGTATTTTTCTATAATTTATTCTTCTCTTAACATACATTTTATTTTTATAATTTATCATATTTATTCTTCACTCCTTTTGTTTTCTTTTTTATTAATTTATTTATTTATATTTCAAATGTTGTTCCCCTTCCCAGTCTCCCCTCTGCAAGCCTCCAATACCATCCCCTTTCCCCTTTGCCTCTATGAGGGTGCTCCCCCACCCACGCACCCCCGCCTCACCACTCTAGCATCCCCCTATGCTGGAGCATCAAGCCTCCACAGGACCAAGGGCCACCCCTCCCATTGATACCAGATAAGGCAATCCTTTGCTACATATGCAGCTGGAGCCGTGAGTCTCTCCATGTGTATACTCTTTAGTTGGTAGTTTAGTTCCTGGGAGCTCTGAGGGGTCCTATGAGTTGATATTGTTCTTCCTCTGAGGTTGCAATTCCCTTCAAGTCCCTCAGTCCTTCCCCTAACTCTTCTTCTATTGGGGCCCCAGGCTCAATCTGATGGTTGCCTGTGAGTATCGGCATCTGTCACAGGCACATGCTGGTGAGCCTCTTAGGAGACAACCATATCAGGCTCCTGTCTGCAAGCACTTCTTGGCATCATCAATATTGTTGAGCTTGGTGTCTATGGATGGGATTGATCCCAAGGTGGGGTGGTGTCTAAATGGCCTTTCCTTCAGTTTCTGTTCCATTTTTTTGTCCCTGGATTTCCTTTAGACAGGAATCATTCTGGGTTAAAATTTTTGAGATGGGTGGGTAGCCCTATCCCTCAACTGGGCACCATGCTTATCTACTGGAGGTGGTCTCTTCAGCTTCGATCTCCCTTCTATTAGCTATTTCAGCTAATGTCATTCCTGTAGCATCCTGGAAGTCTCTTGCTTCCCTGACATATGGGACTATCTAATGATCCCCCACCCCATTCCCTACCTCCACTGCTACATATTTCTATTCATTCTCCTGATTCTCTGAAGTTCTCTCCTGTTTCTTCCCATACCTGATCTGGCCCTTCTTTTTTTCTCTCCCCTTCCTTTCTTCCTCCCAGGTCCTTCCCTTCCTCTACTTTCCATGATTATTTTGCTTCCCCTTCTAAGTAGGATTGAATGATCCATACCTTGGTCTTCCTTCTTGTTAAGCTTCATATGGTCTGTGAGTTGTATTATGGGTATTCTTAGCCTTTGAGCTGATATCTACTTATCATTGAGAATATATCATGGGTGTCCATTTGGGTCTGGGTTAACTCACTCAGGATGATATTTTCTAACTCTATCCACTTGTCTACAAAATTAAATGAAGATGTCTTTTTTAATAACTGAGTAGCGGGCTGGAGAGATGGCTCAGCGGTTAAGAGCACCCGACTGCTCTTCCAGGGGTTATGAGTTCAATTCCCAGCAACCACACGGTGGCTCACAACCATCTGTAAAGAGATCCGATGCCCTCTTCTGGTGTATCTGAAGACAGCTACAGTGTGTACTTATATATAATAAAAAATAAATAAATCTTTAAAAAAAATAACTGAGTAGCATTCAATTGTGTAAATGTACTACTTTTTCTATATCCATTCTTCCATTGAGGGATATCTGTTTCTAGCCTCTGGCATTATAAAGAAGGCTGCTATGAACATAGTGGAGCACATGTCCTTGTTATATGTTAGAGCGTCTTTTGGGTATATGCCCAAGAGAGGTATAGCTGGGTCCTCAGGTAGTTCAATGTCCAATTTTCTGAGGAACCTACAGACTGATTTCCAGAATGGTTGTACCAGTTTATAATCCCACCAACAATGGAGGAGTGTTCCTCTTTCTCCACATCCTCACCAGCATCTGCTGTCACCTTGAGTTTTTGATCTTAGCCATTCTCACTGGTGTGAGGTGAAATCTCAGAGTTGTTTTGATTTGCATTTCTCTGATCACTAAGGTGATTATTTCTTTAGGTGCTTCTCGGCCATTGGATATTCCTCTGTTATGAATTCTCAGTTTAGTTCTAAACCCCATTTTTTGATTGGGTTGTCTGTTCTTTTTGGTGGTTAGCTTCTTGAATTCTTTATATATTTTGGATATTAGCCCTCTATCAGATGTGGGGTTAGTGAAGATTTTTTCACAATTTGTAGGATGCTCATATCTTATTGACAGTGCCCTTTGCCTTACGGAAGCTTTCCAGTTCCATGAGGTTTCGTTTATCAATTCTTGATCTTAGAGCATGAGCCATTGGAGTTCTGTTTAGGAAATTTCCTCCTGTGCCAGTGAGTTCAAAGCTCTTTCCCACTTTCTCTTCTATTAGATTCAGTGTATCTGGTTTTATGTTGAAGTCCTTGATTCACTTGTACTTGAGCTTTGTGCAAGGTGACAAATATGGGTCTATTTTCATTTTTCTACATACAGACAGCCAGTTAGACCAGCACTATTTATTAAATATGCTTTCTTTTTCCCATTGTATATTTTTGGTTTCTTTGTGAAAAATAAGTGTAAGTGTGTAGGTTTGTTTCTGGGCTTCAATTCCATTCTATTGATCAATCTGTCTGTCTTTGTACCAATACCATACAGTTTTTTTTATCACTATTGCTCTGTAGTAGAACTTCAGGTCACAGATGGTAATTTCCCCAGTCATTCTTTTTTTTTTTAATCGATCAGTAATTTAGTTAACTAATTAGTGCTGAGACTTGAACCCAGGATATTGGGCAGGCATACCAAGCACATGCTTTTCCTTTGTTAAACCTCCCAGCACCTAGTCTCCCTTTTTGAAAGAAAGTTTCTGTTTTGTTTTCTTCTTCTTTGTGAATTTCACATCCAGTCATCTCCGCATCCCTTGTCCCTTCGCATCTGCCCTCTGCCCCTGCCACCACTCCCCCAAAACAACCACCACAACAAACAGCAGTAAAAAAATAAAGCAAAAAAGGCCATCTCATTGTGGAAGCTGCAGTGTGTCACAATGTGTCACATAATATACCCTTTTGTCCACATACCTCTACTTTCAAATACTGCAGTGAGTCATTGGTTTGGTTTGAGGCCTCTGGTTTCTGCTACTCTATCAATACTGGATCCTCACTGGGACTCCTCTTCTCTTGGATATCCTGTTGTTGTCCTGTGTCATGGAGACCCTGCAGCTTTGGATCTTCAGGGCTGATCCCTTCATGATCTCCAGTAGTTCATTGATAGGATAGATGTTGGGATGGACCGGTAGCTCACCCAATGCCAAAGTTGGCAAGACTCAGGACCAGCTCTCCCACCTGCCTCGAGGGGTGAGGAGGGGAAGACATCTCCTCCTTGCCCATGCCACCACACGACAGATGATGGTTGAGGTCTGCTCACTGGAGCCCTCGTCTCCAAGGTCAGCTTTATTGTGCTCCCCAGGTGAGGAACAAGGTCCACTTTTCTGAGTACTTGAACCAGTGAAGGGCAAGGACAGCTATGCACAGCCCTTGAACATGAACATGGTCCCGGGCAGCAGCCCAGACCAGGGACATCTGTATGGTGGTAATCTGGTGGTAATATGGGCCATGGACGTTGACACAGACCCCTTCTTCTGCATGGTCATGGATCCTGACATGGCCTTCAATAGCAGCATGGGCCACACCTTCACCATGGCCTCAGGAGGCAGGGCAGGTTATTCACAACAGACTGTTCCTCTCCACCCTCATTCTAGTTCTGCTTCCTTCATAACTCTCAGACATTCATTTCTGTTTCTCTCCCATCTCACCACCACGTACTTGTACACTGTAGTGGCGCCCAGTAGGGGGCAGGTCACTCTGTGGGTGGGCTTTCTTTCTTTCTTTCTTTCTTTCTTTCTTTCTTTCTTTCTTTCTTTCTTCCTTCCTTCCTTCCTTCCTTTCTTTCTTTCTTTCTTTCTTTCTTTTGCAACAGCAAAGTGTGTTTATTCAGCTGAATTTTCTGCATTCAGGGGTCTCCCCATTTGGGAATAGAGACCCCTGGTGGACTCGTAGGCCCAGCTTTTATTGTCAGTTAGGAGAATTCCAGGGAGGGGCATGTGCCCTTTTACCTTGATTGGTTAGCTCTATCTCTAGGAGTCTGATAATTCTACAATTGGCTCTGGAGACCTCCTTGAGGGGTTGCTTACTCATTCTAGCTATCTATTCATTTTTTTATTGGATATATTTCTTTATTTACATTTCAAATGTTATTCCGTTTCCCGGTTTTCTATCCATAAGCTCTCTATCACCTCCTCCTTGCCCATAAGGGTGTTCCCCCTCCATACCCCCTTATCCCCCCTTACGCCCCCTCCCCGACATTCCCCTGCACTGGGGATCCAACCTTGGCAGGACCAAGGGCTTCTCCCATTGGTGTCCAACAAATGCCATCCTCTGCTACATATGCAGTTGTGGCCATGGGTCAGTCCATGTGTACTCTTTGGGTAGTGGTTTAGTCCCTAGAAGCTCTAGTTGGTTGGCATTGTTGTTCTTATGGGGTTGCAAATGCCTTCAGCTCTTTCAATCCTCCCTCTAATCCCCCCAAACTGAGTCCCGTTCTCAGTTCACTGGTTTGCTGCTAGCATTCACCTCTGTATTTGACATACTCTGGTTGTGTCTCTCAGGAGAGATCTATATCCACTCTCTTTCAGCATGTACTTCTTAGCTTCTTAGCTTCATCAATCTTATCTAGTTTTGGTGGCTGTGTGTGTGTGTGTGTGTGTGTGTGTGTGTGTGTGTGTGTGTGTGTGTGTGTATGCGCCACATGTGGGGCAGGCTTTGAATGGCTGTTCCTTCAGTCTCTGCTTTAAACTTTGCCTCCATATCCCCTCCTATGGATATTTTTGTTCCCCCTTTTATGAAGGAGTGGAAGCATCCGCATTTTTGTCATCCTTCTTGAGCTTCCTGTGGTCTGTGGATTGCATCTTGGGTAATTCAAGCTTTTGGGCTAATATCAGTGAGTGCATACCATGTGCATTTTTCTGAGATTGTGTTACCTCACTCAGGATGATATTTTCTAGTTCATTCCATTTGCCTATGAATTTCATGAAGTCATTGTTTTTGATAGCTGAGTAGTACTCCATTGTGTAGATGTACCACATTTTTTGAATTCATTCCTCTGATGAAGGGCATTTGGGTTCTTTCCAGCTTCTGGCTATTATAAATAAGGCTGCTATGAACATAGTGGAGCATATTTTTTTTTGTATGTTGGGTATATGCCCAGGAGAAGTATAGCCGGATCCTCGGGTAGTGCAATGTTCAATTTTCTGAAGAACCTCCAGACTGATTTCTAGAGTGGTTGTACCAACTTGCAATCCCAACACCAACGGAGCAGTATTCCTTTTTCTCCACATCCTTTATTTGATCAACCCCACTGGTGCTAAACACCAGAGACTGCAGTTTCTGGTCTCAAAGGATCTCAAACAGGCAGGCCAGCTACTGCTGCAAAGTAATTTAGACTTAAGACAGCAACCCTAAAATCTTGCAAGGTTAAGTCTTGCACACACACACACACACACACACACACACACACACACACACACACCCTCCGATACTCCCCTGGCTACCTTTAAGAGAGAACAAGAACACCAGAGCTGTCTTCCTACAGCAAACAGGGGTATCTGGGAGAAGTTGGGGAAGGGGAGTGAATATAATTAAAAATATAGTTTGCTAAATTCTCAAGGAATTGATTTTTAAAAAGAAAAGAAAAATATTTTAAAGTATTAAAAAAGAAAATGTATATTAAAGTCCTAACCCTCAGTGCCTCAGAATATAGTCATATTTGGAAGTAAATTCTTTATGGAAGTAACTAAACTAGAATAGAGTAGTTAAGGTAAGTTTTAATCTACTATAACTTTTTAAACATTAATTAATTTGCATCCCAAACACTCCTCCCAGTCCTGGTCCCTCCCTCACAGAATCCTTCCCTCTATCCCTCCTCCTTCTCCTCTGAGACAGTAGGGCTCCCTGGGTATCCTCCAACCCTGGCACATTAAATCTCTGTCTAATCTGCCATAACTTGTCTTTGAATTATTTGTTTGTTATTAATGTGTGATTGTGTGTGTGTGTGTGTGTGTGTGTGGGAGAACAGGGTGGGACACACATGCAACAACATGCTTGTGGAGGTCACATGACAACTTTATTGTACTAATTCTTCCCTTACACCTTTAAGTAGGCTCTGTCGATTGATCTCAGGTCACCAGGCTTAGGAGTCGAGTGCTTTTAACAGGTGAAACATCTTGTAGACCCTGTATCTTTTTCTCTATGAAAAAGGGAACTCTTGACACACAGAGGGAAGAGAATGTGAAGACATGAAAAGATGGTTTGGCATTGGAAGGATACATTTTAAACTGAGAAACATCTGAGATCATCAGATGCTGAGGGAGAATTGCTCTCTAAGGCCTTTCAATGACCATAGGCCTGCATATGATACCTTAATTTTAGACTTCTAATCTCCAGAAGTGCAAGATAATAAGTATTCTGAACTTTCTAGTTTGTGATACTATGTAATAGAAATCCTAGGAAATTAATACATTTTTTTCACATTTGGAAATGGAGTATTGTTTTAAAAAATAACTAACATGAAAGGGAGGCAGCAGGTATTTGTGCTTTCCATGCAAGTCTGATAACCTGAGCTTAATCCTTGGATCTCATCATTGAAGGACAGCAGTGATTTCTGGATGTTTTTCTCTGAACATATGCTGTTGCACACATACACACACAAAACCCACAAAATAATTAAAATATGAAAGAGGATTTGGATAGGTATAATAAGTTGAGGGTGAAAAAAATTTCAGATATTTGACATAAAAAGCATAGATTTAGCTGAGTATGGTAATACATGCCTTTAATCCCAGCACTTGGGAGGATAAGGCAGGTAGATCTCTGTGAGCCAGTAACAAACTTGGTCCACATAGTGAGTTCCAAGATAGCCCGGGATAAATAGTAAGACACTGTCTCAAAAGATGCATAGGTTTATTTGAAAAACCTATTGATATAAATATGTTAAACGTGAAGTGTCAGAATATGGGGCATGTTTATATAAATGGAAGGAAAATTAATCCTTATTTTAAAGGCACAAAGATCATGGTGAGATTGTATTCTCTCAGCTCAAAAGTAGTACTTATAAGTAGTGAACATTTATCTGAGGAATTTCTAAACATTGGGGAAAACACAGTATGACTTATCCTTGGTGCTTATATAATATGAGAGGAAACAGTTAAATCATAAAAGAAATTCTTAGAGGAAAAATTATTTGAGGATTCTGAAAATGCTCAGCGCCTAATGTTTCTATCACTATGCTAAGACCAAGGCAACTTATAGAAGAAAGAGTTTATTGGCAGGTTATAATTTCAGAAGGTGAGACCATGACCATCATGGTGGCGTGCTATAGGCAGGCAGGCATGGTGCTGGTGCTATAGCTGAGAGTTCACATTTTTAGGCAACAGCCACATGGTAGATAAAGACACAAAAGAGCAAGCCTTTGAAACCCCAAAGCCACAATGACATACCTCTCATTACCAAACAGTCCCACCAACTGTGGACCAAGTACTCAAACATATGTGCCTCTGGGGCTGTTCTCATTATTTGCAGAAATTAAGAAAATATACTCTGAGAAGATCAAAGGTATGTGTGAACACATTGCTCAAAAGATTTGGTTATTAACTTTTGGATCTAGACAATGATTTCAGTAGAGACATTACCAGCTTGGGCTAAAGGAGACAGATGGGAGAAAAGGAAGTACTTCTATGGTTTCATAGGTAGGAAATAGAATGTGATGCTCTTTAGGTGTGAGTATGTGTTATCCTTAAAGAAAACTGAAGATTGGCATTGTGTATAGTTTAGAAGTCAGCAGAGTTGCAATTGCTACCATAAACCCTGAGACCATAGATAATGGAAATCACCTTCTCTGTTTCAGAAGGAAGGATCATTTTGTTTTCCATGGCCAAGAGGTTAGTTAGGGCTGAGAGCCAAGCATATAAGAATACCATGTCTATGGGGGTTGGGGATTTAGCTCAGTGGTAGAGTGCTTGCCTAGCAAGCGCAAGGCCCTGGGTTCGGTCCCCAGCTCCGGGAAAAAAAAAAGAATACCATGTCTAAATTAATATCATTTCTTTTAACAGTTTTGCATGCTCGTAAGTTCTCTCTTTACTTTATGGTACTTGGATATCACTGTTGTGCTAGTATGTGGCCTTAGATAGAGTTTACTACTAGTTCTGGGCTATATTATTAAGTAATACAACTCCACTAAGACCCAAGTGCTACAGAGTTTCTATGGTCTTCATATCTTCCACAGGCTGAGCCTGAATCAAAAGGACTTAAGTGTCCTACAAGTAGAGCGAGGAGTGGTTCTTTTGTATGCTATATTTCCAGCACACCAGTAAAGGGCAAGGATTCTGCACTGGTCTATTCTGGGTTTACTTGCCATATAGAGAAAATTTTTACTAAATGCCTTTTCCACTCTTACTGTGGTTCATGATGGTTAATCTTCATTGTACAATTGATTAGATTTAGAAGATTGGTGAAATACATCTATCTCTGAGTGTTCCAGATTGCCTTGGTCTTAGCATAGTGATAGAAAAGTTAGGGTCTTTTCAAAGAGAGTTAAATTAACTAAGGTAGGAAGACCTAACTTGAGTATGGGTTGGTACCATCCCTTAAGGTGGAAGTCTCAGTTGAATAAAGGGGCAGAGGAGCCAGTTGAACTCTGAATAGCAGGGGTAGTTATTAAGTTTCTCAGATTATCCTTTTCAGATAGAGGTTGCATTGGTCTGCATGGTTCATAAAAACTTTTGTTGAAACTTAATTACAATTGTGATACTGAGTGAAGAGGGACATTTAAGTCATGATAAGGCCACAGGACTCTGCCATTCAGATTTGGTTGTTGTCATCCAGAGCATGGTTTGGTTATTACCAGAATGAGTTTGTTATAAGTTTGGTCCCCATCCTACCCTTTGTTTCTATCTTTCATGCATTCTCACTTTTGCTTTTGTCCTGTTGAGATGCAGTATGAAGGCCCTTACTAGATGCCAAGGCCATGATCTTAGACTTAACACCCTCCAGAATTGTTAACTAAATAAACCATTGTTTATAAATCATCAGACATATGGTATTTTGTTACAACACTAATAAAGTGACTAAAACAGTAATAGGACTTCTACTTATCTAGAAAGTCAGAAAAATTTAGAGATTTAGTTTCCATTCCTTTTCCAATAAATGGCCTTACTTTAATACCAAATAACCTGGAAGCTTGTGGATTTAATTTGATTTACAGCTTATTCATTTTCCAGAATGAGTCTAGGCTTGATTTTTTGCTTATTATTTCTTTTATTCGATTTGTATTTACATTTTTATTGGATATTTTTATTTACATTTCAAATGTTACCCCTTTCCAGGTTTCCCATCCCATACCTCCCTATCCCATACCCCTCTCCCTTCTTCTATGAGGGGTGTCCCCTACCCAACCACCCATTCCTGCCTCCCCGTCCTGATATTTCCTTATACTGAGGGGTCCAGACTTGGCAGAACCAAGGGCTTCTCCTCCCATTGGTGCCCAACAAGACCATCCTCTGCTACATATGCAGCTGGAGCCATGGGTCTTTGGGTAGTGGTTTAGACCCTGGGAGCTCTGGTTGGTTGGCATTGTTGTTCTTATGGGGTTGCAAGTCCCTTCAGCTTCTAATCCATGAGCATGGGAGGTCTTTCCGTCTTCTGAGATCTTCAATTTGTTTCTTCAGAGACTTGAAGTCATATAGATCTTTCACTTGCTTGGTTCAAGTCACACAAAGCTATTTTATATTATTTTTGGCTATTGTGAAGGGTATCATTTTCCTAATTTCTCTCTCAGCTTGTTTTTCCTTCGAGTAGAGGAAGGCTACTGATTTGTTTCAGTTAATTTTATATCTAGCCACTTTGCTGAAGTTGTTTATAAGCTGTAGGAGTTGTCTGGTGGAATTTTTGGGGACACTTAAGTATACTATCATAGCAGCTGCAAATAGTAATATTTTGTGTTTTGCATTTTGACTGTTGTGTAAATGTTTTCTATGGTATCTTCTGCCCCTGAGATTGTCTCTTTTATCTCTTGTATTCTGTTGGTGATGCTTGCATCTATGAGTCCTGATCTCTTCCCTAGGTTTTCTATCTCTAGTGTTGTCTCCCTTTGTGATTTCTTTATTGTTTTTATTTCCACTTTTAAATCCTGGATGCTTTTGTTCAATTGTGTTTCCTGTAATTATTTAAGGGGTTTTTGTGTTTCCTTTTTAAGGCCTTCTACTTGTTTACCTGTGTTGTCCTGTATTTCATTAAGGGAGTTATTTATGTCCTTCTTAAAGTCCTCTATCATCATCATGATCTTGATTTTCCGGTGTGTTTGGATATCCAGTGTTTGCTTTGGTGGGAGAATTGGGCTCTGATGATGCCAAGTAGTCTTGGTTTCTGTTGCTTGGGTTCCTGTGCTTGCCTCTTGCCATCAGATTATCTCTGATGTTAGTTGATCTTGCTGTCTCTGATTGGAGCTTGTCCCTCCTGTGGGATTATGAGCCTGTGAGCCTGTGATTTTAGGAGTGAAAGCACTCCTGGGAGACCAGTTCTCTTGGCAGGTTTTGCATCTGGTGGCTTGTGGCATAGCCTTACATTTAGATGAAGATGGAGACCGGAAGGATCCTGTCTCAGGCCGCCCTGTGGCTCCAGCATCCTGGCCGCTCCCGGTGGGTCTCTCCTAGGAAAGTCAGTGAAGAGACAGTGTGGTCCCACCTGTGGGTTTAGGAGTGAGAGCATTCCTGGCAGACCAGCTCTTTGTGGGCAGGCTTTGCATCAGAATGTCTGTGGAACAGCCTTTGCTCTAGGTGCAGATAGAGACTAGAAGTGTCCTGTCCCAGGCTGCTTTGAGGTTCCTGTTCCCTGTGGGCTCCCTGCAGGTCTCTCTTTGGATAGTCAGTGGAGAGAAAGTGGGGTCTCACCTGTGGGCTTAGAGTGAGTGCACTCCTGGGAGACCAGCTCTTTGCAGTCAGGTTTTGGTTCCAAGGGCTCTGGGACAGCCCCAGCTCTGGGCACAGATGGAGACCAGAAGGGTCCTGTCCTAGACTGCCCTGGGGCTCCTGCGCCTCCAGCAAGTCACTTTTTAATCTCTTAATTGGCATAAAGAGCTCAAAATAGTCAAGATGATTCTAACTTCTATTTCAATACAAATGCACCATCCTTTGGAAGTAGGTATCTAAAGCAGAGTATAAGGCCACAGGACAGAAAGCAAATACTTTACTTATTGATTATGGGGTGCAAGAGTGAGTATTGTTATTCCTATCCCGGGGCTGAGGAAGAAGACTGCTATCACAGTGATCTTACAGGATGTATCATGGGGCTAATGAGGATTATTTTTAATTATCTCATATTTTTCCATTTAGAAATGAATTATATATCTAATGCCTTTCTCTCAATTTTGTTTTGGAAACAGATAAATTGTGTGGTTCCATAAATTGTTAAGTAGAAAAGAATTTGTCATATTATGAGTTATCTGAGTGTTATTGATGTACTTGAGTCATTGAGTTGATGAGGTTTAGATTTTTTTTTAATCAATTGATGCTGGAGTGACTAAGTCCTTTGAAAAAGATGGGAAGAGGCAAATAATTATCTTTGAGATGCTGTTTCACTGAATAGTACTAATTGTCCTGGGACTCACTATATAGATGAAACTGTCTACAAATTCACAAGATACTCACCTGCTTCTGCCTTCCATGTTCTGTATGTCATGCCCAGTAGAGGTAAATATTTTGCAAGTGAAAGTGCATGGATTCGAGAGAGGCACAGGGTAGACTTTTTTAAAGTTATATTGTGTTCCCTCAAAATCTATGTGGAAATCTTAAAGTGACATATTTACAAATGGCTTATAGGGGTAATCAAATCGAAATAAGGTTATTACAGTAGATTTGTATGATTCCAAGTGTCCTTATCAAAAAAGTAAATTTTGATACAGAGACATCATAATAAAGAATGCCACATGAAAATGAAGACATGGATCAGAGTGATAGTTCTACAAATATGAATGGGAGGAAGACCATAAAAAGACATGTGGGGAAGACAGCCATGTTACTGGAGAGGTTTCTGTTAAACCCTGGAAGCTAGATGGTTCAAGAAAGAATTTTCTCCTAGATCCACAGATACCTTGATTTCAAGTTTCAAGTTTATCAGATTTCAAGTTTATCAGACCCTGATACCTTGATTTCAAGTTTCTATTCTCTAAAATGCAAAATGATGAATTTCTTCTATTTTTCACACAAGAGAATTGGAAACTGCAGGAAACTAATGCAGAGCATCAATGAGTATATTTGCATTATCAGCTGTAGGGACATGTGGAACTTTTGATAGTGTGAGTTGGTATTGGCCCTGAGTCTCTTGAGATGCCACAGTCATCTTTTTATTTCTGGAATTATTGTTCTATTCCCAATAAACTCTCTCAAATAACAAATAGAAAGCAATTATCTGGATCTAGTTCTCTACCATGTTCTCTGAACAGGGCTTAAAGTTCCCAAACCAGAAGTCATCTTGAAGTTGGAGCAAGGAGAGGAACCCTGGACATTGCAGGAGGTAGCCCCATACCAGAACTTTTCAGGTAAGTGAATGTAACCTAGGCAGAGGTCTGTGGAAGACCCCCACCTCACTGAGAGGTGACTGCCTTGAAAATGCTATCATTGTTGCCTTCCTTTAAGGTTTTAGACGTTGTTTGGAGTCTTAGGAACTGAATTTTCTTCTCCCATTATTTCAGATGCTGTTATAAACTGTCTTCTTTGCTTGACTTTCCTCCAGGAAAAGTACCCTTCTGCCTCCATTTCCACACTCTGGACTAAAGGCGAGGCCTCCTCTCTATGGATGTTGCTTCCTTGGATATTTTTGATCACATTTTAGTGCTTCATCACTTAAATCACACCTCAGCCTCCTAGATTATTATCATATTTGGGTTGTAAGGGCATTAATTTATTTGAAAATAGGTAGGATCAGGTTTTTCCTGTTCTTAGAATCTTTTATCCTCTCACTTTAAGTTACTCAACTGTCATCTACAGCTTTCCCTGCTTTCTATTCTGTTTCTAAGTAATGCCTTACAATTGTTCATTCTTTTTGTGAACACAGACCAATCTCTCTGTTTGATCTTCTAATTTTATGGTCAATGCACTCTTCTAGAATTAATTTTATCACAGTGTGATTTACACAGAACAAAATATATGCATTTGAATCACACATTATGATGTCTTTTGTCAATCTATGCAACAGTGTGACCACCAGGCATAGACAGTGCTGTATTTCAGAACATTTTTTCATGTGCCCCTTGGAATCAGTATCTACCACTCTTTCAGCCCTGGGCAATTACTTTCATACTTTTTATCATTATAGATTAAATTTGCCTTTATTAAGAATTCTATAAAGGGAATCCTGTCATATGTACTCTTTGAGGAAAGGCTTGTTTCATTCATTCATAAGAATTAGTTTGCAATTTATCCCCATTGTTTTACATATTCATTTTGATGTTGAATAGTGTTACATGTTATGAAGATATCTGTTGAATACCCCTAATTAAAGGACCTGAAATCCTAAAGTGGCCCACAAAACTGAAAACCTTTGAGCAAATTTATACTCAAAAAATGCTGTGTTATAGGCTGTTCAATTTTTGAATTAGAGATACTCACCTAGCAAAGTCTATGTAAACAAACCAAAATTTGAATTTTTTTCTGGATCAAATAGGTAGGTAAGGAATATTCAACTTATGCTATGATTTGTTAGTCTTAAATTTCTTTGTGTGTTTGTGTGTGTGTGTGTGTGTGTGTGTGTGTGTGTGTGTGTGATTCTTTTTTCTTTTTCATTGGATAGTTTTTATTTACATTTCAAATGTTTTTCCCTTTCCAGGTTTCCTTTCCAAAAGCCCCTCCCATCCCTTACTCCTCCCCTTCTTCTATAAGGGTGCTCCCCCTCCCCAACCATTCCCCTTCCTTCCTCCCCACCCTAACATTCCCCTACACTGGGGAGTCCAACCTTGGCAGGACCAAGGACTTCTCCCATTGGTGTCCAACAAGGCCATCCTCTGCTACATATGCAGCTGGAGCCATGGGTCTCTCAGCGTGTAGTCTTCGGGTAGTGGTTTAGTCCCTGGGAGCTCTGGTTGGTTGGCATTGTTGTTCTTATGGGGTTGCAAAACCCTCAGCTCCTTCAATCCTTTCTCTAACTCCTCCAATAGGGACCCCGTTCTCAGTTCATTGGCTAGCTGCTAGCATTCACCTCTGTATTTGTCTCGCTCTAGCTGAGCTATATCAGGCTCTGGTCAACATGCACTTCATGGCTTCATCAATATATTCTAGGTTTGGTGGCTCTATAGGTATGGGATGGATCCCCAGGCAGGACAGGCACTGAATGGTCATTATTTCAATCTCTGCTCCAAGCTTTGTCTCCATATCCCTGCCTATGAATATTTTTGTTCCCCCTTTTAAGAAAGACTGAAGAATTTGAACTTTGGTTGTCCTTCTACTTGAGCTTCATGTGGTCTGTGGCTTGAAACTTGCATAGTTTGAGCTTTTGGGCTAATATCCACTTATCAGTGAGTACATACCATGTGTGTTTTTCTGTGATTGGGTTACCTCACTCAGGATGATATTTTCCAGTTCCATCCATTTGCCTACGAATTTCATAAAGTCATTGTTTTTGATAGCTGAGTAATATTCCATTGTGTAGATATACCAAATTTTCTGTATCTATTCCTCTGTTGAAGGACATTTGGGTTCTTTCCAGCTTCTGGATATTATAAATAAGGCTGCTATGAACATAGTAGAACATGTGTCTTTGTTATATGTTGGAACATCATTTGGGTATATGCCCAGGAGAGTTATACCCAGGTCCTTGGGTAGTGTAATTTTCTCAAGAACCTCCAGACTGATTTCAAGAGTGGTTGTACCAACTTGCAATCTCAACAACAATGGAGGAGTGTTCCTCTTTCTCCACATCCTCGCCAGCATTTGCTGTCACCTGAGTTTTTGATCTTAGCCATTCTGACTGGTGTGAGGTGGAATCTCAGGGTTGTTTTGATTTGCATTTCCCCGATGACTAAGGATGTTGAACATTTCTTTAGGTACTTCTCAGCCATTTGATATTCTCCAGCTGAGAATTCTGTGTTTAGCTCTGTAGCCAATTTTTTAAAAGCTTTATATGATTCTCTGGAGTCTAATTTCTTGAGTTCTTTGTATATTTTGGATATTAGCTGCTATCAGATGTGTTATTGGTAAAGATCTTTTCCTAATCTGTGGGATGCTATTTTGTACTATTGATAGTGTCCTTTGCCTTACAGAAACTTTCCAGTTTTATGAGGTCCCATTTGTCAGTTCTGGATCTTAGAGTATAAGCCATTGGTGTTTTTTGTTCAGGAAATTTTCCCAGTGCCCATGTGTTCGAGGCTCTTCCCCACTTTTTCTTCTATTAGTTTGAGTGTATCTGATTTGATGTGGAGGTCCTTGATCCACTTAGACTTAAGCTTTCTGCAGGGTGATAAGAATGGATCGATCTGTATTCTTCTACATGCTGACCTTCAATTGAACCAGCACCATTTGCTGAAAATGCTATCTTTTTTCCATTGGATGGTTTTGGCTCCTTTGTCAAAAATCAAGTGACCATAGGTGTGTGGATTCATTTCTAGCTCTTCAATTCTATTCCATTGATCTTCCTGCCTGTCTTTGTACCAATACCGTGCAGTTTTTTTTTTTTTATCACTGTTGCTCTGTAATACTGCTTGAGGTATTTTATTTTATTGTTGAGGATAGTTTTCGATATCCTGGGTTTTCTGTTATTGCAAAGAATTTGCAAATTGCTCTTTCTAACTCTATGAAGAATTGAGTTGGAATTTTGATGGGGATTGCATTGAATCTGTAGATTGCTTTTGGCAAAATAGCCATTTTTACTATATCAATCCTGCCAGTCTATGAGCATATAGGAGGTCTTTCCATCTTCTGAGATCTTCTTCAATTTCTTTCTTCAGAGACTTGAAGTTCTTGTCATACAAATATTTAACTTGCTTGATTAGAGTCACACCGAGGTATTTTATGTTATTTGTGACTATTGTGAAGGGTGTCCTTTCCCTACTTTTTTTCTGAGCCTGTTTATGCTTTGAGTAGAGGAAGCCTACTGATTTGTTTGAGTTAACTTTGTACACAACCACTCTGCTGAAGTTGTTGATCAATCTTGGTAGTTCTCTGGTGGAACTTATGTATACTATCATATCATCTGCAAATAGTGATATTTTGAGTTCTTCCTTTCCAATTTGTATCCGTTTGACCTCCTTTCACTGTCTGATTACTCTGGCTAGGACTTCAAGTACTATATTGAATAAGTAGGAAGAGAGTGGGCAGCCTTGTCTAGTCCCTGATTTTAGTGGGATTGCTTCAAGATTCTCTCCATTTAGTTTAATGTTGGCTACTTGTTTGCTGTATATTGCCTTTACTATGTTTAGGTATGGGCCTTGGATTCCTGATCTTTCCAGGACTTTTATCATGAAGAGGTGTTGAATTTTGTCAAATGCTTTCTCAGCATCTAATGAAATGATCATGCGGTTTTTATCTTTGATTTTGTTTATATAGTGGATTATGTTGATGGATTTCCATGTATTGAACGATCCCTGCATCCCTGGGATGAAGCCTGTTTGATCATGATGGATGATCATTTTGCTGTGTTCTTGGATTTGGTTTGTGAGAATTTTATTGAGTGTTTTTGCATCAATATTCATAAGGGAAATTGGTCTGAAGTTCTCTTTCTTTTTTGGGTTTTGTGTGGTTTAGGTATAAGAGTAATTGTGGCTTCATAGAAGGAATTCGGTAGTGCTCCATCTGTTTCAATTTTGTGGAATAGTTTGGACAGTATTGGTATAAGGTCTTCTACGAAGGTCTGATCGAATTCTGCATTAACCCATCTGGTTCTGGGCTTTTTTGGGTTGGGAGACTTTTAATTACTGCTTCTATTTCTTTAGGAGTTATGGAATTGTTTACATGGTTTATCCTGATCTTGATTTAAATTTGGTACCAGGTATCTGTCTAAAAAATTGACCATTTCATCTAGATTTTCAAGTTTTGTTGAATATAGTAGTAGGATCTGATGATTTTTTTTAATTTTTCAGATTCTGTTCTGTCTCCCTTTTCATTTCTGATTTCGTTAATTTGGACACACTCTCTGTGTGCTCTTGTTAGTCTGACTAAGGGTTTATGTATCTTGTTGATTTTATTTTTTATGAGCCAGCTCCTCGTTTTGTTGATTCTTCGTATAGTTCTTTTTTTTTTTCTACTTGGTTGAGTTCAGCCCCGAGTTTGATTATTTCTTGCCTTCTATTCCTCTTGGGTTTATTTTCTTCTTTTTGTTATAGAATTTTTAGGTGTGCTGTCCAGCTCCTAATGTATGCACTCTCCACTTTCTTTTTGGAGGCACTCATAACTATGAGTTTTCCTCTTAGCACTGCTTTCATTGTGTCCCATAAGTTTGGGTATGTTGTGCCTTCATTTTCATTAAATTCTAAAAAGTTTTTTTTTCTTTTTGTCTTCCTTGACCAGGTTATCATTGACAAGAGCATTGTTCAAATTCCATGTATATGTGGGCTTTCAGTTGTTTTTTGTTGTTATTGAAGATAAGGCATAGTCCTTGGTGATTTGATAGGATGCATGGGATTATTTCAGTCTTCCTGTATCTGTTGAGGCCTATTTTGTGATCAATTATTTGTTCAATTTTGGAGAAGGTACCATGAGGTGCTAAGAAGAATGTATATTCTTTTGTTTTAGGATGGAATGTTTGATAAATATCTGTTAAATCCAATTTGTTAATAATTTCTGTTATTTTTTATGTCTCTGTTTAGTTTCTGTTTCTATGATCCTTCCATTGATGAGAGTGGGGTTTTAAAATCTCCCACTATTACTGTGTGAGGTGTGCTGTGTGCTTTGAATTTTATTAAGGTTTCTTTTATGAATGTAGGTTACCTTGCATTTGGAGCATAGATATTCAGGATTGAGATTTTATCTTGGTGGATTTTTCCTTTGATGAATATGAAGTGTCCTTCCTTATCTTTTTTTATAACTTTTGGTTGAAAGTCAGTTTTATATGATATTAGAATGGCTACTCCAGCTGGTTTCTTGGGACCATTTGATTGGAAAACTGTTTTCCTACATTTTACTCTAAGGTAGTGTCTGTCTTGGTCAGTGAGGTGTGTTTCTTGTATGCAGCAAAATACTGGGTCCTCCTTCCGTACCCAGTGTGTTAGTCTATGTCTTTTTACTGGGGAATTGAGTCCATTGTTGTTAAGAGATATTAAGGAGTAGTGATTGTTGTTTCCTGTTACTTTTGTTGAGAGAAGTGGAATAATATTTCTGTGGTTCTCTTCTTTTGGTTTCCTTGCAAGTAGATTACTTTCTTGCTTTTTCTACGGTGTAGTTTCCTTCCTTGTGTTGGAGTTTTCCATCTATTATCCTTTGTAATGCTGGATTTGTAGAAAGATATTGTGTAAATTTGATTTTGTCATGGAATATCTTGGTTTCTCTATCTATGTAAATTGAGTGTTTTGTTGGATATAGTAGCCTGGTCTGGCATTTGTGTCTTTTTGGTGTCTGTATGATATCTCTCAGGATCTTCTGGCTTTCCGAGACTCTGGTGAGGAGTCAAGTGTAATTCTTGTAGGTCTGCATTTATACATTACTTGACCTTTTTCCCTTTTTGCTTTTAATATTGTTTCTTTGTTTTGTGCATTTGCTGTTTTGATTATGTTCTGGGAGGAATTTCTTTTATGTTCTTGTATGTTTATGGGCATCTTTTTCTTCAAGTTAGCAATGTTTTCTTATGTAACTTGTTTGAAGATATTTATTGGCCCTTTAAGTTGAGAGTCTTCAGTCTCTTCTATACCTATTATCCTTAGGTTTTATCTTCTCCTTGTGTCCTGGATTTCCTGTATGTTTTGGGTTAGGAGCTTTTTGTGTTTTACATTATCTTTGATGGTTGTGTCAATGTTGTCTCTGGAATCTTCTGCCCCTGAGATTCTCTCTTCTATCTCTTGTATTCTGTTCTGAATACTTGTGTCTATGACACCTGATCTCTTTCCTTGGTTTCCTATGTCCAGCGTTGTCTCCCTTTGTGCTTTCTTCATCGTTTCTATTTCCATTTTTAAATCCTATACAGTTTTGTTCAATTCCTTCACCTCTTTGGTTGTGTTTTCCTGTAATTCTTTCAGGGATTTTTTGTGTTTCCTCTTTAAGGGCTTCTACTTCTTTACCTGTGTTGTCCTGTGTTTCTTTGAAGGAGTTATTTATGTCTTCCTTTATGTCTTTCATTTTAGGTCTTTAATCTTTTTTAGATGAATATAATATAAAACCTTGGTTCTTGGTGTGTGTCAAAAGTCAGCCAACGAAATAATCACTAAAAATAAATAAAAATGAATATATTTTTTAAAAAGACATGCAAATATATGGTCAAGGCCAACAATGCCCAAGAAAATGCAAGAAATGAAATATTTCATAACAACCCCACATGTTTACTACCTAAAGTATATGAAGCCAACTGTACTCACAAATCTAAAGGAAACACTTCCCTAATGATTAGTAAAGAAAATGAACACAAAAATGTTGGACATTACACAGTAAATGTGTTAATGCTGAAAGAAGGGTAGGTTCACAGAGATGCTACACCAATCACAGTACACTGGGCATACTTTGTTCCATTTTCTTCTTTTATTAGATTTTTTAGTTTACATTTCAAATGTAATTCCTTGTACTGTTTTCCTGGATATATGCCCCGCCCGTATTGCATCCTTCTCCCCTTTTCCTATAAGGGTTTTCCCCTACCCATCTGCCCACTTTCCCACCGCCCGACATTCCCCTAGAGTGGGGGGCCCAACCTGGGTAGGACCAAAGGCTTCTCTTTCCATTGGTGTCCAACACATATGCAGCTAGAGCCATGGGTCAGTTCATGTATAGTTTTTGGGGTAGTGATTTAGTCCCTGGAAGCTCTGGTTGGTTGGCATTGTTCTCATGGGGTTGCAAGCCCATTCACCTCTTTCAAAATTTTCTCTAATTCCTCCAGTGGGGATCCTGTTCTCAGTTCAGTGGTTTGCTGCTACTATTTGCCTCTGTATTTGGCATGTTCTGGCTATGCCTCTCAGGAGACAGCTATATTCGAATCCTGTAAGCATGAGCTTCTTAGCTTAATCAATCTTATCTAGTTTTGGTAGCTGTATATAAATGGGCTATATACCCATGTGAGGCAGTCTCTGCTCCAAACTTTGCCTCCATTTCTGCTCCTATGGATATTTTTGTTCCCTCTTTTAAGAAGGAGTAAAGCTTCTGCAGTTTGATTGTCCTTCTTTTTGAGCTTCATGTTGTCTGTGGATTGTATCTTGTGTAATTTGAGCTTTTGGGCTAATATCCACTTATCACTGAGTGCATGCCATGTATGTTTTCCTGTTATTGGGTTACCTCACACAGGATGACATTTTCTAGTTCAATCCACTTGCCTATGAATTTCATGAGGTCATTGTTTTTGATAGCTGAGTAGTACTCCATTGTGTAGATGTACCACATTTTCTGTATCCATTCCTCTGTTGAAGAGCATCTGGGTTCTTTCCAGCTTCTGGCTATTAAAAATAAGGCTGCTATGAACATTGTGGAACATGTGTCTTTTTTATATGTTGGGGCATCTTTTGGGTATATGCCCAGGAGTAGTGTAGCTGGGTCCTCAGGTAGTGCAATGTCCAATTTTCCAGACTGATTTCCAGAGTGCTTGTACAAGTTTGAAATCCCACCAACAATGGAGGAGTGTTCCTCTTTCTTCATATCCTCCCCAGCATCTGTTGTCACCTGATTTTTGATCTTAACCATTTGGCCTGGTGTGAGGTGGAATCTCAGGGTTGTTTTGATTTTTATTTCCTTGATGATTAAGGATTTTGAGCATTTCTTTTGGTACTTCTCAGCCATTCCATATCCCTTAGCTGAGAATTCTTTGTTTAGCTCTCTCTGTATCCCATTTTTAATAGGGTTATTTGTCTCTCTGGAGTCTAACTACTTGAGTTATTTGTATATTTTGGATATTAGCCCTGTATCAGGTAAAGAATTTGTAAAAAATGTTACCCCCAATTTGTTGGTTGCCATTTTGTCCTCATAACAGTGTCCTTTACGTTACAGAAGCTTTGCAGTTTTATGAGATCCCATTTGTTGATTCTTGATCTTAGAGCATAAGCCATTGGTGTTTTGTTCAGGAAATTTTCCCCAGTGCCCATGTGGTCAGTCGAGACTCTTCCCTACTTTTTTTTTTCTAAATAGTAAGTATAGCTTACTCTATGAGTTTTGCTGTTGATGTTTTCTGTACGAAACATTGTTTTTTTCTTTCTTTCTTTTTTTTTTGTTCTCCCTATATAGAAAAGATTTCAGTCTGAGATATGTACAGATACCTGAACAGGGGAATAAGATGAGGAACAATCTCCTGGTTATTTGCGCAGAGAATATCACACAGGCTTGCTCAGTTCATTATATTTTCTCTAGCATCTACGTTACACTAATTTGAGCAATAACAATAACTACTACTGAAATGTAGTTGTGATAATATCATAAAATAATGGTGTATGTGTTACCCTAACAAAATAAATCAATTACAAAGCAGAACAGACTGACTTTGTTTTGCCGCTGACATTTATTTTAAGAAATGCCTTTAATACACACGTTTACAACCTAATGTATATGAAGCCAAGTACACACAGCAAAATCAAAATATCCCTAGTGATTACTAAAGAAAATAGAATGAGGCATGCCCGGTGTACTGTGATTGGTATAGCATCTCTGTGAATCTCTCCTTTCATCATGAATACATTAAAATTGTAAGGTCAAACATTTCAGTGGAAATATGAGAAAGTATTGACACATGGTGTCCCACTACTAAAGTAAACCAAATATATGAAGCAACAGTTATTGAATGCATTTTGCAGTTGATATTTTCTGTAGGAAACATTCATTTTATCTTCCTAAAAACACAGGTTTTCTGTCTAAGGTATGCAAAATTACCTGAGGAGGAGAACAAGAAGTGGAACACTTTTTTTTATTATTACCACAGAGACTTCAACACAGACTTGCACTGTTTACTTTATTTTCTTTAGCATCATGTTGCAGTTCTTTCAGTTATAACGAATTGTTCTGCATTCTCTGAATTGTTGTGATAATATAGTAAAATAATGTCTGTGTTAACCTAACAAAATAAACCAATTACAGAGCAAAATTACTATGAGTATTGGGCAGTTGACATTATTGCAAGAAAGGTGCCTTTTTCCGTCCTATAAACAGGCAATAATGTCTGAGATATTTAAAGATAATGTCTATGGTTACACGAGGAAATATACTTTCCTGGTTATTAACACAGAGAACTGTAAACATGCATGCACTTTTTACTGAGATTTGTGTATCACGTTCAGTTTGACGTTACTTTCTTATATTTTCACCAGAATATTTGACCTTACACAGTCAATGTGTAATAGCTAAAGAAAAGTAGGTTCACAGAGATGCTACACAAATCCCAGTACACTGGTCATGCCTTTTTTCACTTTCCTTACTAATAACTAAGGGAGTGTTTCCTTTAGATTTGGAAGTACAGTTGGCTTCATATACTTAAGGAGGTAAAAGTGCCTTTTAACATATACAACAAGAACGTTTCTTAAGCATCAAATGCAAACCCATTCAGTCTATTCTGCTTTGTACTTGCTTTATTATGTTACAGTAACATAGAACATCTTTATTTTTCTTTACTATCACAATGACATTTCAGAGAGTGCATTACAATTCATAACGTAGACACTAGAGAAAGTACAATAAAGTGAGCAAGCCTGTGTGTCATTCTCTGTGCAAGTAATCAGGAGAGTCTTCTATTTCACATTCCCTATTTAGGTTACTTTACACATCTTAGCATGGAAAGCTGTTTTTAAGAATACAGCAGGAACATGTCTCACAATAAATGGCAACTGCAAAACACTTTCTTAAATTTCTCCTTTCTACAGAAACGTTGCAAGTCACTACTTTCAAGTACTTTCACAGAAATATTTAATATTAAATAATACAGTTCCTAATAGCTGAATGAAAAGTACTTTAACGTAGATGGTACAGGAATCTCAGTAAAGTTATTTCTATAGAGAGTTCAGTTTGGAGAGCTTCCCAGCTCTTCAACTGCACCAAGTTTGGATGGTCTGGGGTAGTGAGAGCTAGAGGGAGTTCCCAGCAAGGGAAAAAGTGGCTACCAGTCGTGGGTCTGTCAACTGAGATGTGACTGCAGGCTCATCAAAACCTGTTGTTTTCTGGGAAGAAGTTTGTGGAGTCTGCCAAGGAGCCAAGGTGGGTGCCTGGGAGGAGAGATAAACCTATATGTGTGTCTTGGTGTGGCAGTGGAAGTCTAGTTGATGTCTTCCTAATCTTCCCAAGATTGGTCTTCCTCTGCTGGTACACACCCCTGATCGCCCTCGCTGGTAAAGCTGCTTCTGGACCTCCCCTCCTCCTCCATCTCTCATGCAGCATGGGCTGAGTTCACAGCATTGCCCTCCCTTGTCTCTTTCTGAATCTGGCTGTGGTCTTGTCTCCTGCAATCTGTCATTGTTATACTCTCTCCTGCCTGCTCCAGGTCCTCCAACCACACCCTGAGGTTCATGGGTTGCAATTCCTGGATCTTGCACCTACCTTCCACGTCTAAGGTCTCACCTTGTGAAAGTGGGTTTCTTGGATCACCAAGTCAGTTGTCCTGTGTCACTTAGTGGTGACAATTTTCTGCAGTGCTCCGGTTCCCTGGTTGAATAGAAGGATATGGAAGTGCCTACAATGATCACACCAGGGTGCAGGAAGTCCTAGCAGGCAGGGGTGTACATACAGGAGCTGGAGTCATGTTTTGGAATAATCTATATCGAGGAGGTAGTACCTGGATATATATGGGGGAATGGAAATTGCTGTGTGTCCTATTGAGACAAATTATGTAGTTGATCATGGCTTGATCAGGTCAACCAGAAGGTATTAGTCCTTCTCTGGAGGTTTTTTCCTTCCACCCCAACCCCTTCCTCTTCTGCTTGTGCCCAGCAACTGGCCTCTGGATTTCTGAGTCCTAGAGGATGCTGTGGCCCCATATTCCAAGCCAATATGGTCCTGCCCTGTGACCACGGAGCATCAGGGCTTTTTATTTTCTAGAAGCCCCTAGGTCATGAGGGACAAGGTTCTGGATATCTGAGGCCAAGTGGGACCTGTGCCACCATCATTCTAGCATGGCACTTTCTACTTGTGTCTATTCATGGTTATAGGATACAGTGTTGTTTCTTTGAGGTATGGTTCTTTTGTTCATCAGACTTTGTTGGGACACTGAACCAGGCATGATGTTCAGTTGTTCTGTGTGGCTTGCAAATTTGTTAGCTGTATCTGTTATTGTTTTGATATTCACAAACTGTCCATATTTTTCCTGGAGATTTAATCTGACACTCTGTCCTTGGTTCGTAACATTAAAGGACAGGACTCTCCAAAGTCATTGGATTCTCCAGGCACCTGTTTTCTGCCCTTGAGTCTCACATGTTGAAGCTACGCCTTTGTGGATTTATCCTGCTTTTTCTACTTGCTTGCTTGCTTGAGTATATTCTGTGGTAGGCTTGTGACAACTGAGCACTGTGCTTCATTTCCGTGTCAGGCATTCTGCATTCTCCATGGTTGTTGTCACTTGTATGGGTAGAATTGTGAAGCCATGGGGTGAGGAGAATATCTAATTTTTGCTGTTTTTTCCCAGTGTACTTCGAAAATAAACAGCATTTTTGTTGCTGTTCTTTTTTTTTTTTTTTTTTGCTTTCTATTTTTTCTTGGAGTACCCCAACTCCATTGGTCTGTGCTTCTTGCATCCATGTTTTTCTTTCTGCCAAGTGCTTCCCAGTCCATTACTTTGCCGTCCTCACTGCGCTGCTTTCTAAAGGTAAGCAACTAAGGATTTTGTTGTTTTTTTTTTATCCTGTTTTCCTTTGTGGCAGTTTCTCTGTCCTTCTCCATTGTCTTTGGATTGTTTGTTGGCTTTGCTCACATTCTTATTCCAGCTTGCTGGTTTTGTCCACATAAGATCCCTGTTGTTCCTGATGGCATATACTTCTAATACTTCCAGCACTCTTTTGCTTTTCTCAGGCCAGGGTCTAAACCACACCAAGAAAGGGATGAACATTGATGGGGAATGGCCACTCATTGTTAGTGATGGCAGCTCTTTTTGTTTTTTGCTAGCAGGCCCTTTGTCTCTCCTCCCCATCAGCATTCGTGATCTTGAAGGCAGGGATGCAGCTTTCAGTCCGATCACTGTGATCTCCTGCATATTTCACTGTGGTCCTTTGGGCCCGTGTAGATACTTTAGGCACTGTCTTGTCATCAATAATTTCACTCCTTTTGTGTGCTCCATGTGACACTCTTCTCAAGCTCAGAAGGGTGGTTGATCTGTAGTGTCGCATGTCCTTCTCATTGAGTACTGGCCTCTCCACACTTCCCATCCTCAGGGTGCTCCTGGAGCATTCCAGGATTTGTGCATCATGGTGCTTCCTGGACCCTCATGTGCTGCCTGTGCTCCATCTCGCTGCATATATCTCATTCCCATGTTGTTTAATTGGTTTTGTGGGAGAAGCCTGTGTGTGTGTGTGTGTGTGTGTGTGTGTGTGTGTGTGTGTGTGTGTGTGTGTGTTGGGGGCAGGTGTGATCAAGATAAAGTGTGGCTCTGGCATTGTCCAATGTCTAAAATGGGAGACCATTGCAGAGTGGGTGTGCACCCCATGAGAGACCGTGTCTGGCCTTTTTCTTTCTTTCTTTCTTTCTTTCTTTCTTTCTTTCTTTCTTTCTTTCTTTCTTTCTTTCTTTCTTTCTCTCTCTCTCTCTCTCTCTCTCTCTCTCTTTCTTTCTTTCTTTTTTTTTCATCATTATTAACTTGGGTATTTCTTATTTACACTTCGATTGTTATTCCCTTTCCTGGTTTCCGGGCCAACATCCCCCTAGCCCCTCCTTCCCTTCTCTATGGGGGTTCCCCTCCCCATCCTCCCCCCATTACCACCTTACCCCCAACAGTCACGTTCACTGGGGGTTCAGTCTTAGCAGGACCCAGGGCTTCCCCTTCCACTGGTGCTCCTTACTAGGATATTCATTGCTACCTATGAGGTCAGAGTCCAGGGTCAGTCCATGTATAGTCTTTAGGTAGTGGCTTAGTCCCTGGAAGCTCTGGTTGCTTGGCATTGTTGTACATATGGGGTCTCGAGCCCCTTCAAGCTCTTCCAGTTCTTTCTCTGATTCCTTCAATGGGGGTCCCGTTCTCAGTTCAGTGGCTTAATGATGGCATTCACCAATGTATTTGCTGTATTCTGGCTGTGTCTCTCAGGACAGATCTACGTCTTGTTCCTGTCAGCCTACACTTCTTTGCTTCATCCATCTTATCCAGTTTGGTGGCTGTATATGGGCCACATGTGAAACATTCCCATTTTGGTCATCCTTCTTGAGTTTCATGTGTTCTGTGCATCTAGGGTAATTCAAGCATTTGGGCTTATCAATGAGTGCATACCATGTGTGTTTTTCTGTGATTGGGTTACCTCACTCAGGATGATATTTTCCAGTTCCAACCATTTGCCTACGAATTTCATAAAGTCATTGTTTTTCACAGCTGAGTAATATTCCATTGTGCAGATGTACCACATTTTCTGTATCCATTCCTCTGTTGAAGGGAATCTGGGTTCTTTCCAGCTTCTGGCTATTATAAATAAGGCTGCTATGAACATAGTGGAGCACGTGCGTTTGTTCTATGTTGGGGCATCTTGTGGGTATATGCCCAAGAGAGGTATAGCTAGATCCTCAGGCAGTTCAATGTCCAATTTTCTGAGGAACCTCCAGACTGATTTCCAGAATGGTTGTACCAGTCTGCAATCCCACCAACAATGGAGGAGTGTTCCTCTTTCTCCGCATCCTCGCCAGCATCTGCTGTCAGGTGAGTTTTTGGTCTTAGCCATTCTCACTGGTGTGAGGTGGAATCTCAGGGTTGTTTTGATTTGTACTTCCCTTATGACTAAAGATGTTGAACATTTCTTTAGGTGTTTCTCAGCCATTCGGCATTCCTCAGCTGTGAATTCTTTGTTTAGTTCTGAACCCCATTTTTTAATAGGGTTATTTGTCTCCCTGCGGTCTAACTTCTTGAGTTCTTTGTATATTTTGGATATAAGCCCTCTGTCAGTTGTAGGATTGGTAAAGATCTTTTCCCAATCTGTTGGTTGCCGTTTTGTCCTAACCACAGTGTCCTTTGCCTTACAGAAGCTTTGCAGTTTTATGAGATCCCATTTGTCGATTCTTGATCTTAGAGCATAAGCCATTGGTGTTTTGTTCAGGAAATTTTCTCCAGTGCCCATGTATTCAAGTTCCTTCCCCAGTTTTTCTTCTATTAGGTTTGAGTGTATCTGGTTTGATGTGCAGGTCCTTGATCCACTTGGACTTAAGTTTGTACAGGGTGATAAGCATGGATCGATCTGCATTTTTCTACATGCTGACCTCCAGTTGAACCAGCACCATTTGCTGAAAATGCTATCTTTTTTCCATTTGATGGTTTTGGCTCCTTTGTCAAAAGTCAAGTGCCCATAGGTGTGTGGGTTCATTTCTGGGTCTTCAATTCTGTTCCATTTGTCTATCTGCCTGTCTCTGTACCAATACCATGCAGTTTTTATCACTATTGCTCTGTAATACTGCTTGAGCTCAGGGATAGTGTTTCCCCCTGAAGTCCTTTTATAGTTGAGGATAGTTTTAGCTATCCTGGGTTTCTTCTTATTCCAGATGAATTTACAACTTGTTCTGTCTAACTCTTTGACGAATTGGATTGGTATTTTGATGGGGATTGCATTGAATCTGTAGATCGCTTTTGGCAAAATGGCCATTTTTGCTGTATTAATCCTGCCAATGCATGAACACGGGAGATCTTTCCATCTTCTGAGGTCTTCTTCAATTTCTTTCTTCAGAGGCTTGAAGTTCTTATCATACAGACCTTTCACTTGCTTGGTTAAAGTCACACCGAGGTACTTTATATTATTTGGGTCTATTATGAAGGGTGTCGTTTCCCTAATTTCTTTTTCGGCTTGTTTCTCTTTTGTATAGAGGAAGGCAACTGATTTATTTGAGTTAATTTTATACCCAGCCACTTTGCTGAAGTTGTTTATCAGCTTTAGTAGTTCTCTGGTGGAACTTTTGGGATCACTTAAAGATACTATCATGTCATCTGCAAATAGTGATATTTTGACCTCTTCTTTTCCGATCTGTATCCCCTTGATCTCCTTTTGTTGTCTGATTGCTCTGGCTAGAACTTCAAGAACTATATTGAATAAGTAGGGAGAGAGCAGGCAGCCTTGTCTAGTCCCTGATTTTAGTGGGATTGCTTCAAGTTTCTCTCCATTTAGTTTAATATTAGCAACTGGTTTGCCGTATATGGTTTTATTATGTTTAGGTATGGGCCTTGAATTCCTATTCTTTCCAGGACTTTTATCATGAAGGGGTGTTGAATTTTGTCAAATGCTTTCTCAGCATCTAATGAAATAATCATGTGGTTTTGTTCTTTCAATTTTTTTTTTTTATATAGTGGATTACATTGATGGTTTTCCGTATACTAAACCATCCCTGCATGCCTGGAATGAAGCCTACTTGATCATGATGGATGTTTTGATGTGCTCTTGGAATTTGGTTTACCAGAATTTTATTGAGTATTTTTGCGTGATAGTCATAAGGGAAATTTGGTCTGAAGTTGTCTTTCTTTGTTGAGTGTTTGTGTGGTTTAGGTATAAGAGTAATTGCGGCTTCATTGAAGGAATTCAGTAGCACTCCATCTCTTTCAATTTTGTGGAATAGCTTGGATAGTATTGGTATAAGGTCTTCTATGAAGGTCTGATAAAATTCTGCACTGAACCCATCTGAACCTGGGCTGTTTTTGGTTCAGAGACCTTTAATGACTGCTTCTATTTCTTTAGGAGTTATGGGTTGTTTAACTGGTTTATCTGTTCCTGATTTAACTTTGGTACCTGGTGTCTGTCTAGGAAATTGTCCATTTCATCTAGATTTTCAAGTTTTGTTGAATATAGACTTTTGTAGTAGGATCTGATGTTTTTTTGAATTTCCTCTGATTCTGCAGTTATGTCTCCCTTTTCATTTCTAATTTTGTTAATTTTTACACTCTCTATGCCCTCTGGTTATTCTGGCTAAGGGTTTATCTATCTTATTGATTATCTCAAAGAACCAGCTTTTGGTTCTGTTGATTCTTTCTGTGGTCCTTTTTGTTTCTACTTGGTTCATTTCAGCTCTGAGTTTGATTATTTCCTGCCTTCTACTCCTCCTGGGTGTATTTGCTTCTCTTTCTTCTAGAGATTTTTGGTGTGCTGTCAAGCTGCTGACATATGCTCTCTCCTGTTTCTTTCTGCAGGCACTCAGAGCTATGAGTTTTCCTCTTAGCACAGCTTTCATTGTTTCCCATAAGTTTGAGTATGTTGTACATTCATTTTCATTAAATTCTAAGAAGTCTTTAATTTCTTTCTTTATTTGTTCCTTGACCAGGTTATCATTGACTTGAGCATTGTTCAACTTCCATGTATATGTGGGCGTTATTCCCTTTTTGTTATTGAAGACCAGCTTTATCCCGTGGTGGTATGATAGGACACATGGGATTATTTCTATCTTTATCTGTTGAGGCCTGTTTTATGACCGTTTATGTGGTCAATTTTGGAGAAAGTACCATTAGGTGGTAAGGAGAAGGTATATCCTTTTTTTTTTTTTCGGAGCTGGGGACCGAACCCAGTGCCTTGCGCTTGGTAGGCAAGCGCTCTACCACTGAGCCAAATCCCCAACCCCTCCTTTTTTTTAGGATAGAATGTTCTATAAATATCTGTTAAGTCCATTTGGTTCATGACTTCTCTCAGTCTGTCTATGTCTCTGTTTAATTTCTGTTTCTGTGATCTGTCCATTGATGAGAGTGGGGTGTTGAAATCTCCTACTATTATTGTGTGAGTTGCAATGTGTGCTTTGAGCTTTAGTAAGGTTTCTTTTATGTATGTAGGTGCCCTTGTATTTGGAGCATAGATATTTAGGATTGAGAGTTCATCTTGGTGGATTTTTCCTTTGATGAATATGAAGTGTCCTCCCTTATCTTTTTTGATGGCTTTTGGTTGAAAATCAATTTTATTCGATATTAGAATGGCTACTCCAGCTTGCTTCTTCAGACCATTTCCTTGGAAAGTAGTTTTCCAGCCTTTCACTCTGAGGTAGTCTTTGTCTCTGAGTTGTGTTTCTTGTAGGCAGCAGAATGCAGGGTCCTCATTGCGTATCCAGTTTGTTAATCTATGCCTTTTTATTGGGGAATTGAGTCCATTGATGTTGAGAGATATTAAGGAATTATGATTGTTGCTTCCTGTTATATTCATATTTGGATGTGAGATTATGTTGTGTGCTTTTCTTCTATTTGTGTTGTTGCCAAGATGAGTAGTTTCTTGCTTTCTTTAGGTGTAGCTTGCCTCCTTATGTTGGGCTTTACCATTTATTATCCTTTGTAGGGCTGGATTTGTAGAAAGATATTGTGTAAATTTGGTTTTGTCATGGAATATCTTGATTTCTTCATCTATGTTAATTGAGAGTTTTGCAGGATACAATAACTTGGGATGGCATTTGTGTTCTCTTAGGGTCTGTATGACATCTGTCCAGGATCTTCTGGCTTTCATAGTGTCTGGTGAGAAGTCTGGTGTAATTCTGATAGGTCTTCCTTTATATGTTACTTGATGATTTTCCCTTACTGCTTTTAATATTCTTCCTTTGTTTTGTGCATTTGGTGTTTTGACTTTTATGTGACAGGGGGATTTTCTTTTCTTTTCCAATCTATTTGGAGTTCTGTAGGCTTCTTGTATGTTTATGGGCATTTATTTCTTTAGGTTAGGGAAATTTTCCTGTATGATTTTGTTGAAGATATTGACTGGTCCTTTGATCTGGGAGTCTTCACTCTCTTCTATACCTATTATCCTTAGGTTTGATCTTCTCATTGAGTCCTGGATTTCCTGTATGTTTTGGGCCAATAGCTTTTTCCGTTTTACATTATCTTTGACAGTTGAGTCAATGATTTCTATGGAATCTTCTGCTCCTGAGATTCTCTCTTCTATCTCTTGTATTCTGTTGGTGATGCTTGTATCTGCGGCTCCTTGTCTCTTCCTTTGGTTTTCTTTATCCAGTGTTGTCTTCCTTTGTGCTTTCTTTATTGCTTCTATTTCCATTTTTAATTCCTTCACCTGTTTGTGTTTTCCTGTAATTCTTTCAGGGATTTTTGTGATTCTTCTCTATAGGCTTCTACTTGTTTATTTATGTTTTCCCGTTTTTCTCTGAGAGAGTTCTTTTTGTCTTTCTTGAAGTCCTCCATTGTCATGATCAAATGTGATTTAAAATCAAGATCTTGCTTTTCTGGTGTGTTTGGATATTCAGTGGTTGCTTTGGTGGGAAAATTGGTCTCCGTTGATGCCATGTAGTCTTGGTTTCTTTTGCTTGGGTTCCTGCGCTTGCCTCTTGCCATCAGGTTGTCTGTGGTCTTACCTTATTCTGTTATTTCTGACAGTGGTTAGACCGTCCTATATGCCTGTGGGTTAGGAGTGCTGTAGACCTGTTTTCCTGTTTTCTTGTAGCCAGTTATGGAAACAGAGTGTTCTGCTTTCAGGTGTCTAGTCTTTCCTGTCTACTGGTCTTCAGCTATTCCTGTGGGTGTGTGTCCTGAGTCCACCAGGCAGATCACTTGGAGCAGAAAAGTTGGTCTTACCTCTGGTCCTGGGGTGAAGTCTCTCCAGGGGGCTGAGTTTGAGCTCTCCCTGAGCGCAGCCACCAGAAGGGTCTGCCTCGCCTTTTCTCCAGGTCTCAGTGCACAGGGGTCCCAGATGGCGTTAGGTGTGTTCCTCTGGAGTCAGAGATGTGTGCAGAGTGCAGTCTCTTCTGGCTTCCCAGGCGTGTCTCCTCCTCTCAAGGTTTAGCTCTCCTTCTCATGAGATTTGGGTGCAGGGAGCTGTTGACTGGGTCCCATCAGATCCGGGCCGTGTCTGGATCGCAGGGGACCTGCCACTTGAGTGCCCCTATCTTCCTGTTCCCAGAGGCCCTATACAGGTTCCTCTTGGGCCAGGAATGTGGGCAAGAGTGTGCAGTATTGGCGGTCTCTTCTGCTCTTCAGTCTCAGGAGTGCCCACCTGTTTGGGCGATGAGCTCTCTTTCCCACGGGGTTTGGGAACAGGGAGCTGTGAGCTGGGATCAGCGAGGTTTCTGCTCTATCAGTTTCAGTGTGTCTGGTTTGATCTGGAGATCCTTGATCCACTTGGACTTAAGGATTTTAAGAATGAGTTTGTTTGCATTCTTCAATATGCTGATCTCTAGTTGAACCAGCGCCATTTGTTGAAAATGCTATCTTTTTTCCACTGGATGGTTTTAGCTCCTTTGTCAAAATCAAGTGACCATAGGCTTGTGGGTTCATTTCTGGGTCTTCAGTTCTATTCCACTGATCTTCCCGCCTGTCTGTGTACCAATACCATCCTGTTTTTTATCACTATTGTTCTGTAATACAGCTTGAGGTCAGGGAGGGTGATTCCCCAAGAAGTTTTGTTGAGGATGGTTTTCACTATCCTGGGTTTTTTGTTATTCCACATGAATTTGCAAATTGTTCTTTCTAACTCTATGAAGAATTGAGTTGGAATTTTGATGGGAATTGCACTGAATCTATAGATTGCTTTTGTCAAGATGGCCATTTTTACTATATTAATCCTGCCAATCCATGAGCATGGGAGGTCTTTATGTCTTCTGAGATCTTCAATTTCTTTCTTTAGAAATAGTAGAATTTCTTGTCATATAGATCTTTCATTTGCTTGGTTAGAGTCCCACCAAGGTAGTTTATACTATTTTGAATGGTGTTATTTCCTCAATTTCTTTCTCAGCCTGTTTATCCTTTGAATAGAGGAAGGCTACTGATTTGTTTGAGTTAATTTTATATCCAGCCACTTTGCTGAAGATTTTATTAGTTGTAGGAGTTCTCTGGTAGAACTTTTGGGATCACTTAAGCATACTATGATATCATGTGCAAATAATGATATTTTGACTGCTTCCTTTCCAATTTGTATTCCTTTGACCTCCTTTAGTTGTCTGATTGCTCTGGCTAGGACTCCGCATACTATATTGTATAAGTAGGGAGAGAGTGGGCAGCCTTGTCTAGTCCTTGATTTTAGTGGTATTGCTTCAAGTTTCTCTCCATTTAGTTTAATGTTAGCTACAGGTTTGCTGTATATTGCTTTACTATGTTACTATGTTTAGGTATGGACCTTGAATTCCTGATCTTTCCAAGACTTTTATCATAAAGGGGTTTTGAATTATGTCAAATACTTTCTCAGTATCTAATGAGATGATCATGTGTTTTTTTTCCCTCCAGGTATGTTTATATAGCAGATTATGTTGAAGGATTTCTGTATATTTTGCTATCCCTGAATTTCTGAGATGAATCATACTTGGACATGATGGGTGATCCTTTTGATGTCTTCTTAGATTTGCTTTGTGAGGATTTTGAGTATATTGGTATTGATAGTCATAAGGGAAATTGTCTGAGGTTCTCTTTCTTTGTTGGGTCTTTGTGTGTTTTATATATAAGTGAAATTATGGCTTCAGAGAGTGAGTTGTGTAGTGTTCCTTCTGCTTGTATTTTGTGGAATTGTTTGTAGACTATTGTTATTAGGTCTTCTATGAAGTTCTGATAGAATTCTTCACTAAACCCATATGGTCCTGGGCTGTTTTGGTTTGGAAACTTTTAATGACTGCTTCTATTTCTTTAGGGTTTTGGCATAGTTTAAATGGTTTAATCTAATCCTGATTTCACTTTGGTTCCTGATATCAGTCTAGAAAATTGTCCATTCTATTCAGATTTTGAAGTTTTGTTAAGTATAAGCTTTTATAGTAGGAGCTGATGATTTTTTGGATGTCCTCATTTTCTGTTTTTATTTCTCCCTTTTCAGTTCTGATTATGTTAATTTTGACACACTCTCTGTGACGTCTGGTTAGTCTGAATAAGGGTTTATCTATCTTGTTGATTTTCTTAAAGAACCAGCTTCTAGTTTTGTTGATTCTTTTTACAGGTCTTTTTGTTTCTACTTGGTTGATTTCAGCTCTTAGTTTGGTTATTTTTGGCAGTCTACTCTTCTTGGGTGTATTTGCTTCTTTTTGTTCTAGTGCTTTTAGGTGTCCTTGTCAGTCAGCTAGTGTATGCTCTCTCCAGTTTCTTTTTGGAGGCACTTAGAGCTATGAGTTTTCATGTTAGCACTGCTTTCATTATGTGCCATAAGTTTGGGTATGTTGTCCCTTCATTATCATTAAATTCTAAAAATTCTTTAATTTCTTTCTTTATTTCTTCCTTGACCAAGTTGTCATTGAGTAGAGCATTGTTCAATTTCCATGTGGATGTGGACTTTCTGTCGTTTTTATTGTTATTGAAGATCAGCCTTAGACCATGCTTATTTGATAGGATGCATGGGATTATTTTATCATGTTGTATCTGCTGAGGCCTGTTTTGTGAATGATTACATGGACAATTTTGGAGAAGATTCCATGAGGTGCTGAGAAGAATGTATTTTTATTTTAGGATGAAATGTTCTATAGATACCTCTTAATTCCATTTCACTCAGAAATTCTGTTAGTTTCACTGTGTCTCTGTTTCGTTTCTGTTCCATAATGTGTCCAATGATGAGAGTGGGGTGTTGAAGTCACCTAATATTATTGTGTGAGGTGCAATGTATGCTTTGAGATGTAGCTTTTACGTATTTCTTTTACGAATGTGGGTTCCCTTGCATTTGGAGCATATTTATCTAGAATTGAGAGTTCTTCTTGGTGGGTTTTTAATTTGACTATGAAGTGTCCTGCCTATATTTTTTGATAGCTTTTTGTTGAAAGTTGATTTTATTCGATATTATAATGGCTACTCCAGTTATTTTCTTGGGACCATTTGCCTGGAAAATTTTTTTTCCAGCCGTTTAATCTGAGCAAGTGTCTGTCTTTGTCCCTGAGGTGTGTTTCCTGTGTGCAGCAAAATGCTGGGTCCTGTTTACATGTCCAGTCTGTTAATTTGTCTTTTTATTGGGAAATTGAGTCTATTGATATTGAGAGACATTAAGGAATAGTGATTGTTGTTTCCTTTTATTTCTGTTGTTAGCGGTGGAATTATGTTTGTGTGGCTATCTTCTTTTGGGTTTGTTGCACCAAGATTACTTTCTTGCTTTTTCTAGGGTGTAGTTTCCCTCCTTGTGTTGGAGTTTTCCATCTATTATCCTTTGTAGGGCTGGATTTGTGGAATGATACTGTGCAAATTTGGTTTTGTCATGGAATATCTTGGTTTCTCCTTCTATGGTATGTAAGAGTTTCCTGGATATTGTAGCCTGGGTTGGCATTTGTATTCTCTTAGGGTCTGTATGACATCTGTCCAGGATCGTCTAGCTTTCATAGACCCTGTTGAGAAGTCTGGTTTCATTCTCATAGGTCTGCCTCTATATGTTACTTGACATTTTCCCTTACTGCTTTTAATATTCTTTCTTTGTTTTGTGCATTTGGTGTTTTGACTATTATGTGACGGGAGGAGTTTCTTTTCTGGTCCAATCTATTTGGGGTTCTGCAGGCTTCTTGTATACTTATGGCCATCACTTTCTTTAGGTTAGGAAAGTTTCTTCTATATTTTTAGCTCTTTACTTTGGGAAACTTTTCTCTGTTCTATACCTATTATTTTTAGGTTTGATCTTCTCATTGTGTCCTGGATTTCCTAGATGTTTCAGTTTAGGATCTTTTTGCATTTTACATTTTCTTTGACTATTGTGTCAATGTTTTCTGTGGTATCTTCTCCCCCCAAGATTCTCTGTCCTATCTCTTGTGTTCTTTTCGTGATGCTTGTGTCTATGACCCCTGATCTCTTCCCTAGGTTTTCTATCTCCAGATTTGTCTCCCTTTGTGATTTCTTTTTTTTTTTTTTTTCGGAGCTGAGGTCCGAACCCAGGGCTTTGCGCTTGCTAGGCAAGTGCTCTACCACTGAGCTAAATCCGGAACCCCTCTTTGTGATTTCTTTATTGTTTCTATTCCCATTTATAGATCCTGGATGTCTTTGTTTAATTTCCTCCCTTGTTTGGTTGTGTTTTCCGGTGATTCTTTAAGGGATTTTTGTGTTTCCTCTTTAAGGGCTTCTACTTGTTTACTTGTGTTGCCCTCTATTTCTTTAAGGGAGTTATGTATGTCCTATTTAAAGTCCTCTAACATCATCATGAAATGTGATTTTAAATCCTCACCTTGCTTTTCTGGTGTGTTTGGATATCCAGTGTTTGCTATGGTGGGAGAACTGGGCTCTGATGATGCTAAGTAGTCTTGGTTTCTGTTGCTTAGTTTCGTGTGCTTGCCCCTTGCTTATGTCTGATGTTAGTTGGTCTTGCTGTCTCTGACTGGAGCTTGTCCCTCCTATGAGCCTATGAGCCTATGACTTCAGGAGTGACAGGGCTCCTTGGAAACCAGCTCTCTCGGCAGATTTTGGGTCCAAGAGGTGTGGGACAGCCACAACCCTGGGCATAAATGGAGACCGGAGGATTCCTGTCCTAGGCTGGTGTCCTATGTCTCCTGGGATCCATGTATTCCCGGTGTGTCTCTCTTTGGACAGTCAATGGAGAGAAAGTGGGTCACAGCTGTGGGCTGTGGGCTTAGGAGGGAGAGCGCTCCTGGTGGACCAGCTCTCTGTGAGCAGGTTTTGGCACCAAGAGGTGTGGGGAAGCCCCAGCTCTGGGTGCAGATATAGACTTCAGCCTATATTTTTGATAAGTATGTGTGTATATTAATAGGTTATTTGGCTTATCATGTATGTGTGTGTGTGTGTGTTTAATGAAAGAAACAGTTGCATCTAGGATGTAGAAGTGGAATATAGACATCCATTTATTGTTCCTGTAAATTAAGACTACGGTACTTCCTCATGTATATATAATGTATCATTTATTTAATGATAATAATCTGGTATCATTGATGCTACTAAGATGAGAGGCACACACTTAAATCCCAGCAGTTTCCGCTCTAGTTTGAATTCAGCCTGTCTACTTAATGAGTTTCAGGCCAGCAATTAATAAAAAAGTTAGGCAAGATAAAAGAATGAGATGAATGAGTATTTAGACTTGGAAGATAGAATAGCATAAGTATCAATAGAGATTGTTATAGTTATATAATAAGTTCTCTGTATTTTCTGTCACCATTATTATCAGAGTTACTGATTTTTATGAGTGTGACTTAGAATACATACACATACACACATACACATTTTAATCTTTCACAATCTATTCTTCATGTCAATTTTTATATTTTTCTTTTAGGTGGGAAGTTTAGGATTAATAACTCAGAAAAAAGAATTTCTGAAAAAGTTACAATTTATGGTGAAACAGTGGATGAAGATTCAAGAGATGATTCATTGTATTCCATCTTAGAAGAAATGTGGCAAGGTGCTGATTGGATGAAAAGATACCAAGGAAAACAGTTCTCCCCTTTGAGCCATGCTGCTTTTAGTAAGAAAATATTGAACACCGAGAGAGTTTATGAATGCACAGATATTGAAAAGCATGTACACCTCAAACCAAATGTTGTTCCTTCACAGAAAAGAATCCATAAAAAAGATTCATTTGGAAAGCATTTTAAGCATAATTTAGACTTACATATTCCTAATAAAAACAAAGCAACAAAGATTTCTGACCAAAAAATTAGCCACAGGCAAGATTTTGCCCACAGTACTTCTTATACTAACCTTGAAAATCCACATATGGGCACAGAATTCTGTGAAAGTCAGTATGGAAATGCCATCAGATTCAAGCAAGCACATAGACAAAGTATGATATTTCCTACTGGGGAAAGGCTAAAACCATGTGATGCATTTGGAATGAACCTCACCCAAAAATCATATACCTTCACTTCTTCCAGAATTCACAATGTGGAAAAACATCCTGAACTTAGCAAATGCACAAATGTTTTTACACAGAAGCCGCTACTCAGTATATGTCTGAGATTTCATAGAGATGAAAAACTATACATATGTACTAACTGTGGGAAGGCATTCATCCAGAACTCTGAATTAAAGATGCATGAGAAAACCCACACTAGAGAAAAATTGTACACTTGCAGTGAATGTGGAAAATCATTTTACCAGCTGCCATCTCTACATAGGCATCAAACTATCCATTCTGAAGAAAAATTCTGTTCATGCAGTGAATTTGGGAAAGACTTCTCCTTGAGTTCAGCTCTCAATATCCACCAGAAAATCCATACCAGGGAGAGACATCACAAATGTAATGAGTGTGGGAAAGCCTTTACCCAAAAGTCAACACTCCGAATGCATCAGAGAATTCACACAGGAGAGAGATCTTATATATGTACTAAATGTGGACAGGCTTTCATACAGAAGGCACATCTGATTGCACATCAAAGAATTCATACCGGAGAAAAACCTTATCAATGCAGTGACTGTGGAAAATCCTTCCCCTCTAAGTCCCAACTTCAGATGCATAAGCGAATTCACACAGGAGAAAAACCCTATATATGCACAGAGTGTGGGAAAGCTTTCACCAACAGATCAAATCTCAATACTCACCAAAAGTCTCATACTGGAGAGAAATCTTACATATGTGCTGAATGTGGGAAGGCCTTCACTGACAGGTCAAATTTCAATAAACACCAGACCATTCATACTGGGGAAAAGCCCCATGTTTGTGCCAGTTGTGGGAGGGCCTTCATCCAGAAGTCACAGTTAATTACACATCAGAAAATCCACATTATGGAGAAGCCATATAAATGTCCTGACTGTGAGAAATCCTTCTTCAAGAAACCACATCTCAAAGTACACCAGCGAATTCACACAGGAGAGAAACCATATATATGTGCAAAATGTGGGAAGGCCTTCACTGACCGGTCTAATTTCAATAAACACCAGACAGTTCACACTGGGGATAAACCCTATAAATGTAGTGAATGTGGAAAGGGGTTTACTCAGAAATCAGTTCTTAGTATCCATAGAAATATTCATACCTGAGAGTAACCCTGCTTCATCAAAACAAGATAGCCTTATTGTAGAAGTCAAATCTAAGTGTACATTATAAGATTCATCTAAGACAGACTTTGTGTAAATGCCCTGTACAAAACATATCACCTGAGATGAGAAAAGTTGTTTTGAAAAGACCCTTTAAGAATACATTGAAAAAGGAGGAATTTTTATATTTGCATGGCCTCACAAAGCAGAATTCATATTGGGAAAGATGTTAGTTTAATACATTAAGAAATGTCTTTCTATAGGAAGTACTACAAAGTAAATTGTTACAAAATTCTTTTTTAGAAAGATATTATGGGGGCTGGAGAGATGGCTCAGTGGTTAAGAGCACTGCCTCCTTTTCCAGAGGTCCTGCATTCAATTCCCAGCAACTACATGGTGGCTCACAACCATCTGTAATGGTATCTGATGCCCTCTTCTGGTGTGTCTGAAGACAGCTACAGTGTACTCCTATAAAATAAATCTTTAAAAAAAGAATAGAAATTTTGCAAGTTTCAGTAATGTAAGTAATCAAACATAACATCAAAAAGAATGATAAAGCAACAGAATGTATTTGATGTGTAAAATTCTCAGTTCTGTAGAGTTTTTGTGGTGAAATATGCTGTGTAACAGGAATAATCAAAGTTCCTTTTCAAAATTAGAATGATTGTGTCTTATCAATTTTTTGCCACTGAACATTTCTTTTAAGCATACCCATAAATCAAAAGTCATTTTGCTTTTGTGTACATAAACATCTGCAGGTAGGATTTTGTATGGTAACATAAAATGATCCTGTTATACAGTTTGCTGAACATGAAATAATATTCTTCTTTCATTTGGTAGCCACAGATGTGTGTGTATAAGATTTTCTCCTAGGTTTCCCTTTTTATTGAACAGAAGAGCAAATGTCTTTGATTTTAATGTGTTCAATTTATTTTATTTGTAAGTGTTCTGAATTTTTATAGGCTACAGTGTGATGTTTTAGTATATTCGCATATTTGATCAGCTCAAATTACTTAACATTATCTTTCATCTCAAATACTTATCAGTTTTACATAATGAAATTATTCAAAATAATTTCCTGTGGCTATTTTGAACTGCATGATGTCATATTGCTTACCACAATTCCACTTTGTGTAATTGAACACCAAAACTTGCTCCTTTATTGATGTTGTTCCCATTAATCAATCTCTCCTTATTATCTTTTCTTCCCTGTGTTTCCCAGCTAGGTACTTTTTATGAATGCCCTTTTGTAGTGTGATATTTTTGTTAAGAAGTAGCTTCTTTCTGCTCCTTGACTTTTAAATCTGACTATGACTGGCTTTGGCCATAGGATCTTATGAAAGAGATTTTAACAGGGGCTTGAGAAACGTGAAAGCCTGCCTCAAGGTTTACTGCTCTTTGAAATCCCAAAAGTCTCACATCATCCTACTAGGAGATTAAGAAAACCACACAGAGTAGAGCAAGCAAGCTCACCTGATATCTGATCGGCCAAATAGCTTGCCAACTGTTAGACATGAGGCCTTATTAGATTTCTAGTCCTATCCAAGACAGTCCTACTCAGAACAGACATATCCGTTATTCCAACCAAACTGGCATTTTGAGATAAATAACCACCATTTTAAACAGTTGCATATTTGATTGCTTTGTTACATTGCAAATGCTACATAATACATAAAAGGATATTATATCCCACCATAATCTGACATTGGCTTTGGTCCTGGGCATCAGGTGGAGATCAGAATGAGGAAAACTTAGTAAAATGTAGCTCACATTATTTAGTGTGGTAAAACACCGAAAATATTCTCTAGGAAGATACAGAACATGCCAATTGAACTTTTGGACCTGACTTAGGAGATTTCTGAGAGAATAATACAAGTATTACTTTGCTACTTTTAGCTACATATAATAAAGTACAGAAAAGAGATGAATGAAAGAAATAGCTGTTCCAACTGGCAAGCAGAATCAAAAGAAATATGAAAAAGACTTGAATATTTGAGAAATAACTGTTTCTCATAGGTAATCACCCAGTCATCAAAATATCTTCAAGGTCTAAACAGTCCTGGGGTAAAGGTCAGTGATGGATGTGTCTGTACAACGTGTAGAACATTTCATTGGTGCTAAATTAGTGAGCACTTCTATGTAATATTCCATGGTACTTTGAGGAACTGTTCTAAAGAGAGAGGGGCTTTATATGATTCACAGATGTGGCATTTGTGTCATGGCTAGCTCAAACAAGATCCATAGAAAACTAAAGGAATTTTTACTTTTGAAATTTCCTCAAGATTGCTTTTTAAAGTGACTGAAATAATTAAAACTTAAATGTGGTCTGGACTGCCTTACCTAAATTAGCATCTACAGAAGGATATGAGCTGAAAAATCTACTAATCTAGTTATAAATATGGATTCTTTCTTGTGGGAAATGAAGAAAGTCTTATAAGACCCTAGTATAATATTTAACATTCCAAAATCCATGTTTGCTCACAACTGCCTGTAACTCCAGTTCCAAGGGGATGGCCTCTGGCACTCATGGTACCTGCACTTGTGTTCATATATAACTATCCAGACACCCATACACATAATTAAAATATTAAATAATTAATAAATATACAGTTGTCTAACTACAGATTATATTTTCAAAACTGTTTTGTGGAGCCTGGAAGATGACAGAACTGTGAATTTCACACAATAATGGTAATGAACTGTAGCTGAGTTTTTGGTGCTTGGACAGAAAGTGTATTTTTGTGTGGGAAATATAAGACTTTAAATGAGTAAAAATCTCTACATTACAAAAACAATGAATGTCAGCTTAGGATAAGAGAAAAAAGCCTGGACTGGAGAGATGGCTCAGCAGTTTAGAGCGCTGACTATTCTTCCAGAGGTCCTGAGTTCAATTCCTAGCAATCAGATAGTGGCTCACAACCATCTCTAATAGTCATCGATGCCCTCTTCTGGTGTGTCTGAAGACAGCAACAGTGTACTCACATACTTGAAATAAATAAATCTTTAAATAAAAAGAGAGAAAAGTCTTGCAGTTAACTGGACATAGACAAAATATCAATACATAAAAGACAATAAACCTTACTTTCCCTAGTCTTTCAGCAGTGATAAAATGCTATAAAGCATAATTACATCCCTTCCCTTTCTGTGACTACTGTTTTCTCAGTGATGTCACCAAATGTCTTCTACCTATTTTTAGGAATTTCCCATTACTGAGCTTACTTAACATTCTACATCTAGGGTTGCATCTGTGTCATTGCCCTACAACCCTTGAGACTTAGCTCCTGCCTTACATTCCACTTGTGAATTTGAACTCTGCATCCTTGCTGACAGCCAGAGTTCTGCTTCTTTGCATGGGATGTGCCACCCAGGCTTAACACACAGCCGATACTGCTTCCATTCTCCTCTAGCATGATCACTGCCACACTAGCCTGCAGCTCTCTACAACCTCAACTAATTGACAATTCAGGGACTTCTCTACATGCCCCATATGAAGAGTGAGGCCTGAAACAATTTTGTCTACAGTGGGTGGGGCATGGGGGCAATGCATTTTGCCTAATAGAGATATGTGTACATTGTACATAGTGAGTGGGGCATGTAGTGTGAAGTGGGAGTTTTTTCATGAGGGGTTGTTTATGGTGGGTGAGCATTTATGTAGTGGGTAAAGTGTGCAAGGGCAATGAACAGAGCATGTAGATGCTTTACATTGTGGGCAGGACTTGAGGGCATTTTATAGAGTATAAACAGAAGCTGTAAGTTGTAGGCTTGGCATGCAAGGTTGTTCTGCCAGTTTTGGCGAGTCCCAAGTGAAAATGCAGGCCAGTGTCTGTGTGTTAAAACTGGGTGGACTTGATGTGGCTAATCTTGGTTGTTAATATGACTTTGTCCGAAATTAATTGAAATGACTAGTCATACCAGTTAGGGATTTTTTTTTTTTTTTTTTTTTTTTTTTTTTTTTTTTTTTTTTGGAGCTGGGGACCGAACCCAGGGCCTTGCGCTTCCTAGGCAAGCGCTCTACCACTGAGCTAAATCCCCAACCCCAGTTAGGGATTTTTCTAAAAGTCATTTGAAGTGAGGAGACCCATTTTTAATCTATTTTTTAATTGCTTTACATCTCAATATCAGTTCCCCCTGTTACTCCCTCACACAGATCCCCCAAACCCCTTCTCCTCTGAGAAGGGGGAGCCCCCATGGGTATCACACCTCCTAACTTAACAAGTCACTGTAGAAATAGGCACATCTTCTCCCACTGAGGCCCACTTAGGGGAACTGGATCCATAGGCAGGCAACACATTGTGGGACAGCCCACTCCATTTGTTAGGGGACCTGCATGAAGCCCAAGGTTGACTTCTACTACACATGTGCAGGGGAACCTAGGTCCAGTCCATGCTTGCTCTTTGAGTGATAGTTCAGTCTGGGAGCCCCCAAAGTCCAGGTTAGTTGACTCAGTTGGTGAAAGACCCATTTCTAATCCAGAGCTTTGAGGTGAGAAGATCCATCTTTAATATGGACCACATCTTCTGCTGGCAGCCTACATAAAGGAAATGGAAGAAGGAAGCTCTCTCTTGCCAACTTGCTTTTGCTCCCCTTAGGAAGAACATTCCTTCACTGGCATTAGAGCCTGCTTCTTTGGAATTTTGATGTATACTGGAAACCAGCTGAGATGATATCCAGCTTCATGGACTGAACAACTACTGGATTGGACCTTCCATTTATAGGCATCCACTGTTTGATTAGCTGGACCACAGCCTATATATTCTAATACACACCCTTTCTCTCTCTATCGAAAGATTAGTTCTGTACGTTCTGTCACTTTAGAGAACTCTGACTGATTTTGGTTCCAGAAATGGTTCTAGGACAACATAAGTACCTTTCCAATTTGTCAACACCTACATTTACTGAATCCTCTCCAGTTACCAAAACCTCTTCAGGGAGCTCAGACAATACTGAAAACCCATGGGGTGAAGTATTTAACAAACTTAAGGAGACAAGTGCATTTGTTTATCTTGATTCACCAGTTGTGATAGGCAGTGGATTATGTGACTCTGTATATAATATTTTTGACAATTTTTGGAAAAATGGGGAAATTGTGATGCTGGTCTGTTGACAAAGGAAAAGAATGAGCTCCATGATAAAATTAACCAACATCTAGCATCTCAGGATATGGTGAAGGATAACAATGAACTCTGATAAAATTGACTAGTTCTAAATGTGCATAAACAGCCTAAAGATTTCTAAGTATTTTCTAAGAAAACCTCTCTAGCATCCGCAAGAATCAAGTGAAAAATCAAACTGAAGGCCCTATTAATAAGGTTGGTTGAATTACAGTGAGGATTCAAGAATCAGCCTCAGAAAAAAACCAGCTGTTAAAGTCAGGGCATTGATTGATATAGAATGGGATCCTGTAACTTGAGATGTAGGTTATGGGAGGACCCTATGAACTTGAGAGCTTTCAACCCTCAGATTCTCAAGGAATTAGTCTCTCAACCCTTAGCAGAAAACATACTCACATACTCATATCCCAACTCCTAAAATATTGCCTTTTCCCTTTTGACTGAAGAAATTAATCCTTCATGTCTGTTAAACCAGCAGTCACTTTCACTGAAGTAGATACCAGGCAAGACAATACTGATATCACTCAGGGCCCAACAATAGTTGCTTCTAGATCCATTATCAGACTCAAGGAAAAAGTAGGCTTCTACAGGGGAGGTAGAAAGTGTAGTCCATGAAGAGGTATGCTACACTACTAAAGCTTATTGAGCAATTAAGCAATTTGCATAATTAGCAAACTGAAATCTGGAGAATCAAGCAGAAATCTGGAGAATATGTATGGGAATGGATTTTAAGGGTGTGGGATGATGGTAGAAGGAACATATACTGGATCAGGCTGAGTTTATTGATATAGGCCCTTTGAGAGTGGATTCTAGATTCAATATGAAAGCTTACACAGTTAAAGGTATAAAGGTATGTTTGGTTGGCTGAAGCATTATCATATCAAAAGATGGTCTACTGAAAAGGAGTTGGAGATGCTTACTATTCCTTGGATTAGGGTTGATGAAGAAATTTTAAGGTTCAGGGAAATTGCATTACTAGAGTTTGTATACTGTGATACCTAATCCTCCATAACAGGAAGGTCCTTTGCTAATCCTATAAGACAAAAAATGGTGAGAGAGGTGCCAGGATATTTTAAGAGCTTTGTTAAAGAATTATCTTTATGTTAGAAGAACATATCCTGCATACTAGAAAAAACTACTCTTGACTATTAATAGTTTATTAGGGGCTTAACAGAAGTGACCTACTATAGTAGTGTTGTGCCAAACTGGGTTATAGGCTTTTTGTGGAAAGGAAAGGAGTTGAGGGTTTCATTAAAAAGTACTTTGTGCTTTATACTCATTCATTCAAAGAGAGTCTCAATTGCTCTTTATTTACAAAGAGTTAATGCAGTATCACAATATTTCTCAATGCATGTGTTGTAACAGAAGAAAGATTTTATATTTTAAAATGAAAAAGTTCCTCTTTCTCCACATTTTCGCTAGCATGTGTTGTCACCTGAGGTTTTGATCTTAGCCAGGCTGACTGGTGTAAGGTGGAGTCTCAGGGTCGTTTTGGTTTGCATTTCTCTAACCTCTAAGGACTTTAACATTTCTTTAGGTGCTTCTCTGCCATTCGAGAGTCCTCTATTGTGAATTCTCGGTTTAATTCTATACCCCATTTTTTGATTGGATTGTTTGGCTTTTTGGTGGTAAGCTTCCCATTGCTAGTGGGATTCAAACTGCTACAACCATTCTGGAAATCAATTTGGAGGTTCCTTAGAAAATTGGAAATAGACCTACCTAAAGATCCAGAAATACCACTCTTGGGAATATACCCCAAAGATGCCCCACCATGCCATAGGAGCACATGTTCCACTATGTTCATAGGGGCCTTATTTGTGGTAGTCAGAAGCTAGAAACAACCCAGATGTCCCACAACAGAAGAATGGATACAGAAAATGTGGTTCATTTACACAATGGAATACTACTCAGTAATTAAGAACGAGGACATCCTGAATTTTGCAGGCAAATGGATGGAACTAGAAAATGTCATCCCGAGTGAGGTAACTCAGACCCAAAAGGACATGCATGATATATTCTCACTAATAAGTGGATATTACAGAATACCCAAGATAAAGTCCACAGAACTCATAAAGGTCAATAAGCTGAAGGCCCCAAGTGAGAACCACCTCAGTTCCACTTGGGAGGGAGAAGAAAGCAACCAAAAGGTGGGATGGAGAGGGGGGGACAGCGGAGAGAAAGGGGATGCAGTAGGGGGAGAGGGGAACATGATCTGGTATTGGGTAGGGGAGAAGGACTGAAGCCCTGAGGGCCAGCAGAAAGAATGGAAACAAGAAATCTTGGGAGGAAGGAGGTTAGAAAGACCCTCTAGAATGTACCAGAGACCTGAGAAGTGAGAGACCCTCAGGACTTAAAGGGAGGTACCCTAGATGAAAGCCCTACAGTGGGTAGATGGAATGTATTGAGTCCACCTCCAGCAGAAAGACAAGGCATCAAGTGAGGCATGGGGTTGCTATCTCACAGCCAAGGCTCTGATCCATAATTCTTCCTGTCTGAAAGAAATGCAGGGATGGAAATGGAGAAGAGCCTGAGGACAAGAAGGTCCAGCGACAGGCCCAAAGTGGGTTCCAGCTCAAGGGGAGGCCCCAAGACCTGACACCATTACTGAAGCTATGGGACATTCACCAAAAGGGGCCTACTATGACTGCTCTCCAAAAGACCCAACAAGATGCAGATATGTGCACCAAACCAATGAACAGAAGCTGCTGACCTCTCTGGTTGAATTAGGGAAAAGCTGGAGGTAGCTAAGGACGATGGCCACCCTGTAGGAGGACCAGCAGTCTCACTTAGCCTGGACCCCTGAGATCTCTTAGACACTGGATCACCAACCAGGCAGCATACACCAGCTGAGATGAGGCCTCCAACACATATATAACAGAGGACTCCTGGGTCTGGGTTCAGTCAGAGAAGATGTACTTGACCCTCAAGAGTTTGGAGGCCCCAGGAAGTTTGAGGTCTGGTGGAGTGGGTGGGGTGGGGATATCCTTGTGGAGACGGGGTGGGAGGGGGATTGGGGGAGGGTGGGTAAGAGGTATGGGATGTGGAACCCTCAGGGGGTGGACTGGGAGGGGAATAAAATCTGGAGTGTAAAAATGAATGAATAAAAGGAAACTTACTGCAGTACGTTTGATGGCTATTTAAAAGATTACAGGATCTTTCTGTTAGCATTCTGTCTAAGCTCCACCCCCACAGTTACCTGGCAACAGCCAGGCATGCCTGGCCCTATAAAAGGGGCTGCTTGCTCCCTCCTCACTCTCTTGCTCTTTCTCTCTCTCTCTCTCTTTTTTTTTTACCCTCTTTCCCCTTTGTCCCTTCTCTCCCCATTCCCCAACCCCCTTCTTTCCACGTACTCATGGCTGGCCTGTACTCTTCTCTCTTGTCCCTCTCCCTTGTCTCATCCTTTCATTAAACCTTTCCACATTGAACTGTGTTTGTCTGGTGTGGTTTGTCTGGATGCGAGCCGATATTTCTACCCCAACACTTTCTTTCCTGTTTTCATTTAATGTTGTAATATTAATTAAAATTTGTGCTTAAGTTATGTGACTATTGTAATAATTAAAAGCAATTAAAATATATGAAAGTTAAAAAATTACCTTTAATATAAGTGTAAGTCTATACTAAACAGTGAATTAATCAGGTAGCTGTATTTTTTTTTACCTTATGTTATTCCCCAATAACTACACAGAAAAATTAAGATTTATTTAAAACTGCACTTCTCTAGTTAAGCAGTTAAATGGTCTACCTTTACCTCCTATGCCAATCTAGCTACCTCCCAGCCCCATCCCATCATACTTGGACAATAATATTGATCTGGTTCTTGGGACCAGATCAATATTCACGGCTCCAATTCCTCCATCCGGCAGCTCACATGAATCTCTCTCCCTCTCTCCTTCCTTCAGGCTGGTAGATGTCCTGCCCTATTCTCTGTTCTGCCCAGCCATTGGGTGATCAGTGTTTATTGACAAGGCAGAGAATAAACTGTTTATACAAATTTGAGATAGAAGATTCTTGATATAAGCATTGCAATGCTTTATGGATTGAAACAATATATGAGAGCAGAGAAATCAACATTTGAGTAACCCAAGGCTAAACTTTACTCAGTGTACAAAAACATACCTGCAGAGCTTTGCTGTCCTTTTATCCTGTTGTACTTTTTTCTTTAGTGTTGGTGATGCTGCTGCTCAGTTGGATTAATTAAGCCTAATTGGTTTAATTGGGCCCCTAAGTAGCAGGGGCCACATGGCAGCATTGAATCATTATAGACAGTGTGTCGGTTGTTATTCTAATGGACAGCATAGACAAAGCAATGTCCAAAATGGCCTGACCCATAAAGTCTGGCACTGAAAAACTGAATTTTATAGTGGTACAGACCTTTGGTACTGGCTCATCAATCATGGTGTTTTCAGTAATGAAATAGATATGAAGCCTTATACAGATTTTGTTTAATCTGTATAAGTAGAAAACATCTCAAACAAATGAAAGAAGGGACTCATTGGATTGTGGCAAAGGGTATTTTAGCCCATGTGTTAGTTTCTAGACCTAGAAACACTATGCAGACCCAGAACTTCTCTGAATGAAGGGATGGCCAAGTTCCCCTCAGGAAGGACCTTGGTAAAATACCTAAATGTTTTACAATTAGCTTTTCCCCAGTCTTTCCTCAGAGGGGCCTACAGCCTTTTACATTATGGGAACTGTACACTTTGGGAGAAGTAACAAGCAGACTTTCTTGGGGCTATTAGATACTGGCTCTGAATTGATACTGATTTTAGGAGACCCCAAGAAACATAATGTTCCTCCCGTTAATGTAGGGGCTTATGGAGGTCAAGTGATTAATGGAGCTTTGGTTAAAGTCCTACTCACAGTTAGTTCATTTGGATTGTTGAACTCATCTTGTGGTATGTCCCAGAGTGTACAACTGGGATAAATATATTTAGAAGTTGGCAGAATTCACACATTTGTTCCCTGATGGCTATTTGGTTGGAAAGGCTAAATGGAAGCCTCTAGAGTTACCTTTGGCAAAGGAAATAGTGAATAAAAAATAGTACTGCATCCCTAGAGGAATTCTAGAAATTAGTGCCACCATCAAGGACTTGAAAGATGCAGGGGTAGTGGTTCCCACATCTCCCTTTAACTCTCCTATATTGATAATGCAGAAGACAATGGATTATGAAAATGACAGTTGACTATTGGAGACTTAATCACCTAGTAACTCTGATTGTAGTTCCTGTACCAGATGTAGTGTCCTTACTGGAACAAATTGACACATCTGGAACATGGATGGTATGCAGCTATTGATCTAGCAAATTTCCTTTTCTCAATACCTGTTCACAAAGCAATTTGCTTTTAGTCAGCAAGGCTAGCAATATTCCTTTATAGTTTTACTTCTTCAGCCCCGTGTCAGAAGGCATCATCATTGTCTCTTCTACAAAATATTGGTCCACTATATTGATGACAATATGCTGATTGGAACAAGTGGGCAAGAGGTAGCAACCACCTTAGACTCATTGTTGATATACATGTGTACCAGAGGATGGGAAATAAAACTAAAATTCAAGGGCCTTCTCCCTCAGTGAGTTTCTTAGGAGTGTTGTGGGGGCATGCAGAGATATTCCTTCTAACGTTAAATTATTGCACCTGATTGCTCCTACCACCAAGAAAGAAGCACATTTAGTGAGCCTGTTTGTATTCTACCAACATCACATTCCTCACTTGAGTGTGTTACTTCAGCCTTCATACCAAGGCTCTTCAACAGGTTCAGGCTGGCCTACCACTTGGAAAATATAAACCTGCAGACTCTACGGTACTTCAGGGTGTCAGTGACAGATGTGTATGATGTTTGGAGCCTTTAGCAGGCTCTGATAGATGAATCGTAGAAGAGACTTTTGAGATTTTGGAGCAAGACTCTACCATCATCTGCAGACAACTATTCTTTTTTGGAAAGATAGTTCTTAGCCTTCTATCGGGCCTTAGTGGAAACAAAATTTGACAGTGGGCCATCAAGTTACCATGTAACCTGAACTGCCCATCATGAACTGGGTGTTTTCTTATCCAACAAATAATATAGTATATGACATGTACAGCACCAATCTATTATCAAACGATACATGATCATGTCTGAGCAGGTTGTGAAGGTACCAAAAGTTACATGAAGGAGTTACCTAAATGTCTATGGTTTCTACTCTTGTTACAATGGCATCTGCTGCCAACCATGTACCTATAGCTTCATGTGGTGTGCCCTATGATTGGTCGATTGAGGAAGATAAGACTAGGGCCTGGTTTACAGATGGTTATGTATGTTATTCAGGCACTATCCAGAAGTGGAGAGCTGTAACATTATAACTCTTTTGATCAACCGTGTAGGGCACTGATGGAGGGAAATCTTCATAGTGGGAAGAACTTCAGGAAGTATACAAGACCATATATTTTTGTTTGGAAGGAGACATAGATGTGCTATTGTTCACTTATTCATGGGCTGTAGCCAGTGAGTGGTCAGGGACTTGGAAAAAGCAAGATTTTAAAATTGGTGAGAGACATTTGGGGAAGAAGTATGTGTTCAGATCTCTCCACATGGGCAAAGGATGTGAAGATAATTGTGTCTTGTGTAAATGTTCATCAAAAGGTGATTTCAGATGAGGAGTTGAATAATCAAGTAGATAGAATGGCCTATTCTATGGATAGTCAGCCTCTTTCCCCAGCCATGTCTGCCATTGCCCAACAGGTCCATGAACAAAGTGGCCAGGGTGCCAGAGATGGAGTGTTATAAATGGGCTTGGCAACATAGATTTACACTTACCAGGGCTCACCTGGCTATAGTTGCTGCTAAGTGCCAGATCTGTCAACAGCAGAGATTGGACCACTTCTTCCTTGAAAAGTACAATGCTTTGTCCTTGCTGGAATAGGTACTTCTTCTTGTTATGGAATTGCCTTTCTTGCAGATAATGATTCTTCCAAAACTACCATCTGTGGACTTAGAGAATGCCTTATTCGCCATCATACAATAAAACAATTGCTTCTGACCAAGGGACTTATTAGCCAGAGAAATATGACTTTGGGCCCATGATCCTAGAATCCACTGCCCTTACCATGTTCCCTACCATCCAAAAGCAGCTTGCCTGATAGAAAGATGGAATGACATTTTGAAGATACAGCTCCAGTGCCAATTAGGTAACAGTAGCTTAGAGAGCTAGGAAAGGCAGGGTTCTCAGTTTCTCTCATAACCAGGATCCACAGGTCCAGGAATCAAGGGGTGGAAAAGTAAACAAAAATAAATCACTGTCACCCCTAATAGCTCACTAGGAAAAATTTTGCTTTCTGTTCCTACAACCTTATGTTCTGCTGGTCTAGAAGTTTTGGTTCCAGATGAGGAAGCATTTCTGTAAGAAGCCACAACAAACATTCAATTAAACAGGAAGTTCAGACTTTCCTTGGCCACTCTGGGCTTCTATTGCCCTTAAACCAACAGGCTAAGAAAGGAATAACAGTGTTAGGAAGGGTGATAGATCCAAATTACCATGGGGAAATTGGATTACCTCTCCACAATGGAGGTAAGAAGAATTATGTCTGGAGTGCAGGGGATCCTTTAGAGTGTCTCTTGGTGCTACCATGTCCTGGGATTAAAGTCAGTGGGAAACTACAACAGTTTAATACAGTTAGGGCGACAAAGGGCACAAACCCATGAAGAATGAAGGAATGAGTCACTTCTCTAGGAAAAGAGCTAAGACCTGCTGAGGTACTTATAGAGTGCAGAGAAACACAGAATTGGTAGTGGAGGAAGGTAGTTATAAATACCAGTTAAGGCCAGAAATGAGGATTATAGTTGACATAAATGTTTCTCTTGTGTATTATTAAGCATGTATTTGTACCCCCATGGCAATGGGCAAACAAAAACTTTGTTCGTGGTATTGTTCTCATATCAGTCAGGGGAAGAGCAGATGGCAATCCTTTGTTCATCCTAGCTTGCTGGCCATAGCTGTTTCATGTATAGGGCACATAAAAAGTGTATTTGTAAAGGTATTTGTGGTTTTGTCCTCAATTTCTTTATTAGGTGATATAACATAAATTAAGAGAATGTCAACAACTATCATATTTAATTTTGAGATGCTAAAAATATCACTTGATCAAGCCAGCTCAGTCAGTCAACAGAGTATCAAAGGAGGGAACGAGAATTGAAAAGAAAAAAGACAATTAGACATTATAAAAGGACTTCAGCCAGTGCTGAGGCTGAAGTGTGTTTATTTTTTTCATTCTGCTTTTATACTGTTCTATGTACATGCAAAGAGTATAGTCAGTCCTAAGGCATAAACAGAGTAGTTAAGGAATAAGTGAAGCATAAACAAAGGTTCCATAATTACTGTCTTCAGAATCTTAACAAAACCCATCAAGATACAAAGAATACATTCCTCAGCTCTAATCATGAGCCTGCTTCCTAGTCCTAGCCCAATGTCAAATTCTTGCCTGAGCCTACTTCTGTGTCCTAGCCCACTGCCAAATTCCAGTTCTCAAAGCTCTCCACAATTCCTCAAGGGACATTGCCATCCATTCTAAATTTATAATGCATTTGCCTCATACAAATGTATGAGGGAAAGAAGGCTAGGGCAATTATTCCAGTACAGATGATAAAGTGCACAGGCCCATGAGGAATGAAGGTATAACATTGGTTATAATTATGACTTGGTTAAATATGTAATACAATTACAATTATATGTGGAATAGTTATGTTTAGGCATTTTATGAACCAGTTATTGTTTTCATTTGGAAATTAAGCATGACATAAAGAGATATGATTGAGTATCATGGGTGTCCATGCATGGAGGCTCAGAGTGGTTTTTGTACCAAGTTGTGAAGGTGAATCCTGGATTGTTTTGGAGACTCCAAGATATTGGAAATTCCTGAGTCATGGGATACCTGCCAAGGAAAGCTGCCAACAAGGTATAGACTTAGCCTGTGATGGAGGGAGGGAGGGTGGGAGGGAGGGAGGGAGGGAGAGAGAGAGAGAGAGAGAGAGAGAGAGAGAGAGAGAGAGAGAGAGAGAGAGAGAGACGTGATGCAGTCAACAAAGCTGGAAGGAGTTGGAAATCTGAAAACTATGTTGTTATAAGGCATAGAGATGCAGCAGGAGTTTGCTCTGCTGACTTTTAGACTAGCTTGGTCCAGTGTATCCTTACTATGCTCCTCCATACCCCTTTTGGGAATAGTAATATATATTCTATGCCATTGCATGTTAGAACTATGTGATTTGTTTTTTATTTTGATTTTACAGAGAGTCACAGTTAAATGATTACCATAAGTCTCAGAAGAGACTTTGAATATTTTTTCTTTTATTGGATAAATATATATATATATTTACATTTCAAATGATATCCCCTTTCCTGGTTTCCCATCCAGAAACCCCTTCATCCCATGCCCGCAACCCCTGCCTCCATGGGGGTGCTCCCCCACCCACCCACCCACCCACTCCCTACCACTTCCCTGCCCTGGCATTCCTCTATACTGAGGTACCAAGCCTTCACAGGACCAAGGGCTTTTCCTCCCATTGATGCCCAACAAGGCCCATCCTCTGTTACATAGGTGGCTGGAGCCATGGGTTTTGGAGTGGTGGTTTAGTCGCTGGGAGCTCTGGGGTGTCTGGTTGATTGATATTGTTGTTCTTCCTATGGGGTTGCAAACCCTCTCAGTTACCTCAGTCCTTTCTCTAACTCCTCCATTGGGGACCCCGTTCTCAGTCCAATGGTTGGCTGCTAGTATCTGCCTCTGTATTTGTCATGCTCTGGCTGAGCCTCTCAGGAGACAGCTATATCAGGCTCCTGTCAGCATGCACCTCTTGGCATCCACAATATTGCCTGGGTTTGGTGTCTGTATATGGGATGGATCCCCCAGGTGGGGCAGTCTCTGGATGGTCTTTCCTTCAGTCTCTGCTACAAATTTTTTTCTCCATATTTCCTCCTGTGAGTATTTTTGTTCCCCCTTCTAAGAAGGACTGAAGCATCCACACTTTTGTCTTTCTTCTTGAGCTGTATGTGGTCTTTAAATTGTATCTGGGGTATTTTGAGCGTTTGAGCTAATATCCACTTATCAGTGAGTGCATACCATTTTTTTTTTGTGATTGGGTTACCTCACTCAGGATGATATTTTCTAGTTCCATCCATTTGCCTATGGATTTCATGAAGTCATTGATTTTGGTAGCTAAGCAGTACTCCATTGTGTAGATGTACCACATTTTCTGTATCCATTCCTCTGTTGAAGGGCATCTGGGTTCTTTCCAGCTTCTGGCTATTATAAATAAGGCTGCTATGAACATAGTGGAGCACGTGTCTCTTTTATATGTTGGAGCATCATTTGAGTATATGCCCAGGAGAGGTATAGCTAGGTCTTCAGGTAATTCAATGTCCAATTTTCTGAGGAAACTCCAGACTGATTTCCAGAGTGGTTTTCCAGCTTGCAATCCCACCAGTAAGGAAGAAGTGTTCCTCTTTCTTTAGGTGCTTCTAGGCTATTTGATATTCCTCAGTTGAGAATTCTTTGTTTAGCTCTGTAGCCCATTTTTAATAGGGTTATTTGGCTCTCTGGAGTCTAACTTCTTGAGTCCTTTGTACATTTTGGATATTAGCCTTCTTTCTATCTGATGTAGGATTGGTAAAGATCTTTTCCTAATCTGTTGGTTGCCCTTTTGTCCTATTGAAAATGTCCTTGCCTTACAGAAGTTTTGCAATTCTATAAGGTCACATTTGTTGATCCTTGATCTTAGAGAATAAGCCATTGGTGTTCTGTTCAGGAAAACTTCCGCTGTGCCCATGAGGCACTTCCCCACTTTCTCTTCTATTAGTTTCAGTGTATCTGGTTTTATGTGGAGGTCCTTAATCCATTTGGACTTTAGCTTTGTACAAGGAGATAAATATGGATTGATTTGTAAGGATATGTCCCTCTTAAAGTCCTCTAACATCAACATAAGATGTGATTTTAAATTAGAATCTTGCTTTTCTGTTGTGTTGGGGTATCCAGGACTTGCTGTGGTAGAACTCAGTTCTGATGATGCCAAGTGGTGTTGCTTTTTTGTTGTTTGGATTCTTGCACTTGCCTCTGAAGAAATAAAGTTTCATAGATTCTGAAACAAGGTTCTGAAAATGTAAAAACAAAGTTTTAGTAGTCAGAATGACCAGGCAACTCTGACCAAGGCCAAGCTAAATTAAGACAAAATAATAACTGTTCTCAGAGAACCTCCCTACCCCTCCCTGTGGTAAATCCCAAGAAGAACCACAAGATGTCATCCTGACCCTGTCTGACCACCTAGTTCCTCCCCCACTTCTAAGAGACTTTCCAACTCAGTCCTTTCCCAGTGATTTTCTAAGGCCAGGTGCAGGGCTGGATGAGGAAAGTGACTAAGCCAAGAACAGCCCTTTGAGCAGGCCAGCCAATACCTGACAAAATCCTTTGTCCTGTGTTCCACCAATGAAAATAAGCCAGCTAGCCCTGTTGCTGAAGTCTGCCCTCTGTAAAGCATAAAAGTTGTGTGCTTTTTGAGTTTGGGGTTGCCTCTCCCTGCGTGGATGAGCAACCCCACGTATGTAGATCATTAAACCTCTTGCCATTGCATTGGCCCATTGTCAAATTGTGTTCTGTGGGTTGTGCACCTGAGCTAAGACCACCTCGAAGGTCTTACACCTCTAACCATCTGCTTATCTCTGGTGTATCAGCACACATGGGAGACTAGCTAACTCCCAGCGGGATTTGGATATTGAGAGCTGTGGCACAGGGTCAGCTCAGGGCGAAGATGGAAACCGTAAGGATCCTGTCTCAGACTGTCCCTCAGTTCCTGTGTCCTGAGGGCTTTTGGCAGGTCCTTCTGAACAGAAGTGGTGGTCTCACCTGTGCTCTCATGTGTGTCAGCACTCCTGAGAGACCAGCTCTCTCCTGGCGGGATCTGGGTCCAGAGAGCTGTGGCACAGGGTCAGCTCCGGGTGCAACAAGGGTGCACTTTCACTAGCAATGAATAAGTGATCTCCGTACTCTACATTCTTGAAAGCATGAACATCTACTTGTTATTTTTTCTTAGCTATTCTGACAGGTATAAGATGGAATCTCAAATCAGTTTTGATTTTTATTTCACTGTTGGCTAAGGGTGTTTAACATGTGACTCAGCTCTTCGTATTTACTTTATTGTGAATTATCTGTTTAGAAATGTACCCCATTTTTAATTGGGTTATTTGATTTCTTTATATCTAGTTCCTTCAGTTCTTTATATATTTTGGATATTAACTGTCTATTGGAGTTGTTGTTGGGAAAAATCTTTTCTATTCCATAGGCTTTCACTTTGTCCAAATGATGGTATCCTTTGTTGTATTTTGTTGTACAGAAATTTCTCATTTTCATGAGGTGCTCTTTATTAGTTGTGGACCTTAGTGTTCTGTTGAACAGAATACCTAATGTTGTTCTCTTCAGGAAGTTGTCTCCCGTGCTAATAATTTCAAGGCTATTTCCCAATATCTCTTATATCAGGTCCAGTGTAACTGGTTTTACATTAAAGTCTTTGATCTCTTTGGAGTTTGAGATAAGTATGAATCTGTTTAGATTCTTCTAAATTTAGCCATCCACTTTCACTAGCACCATTTGTTGAAGATGCTATTTTTTTTCTCTAGTGTGTATTTCCAGGCACTTTATTTTAAAAATCAGGTGTCCATAGGTATGTGGGTCTTCATAGGTTTATAGGTCTGGGTCTTCAATTCTATTCCATTGATCAACATATCTGTTTTTATGCCAATATCTTGCTGTTTTTTTTATTATATTTGAAATCAGGTATAGTGATACCTCCGGCAGTTCTTTTATTATTTAAGAGTCTTTTAGCTATCCTGGGCTCTCTGTGTTTACGTACAAAGCTGAAAAGTGTCCTTTCAAGGTCTGTGATAAATTGTGTTGCAATTTTGATGGGCACTGCATTGAATATGTAGATTCATCTTGCCAGAATGGCCATTTTTTACTATGTTAATCCTATTGATCCAGGACCATAAGAGATTTCTCAATCTTATGATCTCTTCAGTTTCTTTCTTTAAAGGCTAAGTTGTTTTTTTTTTGTTGTTTGTTTGTTTTTTTTTTATCATACAAGGGGTTCATTTTGCATGGATACTCCAAGGTAGTTTATATTATTCGAGGCTATTGTGAATGGTATTATTTCCATGATTTCTTTCTCAGAAATTTATCATTTGCATATAGGAGAACTGCTGATTTTTGCTGGTTCATTTTGCGGAAAGTGTTTAGCAGATCTAGGTCTTCATCCTGAAGATAGAATGAGCCAGGGAACGAGAAAGAGCCAGAAGATTAGAACAGATTGCCAAATGCAATCTGAAAAGTCAGTGGAATTTTAGGGCCACTATCATATCATCTGCAAATAAAGATACTTTAACTTCTTCCTTTCCAAATTGTAGCCCTTTTATCTCCTTCAGTTGTGCTACTGATCTAACTAAAACATAATGTACTACATTGAATAGGTATGGAGAGAGTAGAAAACCTTGTCTTATTCTTGATTTTAATGGATTGCTTTGAGTTTTTCTCCATTAACTTGATATTAGTTATGGCCTTGCTGTGTGTTGCATGATATTTGATAACACTCTGAACCCTGTGGTTGTGTTATTTACTGAAAAAATCTGTTCCTACTTGTGGTGTGGCTCAGCCTTAGCACACACTTTTAATTCCTTTGGTTGGGATCCAGATATGTCCTTAATACATACTTTAATCCCAAACATTGAAGGTAAAGTTTTGTTTGTAGAAGGAAGCACCCGTATTTGAAAGTGATGTCTAATTGAGTGGCAAACAAAGTGATGAATCGGAGAAAAAATTGACAGAATAGGATATGCCCAACTCACATGAGAGGAGAGAGGAAAGGAAAGCTACTTAAATGGCAGTGCAGAGAAGGAGGCAGTTTAATCAGGAGCATTTTAGAGACAGGTTGAAGTGAGAGAACAAGTGAGACACAGGTGAAGACAGAATGAACCAGGTAATGAAAAAGAGCCAGAAGATTAGAACAGATTGCCAAATGCAATCTGAAAAGTTATAGTCTGAGAGAGAAGCCAGATTGAATCAGTTAGAGTGGAGAGGAGTTTTGAGCCAGAACAGCTGAACTGACCATTCAGAGCTCAGAAAGAATAGGAAATTATTCAGCAGCAAGTCTCAGAGGCTGAGAACATTCTAGGCCTAGATTAGATTATATGGAGATTATTAGTTTCCAGGACTAGGCCTAGGTTAACAGAGACAGAAAATCTTGGAGATGACATTTACTTCAGGCAAATAAAAGATATGTTTACAACTGTGAATTGCCTTTATTATGTTTAGATATGTCCCTTGTATCTCTAATCTCTCCAGGACTTTTAATCATGCAAGGATGTTGCATTTTCTCAAAGACCTTTTCTACATCTAATGGTATGATCATGTGATTTTTTTTCCTTTTTGTTTGTTCATATGATGGGTTACATTTATAGATTTATGTATGTTGAAACCTGTCTCTATCTCTGGGATGAACTCTACTTGATCATGGTAGATGATTTTCTTGTTGTGTTTTTCTATCCAGATTGCACATATTTAAATGAATATTTTTGCATCTATGTTCTAATGGGAAATTGGTTTACAATTCTCCCTTTTGGGGGGGTCTTTTATGAGTTTTGGGTATTGTGGCAACTGTGGTCTTGTTAAATGAATTTGGCAGTGTTCCTTCTGCTTCTATTTCATGGAATGATTTGCTGAACGTTGGAATAAACTTTACTTGAAAGTCTGGTAGAATTCTGTGCTAAAACTATCTGCCCCCAGGATTTTTTGTTTGGTGGACTTTTAATGATTTACTTCTATTTCACTAAGAGTTATAGGTCTTTTTAAATTGCTTATCTGATCTTGACTTAACTTTGGAAATTTGTACCTATCAACTTTCTCTTACATATTCTAATTTGGTGGAGTATAGGTTTTCAAAGTACGTCCTTATGACTCCCTGGATTTCCTCAGTGTCTGTTTTTTGTCTCCCATTTCACTTTTGATTTTGTTAATTTGGATAATGTGTATACACCTTTTAGTTATTTTAGGTAAGTTTTTTTTCTCACTGATTTTCCCAAGTAACCAGCTCTTTGTTTCATTCTTTATATTGTTTTCTTTGTTTCTATTTTATTGATTTATTTGATTATTTATTGCAATTTACTCCTTTTTGGTGTGATTTCTTCTATAGTTTCCAGGTGTATTGTTACATTGTTAATATGAGATCTTTCCAGGTTTTTAAATGTATGCATTTAGTGATACTTGCTTTTTAGAACAGCATTCCTTGTGTTCCATAAATTTGTGCATACTGTGTATTTATTTTCATTCAACTCTAGAAAGTCTTCGACTTCTTTATTTCTGTATTAACTCATTTTTCATCAGTGGAGAGTTCATCAGTTTTCATAAGTTTGTAAGCTTTTTATTGTCTTTGTTTTTGGTGGTATCCAACTTTAATCCGTGATTTATAGGATGTAGGGAGTTCTTTCAATTTATTTGTTTCTGTTGAGTCTTGCTTTGTCTTTCAAATGGTCTGTTTTGGAGAACATTCTATGAAGTGCTGAGAAGAAGGTATATTCTTTTGTGTGTGGGCGAAATGTTCTGTTAAATAACTGTTAGGTTCTGTTATACCTGTTATAATAGCTTGTAACTCCTGCCAGATCCTGTCTTTCTCTGTTCAGTTTTATTTCTGGATGAACTGTTATTAATGAAATAGGATATTGAAGTCTCCCATAGTCACTGTGTGAAGGTCAATATATGATTTAAGCTGTAGCAGCTTTTATTTGTGTTTTAGAAATTAGATTGCTCTTGTGTTTGGGGCATAGATGTTAAGATTTGCAATGTCCTCTTCGTGTATTTTTTCTTTGATAAGTATGTAGTGTTTTTTTTTTTTTTTAAATCTCTCTCTTACGATCAGTTTTGGTGTGAAGTTTGTTTTGTCAGATATTAAAATGGCTACACCAGCTTGTTTTTTAGGGCCATTTGCTTGCAACACCTCTTTACAACCATTTATCCTGAGGTGTGTTTCTTGGATGCAGAAGAATGGATTTTGTTTCACATCCATTTGTTTATCTGTCTTTTCACTGGAAAATTGAAACTACTGATGTTGACAGATATCAGTGATCAACAGTTGTTGATTCCTATTATGTGTGCGTGTGCGTGTGCTTGTGTGTGTTTGTATATGTATGTATTTATTCCCTTCTTTTTCTGGACTGAGATTATTAATGATCTGTGTTTTCTTGTATATAGTTAACCTCTTTAGGTGGAGTTTACCTTTTAGCACCTTCTGCAATGCTAAATTTGTCAATACATGTCTTAAATTTGGTTTTATTATGGAATGTCTCATTTTTTCATATATAGTGATTTATAGCTTTTCTGGGCTGGCATTTGTGATCTCTTAAAGCCTGCAGCACATTTTTTCCAGGCTCTTCTGGCCTTTTGTATATCCACTGAGAAGTCAGGTATAATTCTTTACATGTTACCTGGTCTTTTTTTGTATACAAATTTTAATGTTTTGTCTTTGTTTTGTGTTCTTACTGATTTGATTATTTTGTGGTATGGGACTTTCTTTTTTGGTCCAGTCTATTTGGTTTTCTATATGCTTCTTGTGCTTTCTTAGGTATCTCCTTTTTTAGGTTAGAAATTTTTTTACAATTTTGTTGACAATATTTTTCTGCATCTTTGAGCTGGGATTCTTCTCCTTCTTCTATTCTTATGTTTGGTCTTTCATAGTGTTCCAGATTTTCAGGATATTTTGTGTCAGGAATTTTTTAAGAGTTACCATTCCCTTTTCTTTGACAGATGTATCTATATCTTCTATCTTATCTTTAATTCCTGAGATTATATCTTTCATGTCTTGTATTCTTCTGGTGAAGCTTGCCCCTGTGGTTCCTGTTCAAATTCCTAAAGATTTCATTTCCAGAATCATTTTAGTTTGTGGTTTCTTTATTTCTTTTCTTTTTTCTTTTTTTTTTTTGATGCAATACGCAGAGGTGAGGTTTATTATGGAGAGCTCTGGGTCGACACGTATACCACACAGGAGACAGAGGGATCCCTGAGTGATTGGGAGAAGGGCTATCTAAAGGAAGAAGTCACAAGTCCCAGGAGATGAGGGGATGTCAAAAGGAAATACCAAAAATGTCACAAGGGGAAACTCGGTTTCTTTATTTCTTATGAGGGCTATTTTCATTCAAACCACAATATCCATAGGGGCTGTTTTAAGCTCACTTTTTGTGCTTCGAATCTGTTGGAATATTCAGAACCTGTTGTGGTAGGATTGCTGGATACAAAATAAGACATTTTGTACTGTCTGTAATTTTGTTTTTGTGTTGGCATCTTGGATCGGGAAGATTGTAATTCTAGGTGCTGATACTCTGTTGGATGTGTGTTTTGTTCTTTAGTTTCTGTTTCTCTCTGGTTCTTAGGAGAGTATAGAAGCTATGGAAAAAATCTTCTGATGCCTTTATTGGCATGGAAGTTCCAGGGAAAATGTGCTTCTGGGTATTAAAACCTGAAACTTAGGAATTAGGATGTGCTGGGGATGGCATGGGGCTTTGCAATAGAGAGGAAAACTGAGTATTACATGGTGATCTGCTTAGTTAGTTCCCTGAGAATAGGGTCAGGTAGTAAGGAGAAAAGCAAAGCAAAAGGTCTGCTGAAACCTGGGGATAATATTGGGGGATTGCACTTAGAGGAGCGGAAGGTGACATGAGGAGCTTCAGTGAGTCTACCTGCTTCCTTGGGAGGAGAAGCCTGTGGGTTCCCAGGAGTTGGCAGTTGGGAAAAGGTAAGTAGTGGGGGAGGGAGGTCAGAAGAGGATGGTCTGTGAAATCAGTTGGAGGTGGGTGCAGGAAAGGGGGATGTAGCAGATACTCTGTTAGAGAGCTAGGGATGAAACTGGAGGATTTGATTTGGAGGAGCAGAATGAGAAGTGAAGGTTTGCAGTTAGTCTACCTGCTTCCCTGGCCAGAATGGTCTGTTTTTCTCATTTTGATTTTCTTTTCTTTCAGGTAGTGCCTGCTAGAGTTGTCGGTGAATGGAGTAAAGGAAAGAGTTGGGAGAGATGGATTAAAATGGGAAAATCTGTGGTATTTACTAGAGATGAGGCACAGAGCTGCTGTGGGTGCTCTGCCGATTTCTTGACAATTTGATAAGCAATTGTATTTGTTAGGGATTTAGTTTATAACCAGTTAATTGTGTGTGGGTGCATGCATGTGAGGATGCACCCTTATGGAGGTTAAAGGACAACTTGTAGGACTCTGTTCTCTCCTTCCACCATTTGAGTTCCAGGGATTAAATTAGGTTTTTAGGCTTGCTAGCAAGAGCTTTTACCCAGTGAGCTATCTTGCTGGCCCCTAGTGAAAACATTTTTTACTAACATGTATTAGTTGTAAATGATAACAGAGTTCATTAGGTATTTATATTCATGCACATAATATTCACTCATCAAATTCACATTCTTCTTAATCTCTAGTCATCCTTATTCTGCTTTCTAATTAACTTTTTAAGCTTAAGAATTTTGATTGTATCAATCATGAGCATCCCTGTTTTAATGCTGGCTCTTAGGTGTTATATCGAAGTGAGATTTAAATGGGCCTCAACAGGTGTGGTTCATTGCCTTATGTGATTTCCCACCATGGACAGTAACCAAGACCAGCACTAATCCAGAGCTCCCTGAGACAGGGCTTGGTGGACTCTGGATTAAGTCATCATGGTGCATGCCATCAGAGTATGTCATTTTGTATGTTTACTCTGGCATTCTGCAAGTAGCTGAACTCTTTGGTCAGCTAGTGTTTTCTGTTGAGTTGACACAGGAACTTATGAGACCTTATAACCACCCATTCAAAGTCATAGAAATCCCCACTAACAAGGCAGAGCAGACTATGTTCCAAATCCTCATTGGGGTAGTCTTTTTCCCTTTTGTAGATTGGCCAGAATGCTGTACTGTGGCTGGTACTATCCTCACCTGTGTTGTGGCAGCTCTGTCTGGTCTTTGAAGTGGGTCGAGCACCAAACTGTGAGTGGCTTCTGGTAAGAAGCAGTCTTTTTTTTTTTATATTTTTTTTTTATTAACTTGAGTATTTCTTATATACATTTCAAGTGTTATTCCCTTTCCCGGTATCCAGGCAAACATCCCCCTCCCCCTCCCCTTCCTTATGGGTGTTCCCCTCCCAACCCTCCCCCCATTGCCGCCCTCCCCCCACCAGTCTAGTTCACTGGGGGTTCAGTCTTAGCAGGACCCAGGGCTTTCCCTTCCACTGGTGCTCTTACTAGGATATTCATTGCTACCTATGAGGTCAGAGTCCAGGGTCAGTCCATGTATAGTCTTTGGGTAGGGGCTTAGTCCCTGGAAGCTCTGGTTGCTTGGCATTGTTGTACATATGGAGTCTCGAGCCCCTTCAAGCTCTTCCAGTGGTAAGAAGCAGTCTTAAGGCTCAGTATCCATCTCCTAGTTGAATGTAATAGGATACTCACTTCCATGAGTCCTTGAGTGGGCAGAAGTATAAGATCCCTTGAATCTAGTCTAGTTCATTAGCTGCATAACCCAAGTGTGTGATCTTGATAACTTACCGGGAGGTCCTCAAAAACATGATAAATAACTGAATGCTACAATAATTGTGGCTAGGTATGTATTGGTCAGGGCTTAGCCTAACAACTCTGCCTTACCAGCTCAGCTACCTTCCATTATGGTTCATAGGGACAGATATTCTTTCTTCTCCCAGTCCTCTATATCAGTGATCCTCCACACAGAGCTCTTTCTAGTATAGTCTGCTCTATGGTCAGGGTAGACCGCCCTCCAGGTTGGCATGTTGCCCCTCTCATGTTCATACCACAGGTCTCACAAGGTCCAGAACTAATATAATTGAAATTAAATGGGAGGCTAACCTTTTTCAGGTAGTTGGATACCTCAGACATCTAGCAACAAATCCTTATTGAGTGTGGATAGTAATGCCAGGAAGCTTGGTGGGTAGAGCTGGTTGAGACCCAGGAACTTGGTGGGCACATACTTGGGACCTAGGTGACTCCCCACTCCCTGCTAGATTCCTGGCCTGGAACACATGCCATGCTTCCTATGTTGGTCATGTAGCCAAAATCAGAGTTCTTCATGTTAGTAAGCTACCTAGAGGTCCTGAGGGCTTCCCATCCCAGATATTCCTCCCTTCAAAAGATATTTAATGTCAGGTCCACCCTGAGAGGTATTTGTATGCATCCATTTTCTGCCACGAATAGTCAATAAATAGTTTAGAACCATGGACTGTCTCTTCCAGCTACCACCACCATGGGGGAACATGCAGCATTGTTTACAGAGCCACAGCTTAAATCTCTCAAAGAAGGTCTAGAGGCCAGTCTTCAGCCTGCAGCCCCAACTCTATTCTCAGCTTTTCTGTGACTCCCAGTGGTGCCTGGATGTTTAAGAGTCAGAGAAACCAAAAGTCCTGTCCTCACTGCAGGTCCAGCATCCCTGAACCAGCCTGGATTTGCTCCTCATCTCAGATTGCATTTCCTACTCCTGGGGCAGCATCTTAGTGTTCCCCTGAAGTGCAGCATTGGGACACACAGTCAAACACTTCCAATGTTCTGCTACCCCAAGAGTGCCCAGTGGCTGGGCATATGCAGATCAATAACTGAGTGCTTTCACCCACATACTTGTCTTACTGGTTGACTGTTCTAGTGATATACAGAGGGAGTCCATAAAAATGGAGTGCAGCATGGTACATAAAAATGCCATGCTAACCTGCTACAGTAGTATTCTTAATTCTATTACCCTTTGAGTCTGTTTATTATCAACTTGCCAATTATTTAATGAACTGCATAGACCCCGTGCTACCAAAAATGCATCCTTGGGTGTTTGGCTTTCCACTGCAGAATAATCAACTTACCAGAGGCTAAACTCTTAAAAGAAAATAGACTTTCACTCTTTTGGTAGCTATCAACTGCCAATGGCTCCTCAGCTAGGCATGGGACATTATGCCTACTTCCTCTCTCCATGTTGGAATTTAGTTTTAAAAACCAATATAAGTTCTTATGTGCAACTGTCCTGCTGTATCAAGAAGTCACTGTTTCTTTGTTGTTATCTATGGCTCATTCTTCAGTGGAAGCCCACGCAGCCAAGAATATATGAAATTATCAAAGTACATTGTACAAAATTCTGTTAGAACTAGTGAAAAATTCAAAACAAAACATCTGTATGCAGTGTCTAGTGAATTTGAGGATTTCTAGCTGGTCAACCAAGAAATGTGATCTTGAGATATCAGTATTGCACAGGAAGTGTTTATTCCAGTTTTAATCAGATGCCCTTGATTTGTATATCATGCATTTCTAATACATTCATAATTTAAATATTTTAACACAAGAGTGACTTACAATAACAGAAATTGCCTGATTTTATTGCACTGGACGTAGACAAATGTCCCTGTGATTGGCTGGGCCTTTTTTATTTTGAGACAAGTCTCTCTACATAGCTGTTCTAGAATTCACCAGGTTGGTCCTGATCTCATGGAGATCCATGTGCTTCTGCCTCCTGAGTGCTGTAATTAAAGACATGTGCCACCATGGGAAGCTGGGCTTTTATTTATGATCTTCTACTTACTAAGTGACTAACTGGTAGAAGCTAATAACATGGAAATGTTTGATAAAGAGAAGGTTTATAGGATGGAGTAAAGTCTGATGCTGCTCAGAATAGTACTCAATTTAAAACAGTGCTTCTGGAACTTTCCATTTAATGTTTTCAGAACAGAGATGACAACTGAAAGAAATCTTAGGCTTGGTAAAAGGGACTATTGTATCCTGGTATAGCATAGGCACAACTACTCTCTTGTATTCTTCTTTGCATGCTTATCTTTCTCCATTTTGCCTACCTTTGCCTGCCTCTCATAGTTAAGACATCTACTTATCTTGGACACTGACGACAAGGCGTACAGTAGTAAAAACATTATCAGAGGAGCCGATATATGGGCCTTAGCTACTTTTTTGATATATGATGTTTTGACGCATGCTAAGTATAACCCACAAGGACATGGAGCACAGAGCTGACCTTCACTGAACACTGAGTTCAGAGTCCAAGTTGTTCCCATCTCACATACCTGTGTTCATGGTGGGGTACTTGGTTCTCACTTGGTTCTAGCATTACCCAAGACCATGTACCATAGATCCTTGTTACCTATGAGTACTCATCATTATTTCACTCCAGTGGTCTGCTTACTTTGATGACCCCATCAGTTTTCCTCTTTTCACTCACCTGTGTGGTTCTCTACTCAACTGCATCTAGCAGGATTATCGGTTATACCTCAACTTCTCTCACTTCCAATACAATCTTCTCTGTGCATTCACCCTCAAATCCACCCATGTTTATTTATGCTTATGTTCATGTAGTCTCAAGTACTCCACTGGATATTTCATATTTCCCCCCTTTCCCCTATTCAATCCCCAACTCTGCCCTTTACTGCCCCATAGACCCAAACTTATTGCTTTATTAGCCTTCTCTCTTTCCCTCTAAATTCAGCACATTTGCATCCTGTGGTTCATCCTCACACAATCCTCTTCAGCCTATGTCTCTGTCACTTCAGTTTGCCACATGCAGCTGGAACAAGTTGCCATCTGGTGCACAGGAAGGTGTCCCAAGATTCACAGGAAAGACACAATCTGAGCTCTCACCTTACTGCAAATTAACTTTAAATGGAGCTGATTTTCTATTGGTAAAAAGATCAAATAACTATTTCTGGTTCCCTTGGGTATCTTTAATGAAGACTGCACCAGGTATAAGCTAGCAGGCCCTATATTTTCTCTCCCTGGAAATGGATATATATATCTTATGGAGTCCCAAAATAAAGTGAAGATGCAGCAGAACATGGGAGCATTTCACATTTGCAAAGCCCCATGTTTGACCTACAGCATTAAAACATTGCTTCCTCCATCCTGAGCCTATTGCTCACATTTTCCCCCAGGATTAAAGCATAAAAACAGGCTTGAAAGATGGCTTAGACATTAAGAGAGCTTTTACAGAGGACCCAACTTTAAACAAGGTAAATACTTATACATTAAATATTGTTTGTCTCTGAAAGAGAGAATTATTGAGAGCAATTGTATTAAACTTTCTAAATATAATTTAGAAATCTATATAAAAGCAATTTAACTTCTTAGATTTGATCCTGGAAAACAAATATGAACATACACAGACAAAAAAGTTGGATTGTGACTCTCTGGGCCTCAACACACATATATACGTACATGAGTACATGAACACACACACACACACACACACACACACACACAGAGACCACATGCACACACTTAAAAATAGGTGGTCTAATCCCATGTAATCCCATGGGGAAGAGAGTTGAACCTTCAGTAGTATGGACACTCCAGAGAACTCAGAGTAAACAAGTACTTTCTGCCCATATTAATGACCCAAGAGGAAATTGCCTAGTGCCATTTGTGCCCTCTGGACACAGGGACCTAGGAGCAGTCAGGGGCAGGACCCTTCAGGTTTCTGCCTGCATCTAGAGTTGAAAGCCATTTGCCAAGATTGTCTACATACTTGAGAGCAGAGTTATCTATTCCCAGATATGTCTGGAAGAAAACAGGTGTACAAGAGTGCTGATACACAGGCGTCCAGGAGGGCCAAGCCACTTTCAGAGACACCAAGACAAGCTAACACCAGAGACAGCCTGATGGTAAGAGGTAAGCACAGGAACTCAAGCAACAGAAACCAAGACAACTTGGCAGCATCAGGGCCCAGTTCTCCCACCAAAGCAAATACTGGATAGCCAAACACACCAGAAAAGCAAGATTTGGATTTAAAACCACATTTTATGATGATGATGGAGGACTTTAAGAAGGACACAAATAACTCCCTTAAAGAAATACAGACAACACAAGTAAACAAGTAGAAGCCCTAAAGGAAGAAACACAAAAGTCCCTTAAAGAATTACAGGAAAACACAACCAAACAGGTGAAGGAAATGGATAAAATCATCCAGGATTTAAAAATGGAAATAGAGTAGTGTCAACTGAAAAAAAAAACAGGAAATAGAAACAATAAAGAAAGCATAAAGAGAGAAAACCCTGGAGATAGAAAACCTAGGGAAGAGATCAGGAGTCATAGATGCAAGCATCAACAACAAAATACAAGACATAGAAGAGAGGATCTCAGGGTCAGAAGATACCATAGAAAACATCGACACAACCATCAAACATAATGTAAAATGCAAAAAGCTCCTAGCCTAAAACATCCAGGAAATCCAGGACACAATGAAAAGATGAAACCTAAGGATAATAGGTATAACAGAGAGGGAAGACTCCCAACTTAAAGGGCCAGTAAATATCTTCAACAAAATCATAGAAGAAAACTTCCTAAACCTAAAGAAAGAAATGCCCATAAACATACAAGAAGCCTAAAGAACTCCAAATAAATTGGACCAGAAAAGAAATTCCTCCTGTCACATAATAGTCAAAACACCAAATGCACAAAACAAATAAAGGATATTAAAAGCAATAAGGGGAAAAGGTCAAGTAACATATAAAGGCAGACATATCAGAATTATACCAAATGTCTCACCAGAGACTATGAAAGCCAGATGATCCTGGGAAGATGTCATACGGACCCAAAGAGAACACAAATGCCAGCCCAGGTTACTATATCCAGCAAAACTCTCAATTAACATAGATGGATAAACAAAGATATTCCATGACAAAACCAAATTTATGCAATATCTTTTTACAAATCCAGCTTTACAAAGGATAACAGATGGAAAACTCCAACACAAGTAGGGAAACTACAAACTAGAAAAAGCAAGAAAGTAATTTCCTTACAATGACACCAAAAGAAGAGAGAGACACAAACATAATTCCACATATAACAACAAAAATAACAGGAAGCAATGATCACTATTCCTTAATATGGGTTAACATCAATGGACTCAATTCCCCAGTAAAAAGACATAGATTAACAGACTGAATACGAAAAGAGGACCCAGCATTTTGTGGCTTACAGGAAACACACCTCGGAGATAAAGACAGACACTACCTCAGAGTAAAAGACTGGAAAACAGTTTTCCAAGCAAATGGTCCAAAGAAACAAGCTGGAGTAGCCATTCTAATATCCAATAAAATAGACTTTCAAACAAAAGTTATCAAAAAAGATAAGGAAGGAAACTTCATAGTCATCAAAGGAAAAATCCACCAAGATGAACTCTCAATCTTAAATATCTATGCTCCAAATGCAAGGGCTCCTACATTCATAAAAGAAACCTGCACCTCACACAATAATAGTAGGAGATTTCAATACCCCACTGTCATCAATGGACAGATCATGGAAACAGAAATTAAACAGAGGCATAGAGAGACTAACAGAAGTTATGAATCAAATGGATTTAACAGATATTTATAGAACATTTTATTGTAAAACAGAAAAGTATACCTTTTTCTCAGTACCTCATGGTACCTTTTGAAAAACTGACCATATAATCGGTCACAAAACAGGCTGCAACAGATACAGGTAGATTGAAATAATCCCATGCATCCTATCAGATTACCACGGACTAAGGCTGGTCTTCAATAACAACAAAAACCGCAGAAAGCCCACATATACCTGGAAGACGAACAACGGTTTACTCAGTGATAAATTGGTCAAAGAAGACATAAATTAAAGCCTTTTTAGAATTTAGTGAAAATGATAGTACAACATACCCAAACTTATGGGACACAATGAATGCTGTGCTAAGAAGAAAACACATAGCTCTGAGTGCCTGTAGAAAGAAACAGGAGAGAGTATATATCAGCAGCTTGACAGCACACCTAAAAGCTCTAAAACAAAAAGAAATAAATACACCCAAGAGGAGTAGAAGGCAGGAAATAATGAAACTCGGGCTTGAAATCAACCAAGTAGAAACAAAAAGGGTCATACAAAGAATCAAATAAACCAGAAGCTGATTCTTTGAGAAAATCAACAAGATAAACTCTTAGCCAGACTAACCAGAGGGCACAGAGAGTGTATCCAAATTAACAACATTAGAAATGAAAAGTGAAACAAAACAACAGATTCTGAGGAAACTCAAAAAAATCATCAGATCTTACTGCAAAAGCCTATATTCAACAAAACTGGAAAATCTGGAGGAAATGGACAATTTCCTAGAAAAATACCAGGTACCAAAGTTAAATCATTATCAAATAAACCATCTAAACAATCCCATAACTCCTAAAGAAATAGAAGCATTTATTAAAAGTCTCCCAACCAAAAAGAGCCCAGGATCAGATGGGTTTACTGTAGAATTTATCAGACCTTCATAGAAGACCTCATACCAATACTGTCCAAAGTATTCCACAAAATAGAAACAGAAGGAGCAGTACCCAATTCTTTCTATGAAGCCTCAATTATGCTTACACCTAAATTACACAAAGACCCAACAAAGAAAGAAAACTTCAGACCAATTTCATTTATGAATATCGATGCAAAAATAACACAATAAAATTCTTGAAAACTGAGTCAAAGAACACTTTGAAACAATCATCCATCATGACCAAGTAGACTTCATCCCAGTGATGTAGGGATGGTTCAATATATGGAAATCCATCAAACTAAGCCACTATGTAAACAAACTCAAAGATAAAATCGACATGGTCATTTCATTGGGTGCTGAGAAAGCATTTGTCAAAATTCAACATCCCTTCATGTTAACAGTCCTGGAAAGATCAGGAATTCAAGGCCCATACCTAAACATAGTAAAAGCCATATACAGCCAACCAGTAGCAAACATCAAACATAATGGAGAGAAACTTGAATCAATTCCACTAAAATCAGGGACTAGACAAAGTTTGCCCACTTCTCCCTACTTATTCAATATAGAACTCGAAGTCCTAGCAAGAGCAATTAGACAATGAAAGGAGGTCAAAGGGATACAAATTGGAAAGTAAGAAGTCAAAATGTCACTATTTGCAGATGATATGGTATTATACTTAAGTGACCCCAAAAGTTCCACCAGAGAATTACTAAACCTGATAAACAATTTCAGCAAAGTGGCTGAGTATAAAATGAACTCAAACAAATCAGTAACCTCTCTCTACTCAAAGGGTAAATAGGCTGAGAAATAGAAAAATGACACCATTCACAATATTCCCAAATAATATAAAATACCTTGGTATGACTTTAACCAATCAAGTGAAAGATCTGTATGATAAGAACTTCAAGTCTCTGAAGAAAGAAATTGAAGAAGATCTCAGAAGATGGAAAGATCTTCCATGCTCATGGATTGGCAGGATTAATATAGTAAAAATGGCTATTTTGCCAAAAGCAATCCACAGATTCAATGCAATCCCCATCAAAATTCCAACTCAATTCTTCATAAACTTAGAAAGAGCAATTTGCAAATTCATTTGCAATAACAAAAAAACCAAAGATAGTGAAAACTATACTCAACAATAAAAGAACATCTGGGGGAATCACCGTCCCTGACCTTAAGCAGTATTACAGAGCAATAGTGATAAAAACTGTATGGTATTGGTACAAAGACATTCAGGAAGATCAATAGAATAGAATTGAAGACCCAGAAATGAACCCAGAAACCTATGGTCACTTGATTTTTACAAAGAAGCTAAAACCATCCAGTAGAAATAAGATAGTATTTTCAACAAGTGTTGTTGGTTCACCAGGAGGTCAGCATGTAGAAGAATGCAAGTTGACCCATTCTTATTGCCCTGTATAAAGCTCAAGTGGATCAAGGACCTCGACATCAAACCAGATATACTCAAATAGAAGGAAAAGTGGGGAAGAGTCTCAAACACATGGGCACTGGGGAACATTTCCTGAAAAATACACTAATGGCTTATGCTCTAAGATCAAGAACCAACAAACGGGACTGCATAAAACTGCAAAGCTTCTTTAAGGCAAAGGACACTGTCATTTGGACAAAATGGCAACCAAGAGATTGGAAAAACATCTCTACCAATCCTACATCCGATAGAGGGCTGATATCCAGAATATACAAAGAACTCAAGAAGTTAGACTCTAGAGAGCCAAATAACCCTATTAACAAATGGGGTAGAGAGCTAAACAGAATTCTCAGCCAAGGAATATCGAATGGCTGAGAAGTACCTAAAGAAATGCTCAACTTCCTTAGTCATCATAGAAATGCAAATTGAAACCTTGAGATTTCACCTCACACCAGTCAGAATGGCTAAGATCAAAAACTCAGGTAACAACAGATGCTGGAGACAATCTCACACTCCTCCATTGTTGGTGGGATTGCAAAGTGGTACAACTACTCTGGAAATCAGTTTGAAGATTTCTCAGAAAACTGGACTTTGCTATACCACTTGTGGGCATATACTCAAAAGATGCTCCAACATACAACAAAGACACATGCTCCACTATGTTCATAGCAGCCTTATTTATAATAGCCAGAAGGTGGAAAGAACCCAGATGCCCTTTAACAGAGGGATGGATACAGAAAATGTGGTACACAATGGAATACTACTCAGCTATCAAAAACAATGACTTCATGAAATTCATAGGCAAATGGATGGAACTAGACAACATCATCCTGAGTGAGGTAATCCAATCACAGAAAACCACACATGGTATGTGCTCACTGATAAGTGGATATTAGCCCAAAAGCTTGAATTACCCAAGATAAAATCCACAGACCACATGAAGCTCAAGAAGAAGGATGACCAAAATGTGAATGCTTCCACTCCTTCTTAAAAGGGATAACAAAAATTTCCATAGGAGGGGATAGGGAGGCAAAGTTTGGACCAGAGACTGAAGGAAGGGCCATTCAGTGCCTGCACCACACATGCTCCATAAATATACAGCCACCAAAACTTGATAAGATTGATGACGCTAAAAAATGCATGTGGTAAGGGACCGGATATAGATCTCTCCTTAGAGACACATCCAGAGCATGTCAAATAGAGACAAATGCTAGCAGCAAACCATTGAACTGAGAACAGGACCCCTGTTGGAGGAATTAGTAAAAGGATTGAAAGGTGAAGGGACTTGCAACCCCATAAGAACAACAATGCCAATCAGCCCGAGCTCCCAGGGACTAAACCACTACCCAAAGATTATACATGGACTGACCCATGGCTCCAGCTGCATATGTAGCAGAGGATGGCCTTGTTGGGCAACTAATGAAAGAGAAGCCATTGGTTCTGCCAAAGTTGGAAGCCCAGTGTAAGGGAATGTCAGGAGAAGTTGGGGAGAGGTTGGATGTGGTGGGGGAACAGCCTTATAGAAGTGGAGGGGCCTTATGGACTGGAAACCAGGAAGGCAATAACATTTGAAATATAAATAAAAATATCCAATAAAAAGGTTGTCTAGAAAGGCAAAAACCGAGTCAATTCTAATTCATCTGTTTTGATAAGTATACAACCAGCTGACCTCCAGTTTTCACAGTTTTGTATTGCCTATTAGTGCTAGACAAGAATACATGTCACCTGCAGAAGAGTGTTATTTGTAGGATGTTACTCTACCTCCTGTTGAATTGGTATTTTATAATTCTTGTAAAAATGCAGCAATTCAAAATCATTTTAAGACTTGAAAATATTTAAATGGATTTTAATAAAGTAACTTCCCACGGGTGTAATTGTGCATTCTAAATATGAAATATATTCTAGTTTTTGTTATTTTAGGCTTATGTAATATGGCATTTCCCACCTGTCTCACTGTGTACCCTAAATTGGAAATATGTTCAAGATTTTGTTATTTTAGACATATGTAATATGGTCCCAGGTGACCCCAGATTCACTTAAGGATTGGGAAAAATGTCTACATATCTTAGGAATTGATTGAATATTTTTGTTTCTCTGGTCGCCTAGTAATAACCCACTGAATTTGCTCACTGAAAATAAATTAAACTCTATTGCACTTACATACATTAATTCTTATGAATTTTGTATCTAGATTGACAATTAAAAGAATAAAATACAATTTTAAAGATTTATTTTTCAAACTGGTAGTACAACTTTCCAAAGGTATGAAAGAATACAAAGTTGTCTCCAAGTTTCATCTCCCTAGTCACCTACTGCCCTATTTCCTTTTGTAAAGTAGTAATAGTAATCACATTTTTATATTCCTTTCCAGAAACAGCTTATACATACAATCCATTCTGTACTTACAATTTTCCCCTTTTTATATACAAAGAGTAAAACATAATACTCACTTTGCTGTGCCTTGCTTTTCCTATCTAATGATGTAACTTGGAGATCACCTTAAATCACTAGTGATATCCATGTTTTGTTCCTTTTTGTCTCTGAGGAGTCTGCTGTAAGAACGTTATCAGTTTCAGGAGGCAGAATCCATGTGATGCAATTTCAATAGCTTCTAATCTTTAGTTTTCAAACAATACATCAACAAATACCTCTTTGTTTTGAGTATTTTACAAACATACCAGTATATGTATTTCTAGAAGTGGAAATGTATTTGTGGTTTTGATTACTTTTAAATGCTTTTATTTTGATGAGAAAAGTCATTTCTGGACTTGCTATTTTCCAAAAGTTCTTGTGAGGAACATACCATGATATCAGTTTTTTAAACAACTGAGACACCCCTTAACATATGTTAGTTCTTTCAGACTTTACTTTCTCTAAATCAGTAAACAAGGCCCAATCTCCCTCACCTCCAGCTGTTCCTCAAATCTGTCAGATTACTTTCTGTAAATGCAAGGTTTTTCTGCTCGTTTCTCCCCAGACCTCACATGATCTTTGTCATAGCTGTCTGTGGTCATGCACCTTAGAGTACAACTGAACCCTCAACAGAGCCCTTAACACTGCTGCCTCACTTCTGAAGCCCTTAAATCTCCTGCACTGGTGCTCGATTGCCGCTTCCTCTGGTAGCCCTATGATTCCAGTGGTTTCAAAGAAATTACACATCTAATTCTTTTTCAATTTGCATTAGGGTGAAAAAGATGAAAGGAAATGGTCTTTATCCCAATGATTAGGCTAGAATCCAAGTCATAGTTTTTAAACATTAAATGAATAGATTTTCCTTTGGAATGTATGAAAGACACTACTGCATAGTGGGCTTTGACTTGTGAGTGTGGCCTCTTCCATGGGCTTTCTTTCCTGTATGGGTCCTCTGATGTACAATAAGGTTGGATTTCTGGGTAAAGGCTTTCCCACATTCTGTACACTTATAGGGCTTCTCTCCAGTGTGAGTTCTTTGATGTACAGTGAATGTTGATTTTTCCCTGAATGCTTTGCCACATTCTGTGCATTCATAGGGCTTTTCTCCTGTGTGTGTTCTCTGATGGATAATGAGCTGTGACTTCTGGCTGAAAGCTTTCCAGCACACAAGGCATTCATAGGGTTTCTCTCCTGTGTGGATCCTCTGATGGATAATGAGTTTTGACTTTTCTCGAAAGGCCTTTCCACATTCATTACATTTGTAAGGTTTTTCTTCTGTATGGGTTCTTTGATGTATAATGAGATAGGACTTCTGGGAAAATGCCTTCTCACATTCATTGCATTCATAGGGCTTCTCACCAGTGTGGCCTCGTTGATGTAGCATGAGGTAGGATTTCTGAGAGAAGGCTTTTTCACATTCATTACACTCAAATGGTTTCTCTCCTGAATGAGTTCTTTGATGCACACCCAGATTTGATTTTTGGGTGAAAGTTTTCCCACATACATCACATTCATAGGGCTTCTCACCAGTGTGAGTTCTTTGGTGCACAATGAGGGTTGATTTCTCATTGAAAGACTTCCCACATTCAATACACTTATGAGGTTTCTCTCCAGTGTGAGTTCTCTGATGTATAACAAGGGTTGACTTATCACTGAATGTTTTCTTACACTCATTACATTCATGAGGCTTCTTTCCTGTGTGAGTACTATGGTGTATAATTAGGTCAAGTTTCTGTATGAAAGATTCCCCACACTTGGTACACTCATAGGTTTTTTCTCCTGTGTGGGTTTTTTGATGGACAATGAGGTTTGATTTCTGTGTAAAGGCTTTCCCACATTCATTACATTCATAAGGCTTCTCTCCTGTATGAGTTCTATAATGTATGATGACAGTTGACTTTTCTCTAAAGGCTTTGCCACATTCTGGACATGCAAAGGGTCTTTCTCCTGTATGAGTTCTGAGGTGTATAATGAGCTGAGACTTTTGGCTAAAGGCTTTTCCACACTCAGAACATTCAAATGGTTTTTCTCCTGTATGAGTTCTCCAATGGACAATGAGATGTGACTTTTTGCTGAAGGTTTTCTGACATGCAGTACATTCAAAAGGCCTCTCTCCATTTTTAATTCGTTGATGAAGGCTAAGGCCTTTCTTTTGCCTGAGGGTTTTTTCATATTCTTTATATCCATAGGGTTTCATCATGAAATTAGGATTTGCATATTCTGTATGGAAGAAAAATTTTGCACACCCAGTATCATGTTTATTTTCTGTAGAGCTTCTAGTAAGTAAGTTGAAATTGTCTACCATGTTATTTCCAAATGATTCAAATTGATGGGATCTTTGCATTGGAACAACAAGACTTGTGCTCACATGAAATGCATTTCCAAATTCAGTATGGTTCTGGCCACTCTTGGTAATTATTTTGTCATTAGGGAATCCAACTTGCATCAACAGATACTTATCTTGTTTATCTTGATGTTGCCTCTCAAATTGTTCATTAACTTGGCAGACTTCTAGAAAAAAATGCAATAAATTATGTTTATACTTTGTCAGTATGGAGAATAGAACTGCTGTGACCTCAACTGTTATTGCCATATTACTACTAACCACCAGAGATGCAGATCTAGCAGATCCTAGGTAGTGTTTGGCTCTTTCTAAGTGATGTGAGCCAGATGAGGTAATCGCATCATTTTATCAGAGTGGCAAGGGAGAGATAGGAACTTTTAGTATACACTCATGTTCTGCCAGTTTTATGACCAAGTTCTTAGTTAAAAGAACTTTTTTTTGACACAGGGTCTCACTATGTAGACCTGGCTGGCCTGGAATTTGTTACATAGAGTAGGCTAACTGATAGAGATCCATCTGCCTTAGCCTCCTGAGTGCATGTGTAGGAATGCTGATTCCTGTCTTAGCTATATGAACTTCTGACTACACATGATTTATATAGTATTTCCCTCTAGGGAAAAATGTAGCGCTGTGCTTCCTAAACTCAATATTAATAATCCAGGATCCACATGACAGAAAATCTATAATAATGAGCTCAACAAAATCAAAATTTACTCAATCTGCATTCACAAGTGTATCTCCTTAACACATATACAGCTTTTCAACACCACTGTTTCTGCTGTCTACTTTATTTCCCTTACAAACTGTGCATAGTTTAACTCAATGACTTTTATGATATTTCATTATCTATATTACCCTCCCTTCTTTTATATTTTGCTATATTCCAAATCTATATGACTTTTAAAAGGCAGTTGTATCATTTTACAAAAAGCTTATTCTGACCTTCCTATATACTTTAAATTTTGATTAACATCTAATGTGCTTAATGTTAATAATCTGTACTACTTACTTAGACAATTAAACTACAAACTTGTCTTTAATTTCATATTTCATTCTCTATAAAATATTTCATATTTTAACAACTCTAAATCCAAATATAGCTTAAAATCAATGCTGCCAATATGCCATAACTTAATTAGTGGCAATATTTGGTGGCACAACTTAAAATAAATGGTGTCTTGAATCTAACCAAATACAACTCTATTATGCACATAAATATAAATTGTTTTTTTAGTTTACTTAAATATGAATTATTTTTTAGTTTACTTAAATATTTTAGATTTAATCATTTTATGTATATAAGGTGTTTTGCTTGCATGTATGTTGCCTGGTACCCATAGATGTCAGAATAGGGAGCCATACCCCTGGAACTAGGATGGTTGTGAAGTACCATGTCAATGTTGAGAACTGAACCCAGGTCTTTTACAAGAGCAATACAAGCACTCTTTTTTTTTTTTTGGTTCTTTTTTTCGGAGGTGGGGACCGAACCCAGCGCCTTGCGCTTCCTAGGTAAGCGCTCTACCACTGAGCTAAATCCCCAGCCCCACAAGCACTCTTAACCATTGAACTACCTCTAAAGTCTCTGTAATTTCTAAGATTGTATTATGAAAATCTTCAAGCATAGAGAAAAGATGAGACAAGTAGACTACAACTACTACTCAAGTTTCTAATTGGATTTCATAGCGTAGGATTTACTATAGTAGCGATGAATTTTAAAATAGGTCCTATGGTTGTGGTTTCCCTTTCTGTGACTTCCTTTCTCTAGATAGAAAAGCACGAGTTCTTAGCAAGAGATGAACACTGAGTCATAAGAAGAGGACCCCCCAGTGCAGGGGAATGTGGGGGGGCAGTAAGGGAGATGGATGGGGGGGGGAACACCCGTATGGGGGAGGGGGAGATGGTGGGGGTCTTATGGACAGGAAACCGGGAAAGGGAATAACACTTGAAATGTAAGTAAAGAAATATATCTAATTAAAAAAAAAAGAAGAGGTCTCACAAGTTGCATTTAAAAAGAGTCAAACCACATCTAGGATCTGCTAACTCTGAACCTCCTTAGGTGGTCAGAAGTAGTAAAATGTCTGTGGTTTAGGTCATGTGGATTATCTAGACCAGGAGTAAATCATGACTCAGCTTTTCACTTGATCTAATCTATTTGTATTATAAAATAAGAAGCAATACTGTACTCAGGTACATAAAATAAAAAAAAAGGAATCTTAAGGAAAAGGAATAATGAGTTTATATACACAAATATATATTTGTTATGTTCTCAGAAAGTGAAAAGGGACAAAAATGTGCATAGGAGCCAAGTTTGGTGGTTCACATCTTTAATCTCAGCATTTCAGAAGCATATGCAGGAGAGGAGATTTCTGTGACTTAAAAGGCCATATTGGTCTACATTGTGAGTCCCAGGCCAGCCAAGGCTAAACAATTGGACCCTGTCTCAAAAACCAAATCAAACCAAGCCAAGCCAAACCAAACCAAACCAAACCAAGCCAAACCAAACCAAACCAAACCATAGTACATAGCAGAGTAAAATTTTAAAGAATTAGATCAATGTTTAAATGTTAATATAGGGTTATGATGTAAGAAACCAATGAGAAGATAAACCTTTAAATTCCACAAATGGTTGCCCGTGAGAAAAAGAAGACAAGAAAGGGAAAGGGAAGATGCTAGGCTGATATTTTTACATTTTACATTTATTTATTTATTTTGTATGTTATGTGAGCTCACATACCATAGCACATATGTGGTGGCCAGAGGACAACTTGTAGGAGTCAGTTCTCACCCTCTACCCTGTGGGTTTCAGGAACTGAATTCAGGTCAACAGACTTGGCAATAAACATTTTATCTCCAGAGTTGCTTCCTCAGCCCTGAGCTGTTCTTAGTAACCTGGTTTTCTAGATTTCATTTCAGAACCATGACATCTTATAAAATCATCAGCAAAACTGAATAAAAAATTTCCCTAATATTGGTAGATACCTTGTCATTTCTATTTCCCAATGAGAAGTTTCAATTTTCAGAGATACCAACATCATTGCTTCATTTGACTCCATACACTCTGTGTGCGTAGCAGACTCAGAATGATACTTTCAGATGAAAAATGAATCAAAACATGACCTTAAACTATCCATGACCTTAGTTTAATCTAGGGATCTGCAAGGTAAAAGAAATGAGGGGACCCAGCCTTGTAAAATTTCTTTTGACTATCAAACAAATGCTGGGGCATTCATGCATGTGCATCTAAGAACACATACACAAATGTACACTAAAATCTAATAAAATAAAAACTACTAGAATTTGATGTAGAAATATCAATTTGAAGACATAGGTCTTTCCTTTAAAGAATTTTATACATAATCTCTACCACCTATGAATGAAAATGTTTAAAAGTGATTTAATAATTAATCAATTTGTGGCACCTTTTATAATGGCCTGAAATAATATCAAAAACCTTAGGATAACTCTAATCAACAAATGAAAGCCTTATATGATAAAAACTTTGAGAAATTATAGAAGCTACCACAAAACGGAAATATCTCTGATGCATGTGGACCATTAGGATTAATAGAGTAAAAATGGCCATCCTACCAAAAGCAATTCCCATGAGAATTACAACATAATTCTTCACAATCTTCAGCTTCATGTGTAAACACAACAAACTCAGGATAGCTAAAACAGTCCTGAATAATAAACAAACTGCTAGAGGTCTTATGCTTTTCAATTTTAAATTGTACTACAGAGCTATAGAAACATAAACAGCATGGTATTGGCACAAAAACAGACACATTAACCAATGAAATTTAATTGAAGACCAGGCATAAATCCACATATCTATAGACACCTGATTTTTGATATTGAAGCCAGAAATGCATGTTGGAAAAAAGACAGCATCTTTGACAAATGGTGTTGGTGAAACTGGATGTCACCATATAGATCCATACTTATCATGCTGCACAAACTTAAGCTGAAATGGATCAAAGACCTGAACATAAAACCAGATACTGAGAAGGGCAAGTAAGTGGTGGAGAAATGGAAGAGAAAGAGAAATAAGGATGTAGGCACAATGAAGACAGGTAGAACTGGAGACTCAAGGGTAGTAAGGAGCAGCCTGATGGGAATAGATACCACCTGGAACCATGGTGGGGTCCTGGCCTGTGCTGACATCTGAGCTGTTGCTCAGGGACACTAATGCCTGAGGGCTGTGCAGAAATGGCCCCACCCCTTACCTGGGAGTGCTGGCCCTAGAGGCATGAAAGCAGGAAAGCTGACCCCTTAGCCAGCTGCAGTACTCAGGACAGTGGCCTACACCCTGTGGAAGTTGCAGGTGAGCCAGCCCTACCCCTTGTTTCCCTGTGGTGGTGTGGGCAAGGGAGAGATAACCTCTTCCCACATCGCCCTCACCATCTCTGGCAAACAGGAGATCTGGACCTGGGGTCATGAGAACAGGGAAGATGGGCATAGTATTCACCAGCTGCAGCACTTGGAAGAGCAGGCCCAACACATCACCTAAACAATATCATAGAGCTGTCCATTGATGTGTGAGTTACAAATGAGCCATCCCAAAGAGTGTGAGTATGGGAGAACCAGCCCTACCTCTTGTCTGCTAAGTGATGGCTTTGGTAAGGGATAGATCCCCTCCCTTCCCTTTTGCTCTTGCCACTGGAGGCAGACAGAGGAGCTGGCCTGATGGGGTCATGAGAGCAGGAGAGCTAGTCCTTCCCCTCACATGCTGCAGCATTTGGGAGAGCAGGTGCTGTACCTTACCTGGGCAGCAAAGTAGAACTAACCAAGATGGCAGCAGGGGTGTAGGTGAACTGGTCCCAAGGGTGTGAGTGCAGGAGAGCTGGCCCTGCCTCTTGTCTGCTAGGTGGTGGCATTGACAAGGGAGAAATACCCTCCTCCCCTCCCTCATCCCTCACCATCTATGGCAGACTGGAGAAGTGGCCCTGAGATTATGAGAGTAGGAGAACTGGCTGTGTCCCTTACTGGCCACAGTACTTGGGAGAGCAGGCCTGGGACCCTACCTGGGCAGCAGGGTAAAGCTGGTTGTGGTTGTGGGGGTTGTAGGTGAGCAGTCCCCAAGTGGGAGAGAATGTGAGAGCCTGTGGGCTGATCATCTCTGGGCTTTGGATTGGCCCACCCTAATATCTACCACCATTGATAGACTGAAATATATGAAGGAACATGCTTTCCAGGATCTCCATGGCTCATGGCAAAACTAGGGTATCTGAGAGGAATCTCAGTTCGGTTCCAGTATTGATAGAGTAGTATAAGACAGAGGCCTAGTACCAGACCAAGACATCATTGCAATGAACATTTTCAAGCAAAGAATTATGGACAAAAGTGAATACTTTGGGACCCATTATGATATACAAAAGCTTCCATAACAAGATTTTTTTCTCTGTGTGTATGTGGGGAGGGGTGGGAGGGGTTTGCAAGGATGGAGGGTGGGTATGAGGGTAGGGAGAGAGGAATGGGATTGGAGTGCATGATGTGAAATTCACAAAGAACCAATAAAAACTTTTAAAAAAATCAGGTATACTGAACCTTATAGAAGAGAAACTGGGGAGTAGCCTTGAACTCATTAACACAGGAAAAGATCTTCTGATAGCACAGATACAAAGATTAACAATTAATAAATAGAACCATATGAAACTAACAAATTTCTGTACAACAAAAGGATACTGTCATTTGGAAAAAGTGACAGCCTACAGAATGGGAAAACATTTTTTACCAACCATACAACTGACAGAGTGATAATTCCAAAATATAGTGGAGCAGAGACTGAAGGAAAGGTCATCCCGAGACTGCCCCACTTGGGGATCCATTCCATATGCAGTCACCAAATCCAGTCACTACTGGGGATGCCAAGAAGTGCATGCTGACAGGAGACTGATATAGCTGTCTCCTGAGAGGCTCTGCCAGAGTCTTACCAATACAGAAGCAGATGGTTATAGCCAACCATCGGACTGAGCGGGGAGGGGGGGACCTCAATGGAGGAGTTAGGGGAAGGACTGTATGAGCTGAAGGGGTTTGCAACTCCATAGGAAGAACAACAACATCAACCAACCAGACACCCTAGAGTTCCCAGAGACTAAACCACCAACCAAAGAATAAACATGGAGGAACCTATGGCTCCAGCTGTATATGTAGCAGAGGATGGACTTATCTGGCCTTAACAGGAGGGGAGGCCCTAGGTCCTGTGAAGATTCATTTCTCCCAGTGTAGGGGAATGCTACGGTGGTGAGGCAGGAGTGGGGGGTGGGTGGGTATGGAAGAACCCTCATAGAAGCAGGAGGAGGGGGAATGGGGGATGTGATAGGGGGTTTGTATAGGGGAAACTGGGATGGGGACAATATTTGAAATACAAATAAATAGAATAACCAATAAAAATAAAAAAGAATTCAAGAAACAGATATCAAGAAAACAAATAAAATGGGCTACAAATCTAAACAGAGAATTCTCAATTGAGAAAACTCTTAAAGAAATATTCAGCATCCTTAGCCACCAAGGAACTACTTTGAGATTTCATCTTATACCTGTCAGAATGGCAATGTCTAAGGTCCAAAAAAAAAAAAAAAAAAAAAAAAACCAACCAACCAACCAACCAACCAAACAAACAAACAAACAAAAAACCCACCCAAATCCCCAAACCACAATTGACAGCTCATGCTGGTGAGGATGTAAAGCAAGGGAACATTTCTACATTGGTGGGAATGTAAACTTGTACTACTTCTATGGAAATCAGCATGGCACTTCCCTGGGAAGAGGGTAATTGATCTATGTCAAGAACCAGCTGTATCACTTTTAGGCATATACCCAACTGATGCTTTATCCTACCCCAGCAACACTAGCTCAATCATATTCATTGCTGTTCTATTCATAATAGTTAGAAACTGGAAACAACCAAGATACCCCTCAACAGAAGAATGGATAAAGAAAATGTGGTACATTTATTTATACAATGGAGTACTACTCAGTTTAAAAAACGAAATCATGAAATTACAAGTAAATAGATATAACTAGAAAAACAATCATCCTGAGTAAGGTAACACAGATCCAGAAATATTGATATATATTTGCTGATTACATGATTATTAGCTGTTACATAAAGGTGTAGTCTGTAGAACTATGGAGGTCAGTTATGGAGTGTGTGTGTGTGTGTGTGTGTGTGCGCGTGCGCACGCGTGTGTGCATGTAGATCTCTCTAGGAATGGGAAATAGAATAGATAGTTATGGATGGATGGTGGAGGGGTGGGGAAGACTGGAACAGGGGGATCAATTGGAGGGGTGAAGAAGAGAGAGAGGAGAGGAAATATGGAGAGACAGTTAAAATTAAGGTCCATTTGAAGGGTAGTATGGAAATCTAATACAGTAGAAGCTTCCTAAAATACATGAAAGTAATCTAAATGAAATCACCAAATTATGGGGGGAGACAGCCTCAACTGACCATCTTTTATTATCAAATGAAGCTTCTACTACTGGGATTGGATTATAATTGAGTTGTTGGCCAAATAGGTTCTATGGGAAACCCCAAACAATTCAGCCTGTTGCCAAGACTATATGTAGTTCTCCACAAATGGACTTGCTGAAGACAATACCTACACAATTTATCAAACATGGAGAATTCCAGCTGGTGCCTACACAGACTTCATTCCTATGTGCGGTGGTATCTTTAGTATAGGAAGATACTCTGCATATTACCAAAAGAGAAGTGTAAACACCAAACCAGCCAAATCCCCTCTAATAATGGTACTCTGCCTGTAAGATATGCTAGTGTAATGGTGGTAAAAAGCTTCTGGGAGTAACCAACCAATACCTGATTTTACTTAAGACCCACTCCCTGAGATGTAACCCCTATCCGACACTGCTTGGAGTGATCAAGAACTTCTGCCTGAAAGATGTGCTGGGGTAAAGGTGTGCAGAACTTGGAGTGGCCAACTGGTCCAACTCAAGACATACATCATGAGAGGAAGCCCATACCTGACACTGCCTGGATGGTCAGGAACCAGAGGCTGGATAGCCCAGATACCTAGGATAGAACCAAAACACAACTGGCAAAAAAAGTCAATGAAACAATTCATAATTGACCCACATAAATGACCCACAGCCAAATGTTAGATGGCACTCTGGGTATCCTGCAGAAAAGGGGGAGAAAGAAATGTAGGAGACAGAGGGGACAAAGACACCACAATTAAACCCATGGAATCAACTAACCTGGGCTTATAAGGGCTCACAGAGACTGAACTGACAACTAGGGAGCCTATGTGGGTCTGATCTAGGCCTCTGCACATGTTACATTTGTATAGCTTGGCCTTCTTAAGTGACTCCTAAAACTATGGGAGCACGGGCTGTATCTGACTCTCCTCCTACTGCATTGCCCAGTCCAATCTTGATGTGAGGGTTTGTGTCTAGACTTAATGTAACATTTTATGCTGTGTTCATTTGATATCCTTTGGAGTCTTGCTCTTTCCTGAAAGGAAATAGAGGAGGAGTAGATCTAGGGGGTGAGGGGAGGTGGGTGCAGGGATTGGGAGGAGAGGAGCGAGGGTAACTGTGACTGAGATGTAATATATGAGAGAAGAATAAAAGAAAAACAAAACAAAACCTTATACTAGATAGACCAGAGACCTAGCATTAAAACCAAATAATACTGTTCTCAAAAAAGGAGCAATAAAATGACCATAATGGCATTCTGCTATACTCATACTCACAGTGCCCTGTTAAGCCATCATCAGAGAATCATCCTTCTATAGCAGATGAAAATAAATACAGAGACTCACAGCCAGATAAGCGGAGAGTGAGAGATCTTGGAACACTAAGCCCTAAATAAAATCCCTCCCCTCAGAGCTCAGGGAATGCCTTGGTTGAAGAGGAAGAAAGAGTCTAAGAGCTAAGCACATCAACAAGGCCTTATAAATCAATAAGAGCAAAGCTCATATGAAGCCACAGAAATTGAGACAGCCTGCATGGGGCCTACATGTGTCTGCACAGTTGGGGTCCTACAGCTGAAAGGAGAAGTGGACACATCCCCTTTCCCTAACCCACAAGCAATAGCCAAGTGATAACCACTTACAAATAAAAATTTAATTTTCCCCAAGGGAATCTCAGTGGGGAAACAAACTACTCTTAAGAATAGGCTAAACGCCCAGAAGTACAGGGTCAACAGAAAATGAACTCAGTGGCATCATTGGAGGTTTCTTGTTCCAAACTGTCATGTTAAGCTATCTCTTTTCTTTTTTAAAAATTTATATTATCTTTATATTTATTCCTGAGTGTGTGAAAGAGTGGGTCTCTGTTTCTTGTGCCTTCTCTTGGGCTCTTTTCTGCTGTTTATTTTGTCCAATTTTGATGTGCTCTTTTTTGTTTTATCTTATTTTATTACATTATTTTATTGTTATTCCATAGAAGTCTGTTTATTTTCTAATGAGAAACAGAAAAGGAGTGAATTTGGATGGGAGGGGATGAGGGGAGTAGTTACAAGGAGTAAAAGGAAGGGAAACTATAAATCAGGATATATCATGTGAGGAAAACAATCTATTTCCAATAAAAGGAAAATAAGATTCAAATTGTGGTCATAAAACACTATTTTCCACTAAAAGGAAGGAGGAATCCTTGAAGAAATAGCAATTATAGATTAGAGAGAAGAAATGTAACAAATCTTAAATTTTAACCTCAGCAGCACACTTGGTGGTTAGTTTGAAGGGTTTTCATTAACTAAAGGTGGGATAGTTTGACTCATAAGAATTCTAAGGCAATTTCTTATAACAAAAATGTTTGGCCTGTCGTGGTGAGTCATTCCTGTAATCTAAGCATTGTTAAGGCTGAGACAGGAATAGTATAAGTTTTAAGCTATCCTGGACAAAACAGTGAGCACCTGCTATCACAAAGGACTTAAAAATGCTATACCTATAAAGGTAAAAATACTACACAGAAAACGATATAACTTGGCTATTTATCCAAAGAACTCCAAATTAACATATCACATATCACTGAGGTCCTTGCCACTGTAGTAGTACTCACAATAGCTAAATTATGAAATCAACATAGGTAGAGAGAGGGTAAAGAAAATAATGTTATATATACACAAAAGATTTTTTTCAGTTTTAAACAATGGGTTTGTGTCATTCCTAGGAAAAATGGAGGCAACTACAGATAATCACATTAAGTGAATTAAGCTGGATAGTTTTATGTCAACTTGACCAGAGCTATAGCCATCTGAGAAGAGAGAACCATGATTGAGAAAATGGCTCCATTAGATCAGGCCACAGGCAAGCCTATAGGGAATTTTCTTAATTAGTGGTTGATGTGGAGTGCTCAGCCCATTGTGGGTGGTGCCATCTCTGGTGGTCTTGGGTTCTATAAGAAAACAGGCTGAGCAAGCCATGGGAAGCAAGCCAGAAAGCAGCATCCCTCCAAGGGCTCTGCATCAGCTTCTGCCTCCAGGTTCCTGCCCTGTTTGAGTTTCTGTCTTGACTTCCTCTAGTAATGAACAGTGATGTGGAAGTATAAGCCAAATTAACCCTTTCCCCTAATTTGCTTTTGCTCATGGTGTTTCATCACAATAATAGTAATCCTAACTAAGAAAGAAGGGAAATATGTTCAACATACAATATATATACTTGAATGAAAATTTTAATTAAAAAGGATATAACTTGTTGGTCACTTTCAGATGATGTTTAAAACCATTTTAAAATGTCTTAAAACTTACTTTTATTTATATCAATGTGTCCATGTGTGGGTATGTGCACATGAGTTTAGGTACCCACAGAGGCAAAAAGAGGGTTTTGGATTCCTTGGAGCTGGAGTTACAGGTGTTTGTGTGTCTACTGATATGGGTGCTAGGAAAACAATCTCAATTCTTCTAGAAGAGTAGCAATTGCTATTAACTTCTGAGCTATCTTCCAGCCCCACTAAAATTATCTTGAAGAATGATAAACAAAACCTTAGTCATTCTACAGAATATATAACTCATGCTAACCAAATAATAAATGACAGACAACATCTCTCCCTCTGTTCTTTTTTTCTCTCTCAGATTCACAGAGATCCTCCTGTCTATGCCTTCTGAGTGCTGGGATTAAAGGCAGGTGCCACCATCCCAGGCCCTGACAATTTCTCTTCATAGAAGTATTCTAGCTAAATAATAAATGATAGAATTAAAATCTCATTCTTGAATCATGGGAGTCCTACTAGTGGCCATATTCTCAAAGAGCAAATCTCCTTCCAACCAATAGTTCATTAGTAAGGGGTGACAGTCTTGTGATCTTCTATTTTCTATCTATGCTGCAATTTGGGCTGGTTTTGTCTTGTGCATGTAACAACTGCTTTGAGTTTCCTCACATTAATGAACACATGGACAGCACTAACTGGACTTGGTTGTAAGAAAAAGAAAAGACACGAAGTTGTGAGAAAGATCTGTTGATGGGATGATGGGAGGAATGGGAATGTGAGGTGGGAAATGGTTGGGTAAGTGTGATCATATTTCATTGTATATGTGTATGAATTTCTCAAGCATAAAAAATTAAAAATTTTTGGTTGTGAGACTAGCCTTTGATGACTCAGCCAAGTACAGGATAACCATGCTATAATCCATCGAAGCTGAGTAACAAGGAGGATCCAAGGGAGGATCCTTGAATCTCACTCAGAATGGGATATAAAACAGACATTGGATGTTGATAGAGGAAGGGAACAGGGTGGGAGAAAGGGTAGAGATGGGAATATGGATGGGGAACAGGTATGGGGAGAGTAGGGGTTGGGGTGTGTGTGAAAGGGCTGAGAGAATGGAAACCAGAAGGGGGTCTCTCTGGGACAAGCTGGAGACCAGGGATGGGGGAGGCTCCTAGGAGTCTATGGGGGTGAACCTAGCTGAGACTCCTAGCAGGGTAGATATGGAGCCTGAAGTGGCCACTTCCCAGAGCCAGGCGGGACTCCCAGTGGAGGGATAAGGAAAGCAACCCACACACAAATACTTCGACTCAAAACATGTCCTACCTACAGGGGCAAAGATGGAGCAGAAACTGAGGGAATGGCCAACCAATGACAAGCCCAACTTGAGATCCATACAATGGTAGAGAACTAACCTGTGACACTATTAATGATACTCTCTTATGCCTGCATTCAGGGGCCTAGCATCACAGTCTTCTGAGAGGCTTCATCCAACAGCTGATGGAAACAGATGCAGAGACCCAGAGACAAACATTATGTAGAGGGAGTCTTATGGAAGAGTGGGGAAGGGGTTGGGGATTTGGCTCAGTGGTAGAGCGCTTGCCTAGCAAGCGCAAGGCCCTGGGTTCGGTCCCCAGCTCTGGGGGGGTGCGGGGGAGGAAGAGTGGGGAAAAGGATTGAGGGAGCCAGAGGGATCAAGGACACCATAAGAAAACTTGAGGAGTCAACTAACCTAGGCCTATGGGGGCTCGCAGAGACTGAACCCAAACCAGAGAGTTTCTTTGGATTCCCTTCCCCTAGCTGGGTTGCCTTGTCTAGCCTCAGAGAACGAGGAACAGCTTAGTGCTGCTGTGACTTGATGAGCCAGGGTGGGTTGGTACCCATGGAGTTTTTCTTCTCTGAGGAAAAGAGGAGGGGAAATTAGGGGAAGGGTTTGTGTGGGTGGAACTAGAAGGAAAGGAGGGAGGGGCTGTGTTGTACAGTGAATAAGTGAATAAATTAATTAACGAAAAAATGATATGGTCATCATTTTGTATTTATTAGTGAATTAGACTAAGCAGCAATTACCAGTAACTAATAGCATAAAACAGACAACTGTGCCAGACAAAATACCTGATGGAAATAATTAGGAAAGAAAAAGAGAAAAAGAAAGCCCTGAATCTGATCTAGCTTAAAAGAAAACCAAGACAGAGGGCTGTTTTAAGATACTACCTGGAAAGCTCCAAACTGGAATTTCCACATCTTCTGGGTTTGGTTCTTCTACCTCCAGCTTGATAATGAGATCAGGCTTAGTAACCTGCTGTTCTGAGGATGATAAATGATAGGTACTTCCTTGTTCTTCAGAGCCTGAAACAGCACAAGTTGGAGTTTGGGGTCAGCAGAAGGGACCTGTCACTTAACACAAACCATTTAACCAATATTTTGTGTTTCCTTTAAGAAGAGGAAAATGTGAAGACAAGCAAGCAAAGCTCCCGTGCCCTTACTGGATACAATAACCATCAAAAATTACCTGTGGAAGCCACTTTGCCTACAGAAACGAGGTTACTATAGGTTTCAAGCATCACGTCTCGGTACAGAGTCCTCTGTGGAGAGTTCAAGTATTGCCACTCCTCCTTCGTGAAATCCACAGCTACATCCTCAAATGTCACTAGTTCCTGTAAATGGCAAACTTCTTTTATTCTAAAATGCTGACCACTGAATGATAAGGATATAATGTGAAAAAACTACTAATTGAGCTCCCAGTTCAATCCCTGGTTTACAGGCCTATCTGTTGTGCATTTTCTTAATTGCTAGTTGATGAAGGAGGCCTGGCCCACTGGGGCAGTACCATCTCTTTGCAGGTGGGTCTGGGTCTTGGAGAAAAGTAGCTGAGAAAGGCAGAAAAAGCAAGCTCATAAGTAGCATTACTCCACAGTCTCTGCCTCAGTTCCTGCTTAGTTTCTTGAAAATTTGTATTCCAACAAGTGATTTTGCAGCATAAAAATAAGCCTCTAAATGCATCACTGACCGAAATGTAGTATCTAAACCCATAGTATTTGTAGGGAAAAAAGTATTGAATAAAGTCCCTTAAATCTGGATGAGCCAAGTATTTTTCTGTAACCAAAAAAATTCCAAAGATATTCACTCTTTTTTGTTTTGTTTTTGATACTCTTAAAGATAATGAAAAGGTAAGTCACAGAACAATAGTAAATATTACATCTTAGATATATGATAATATAAAAAGTACTATTAAACTATTGGAGTATAAAAACTAAAATAAAAGAACTTTCTGCAAATACAAAACAAGAAGCGGAATATTTCACCAAATAAGACAAATAAATGGAAAATAAATACAAACAAGGTTGTTCAACATCACTAGTCATCATGGAACTTCAAATTAAAGCTACAGTGAAATGAGGTGCCACCACACATCTCTTAGTATAGGAAATCTTACAGTATCTAGTAGTATATATATATGGAACAGCTGGATCACAGACATGAAAGAAGAAATAGTACTGGCCTTTGGAAACAGAGTTCCAAATGTTTGTGAAGTTAATCATATACTACTTAACAATCCAACAATCATGCTCCAATCATATTTATTCCAGTGAAATGAAAATCTCACAGTCCCCAAAAGCTTATAAATAAATATTAATTTTTAATCACCCAAACATGAAATAACCTAACCACTTTTTAGTCAGCAAATGGCCAAACTTGAAAAACTTGAATCCATATAATGTCATAATATTCAATAATACAAACAAAAGACAATAAATAACACAGATGATAATACAGATAGTAAATGTACTGTGCTAAATGAAAGAAGCCAGGATCAAGCAGCTATATTGTTCCACTTATATAATAAGTAATGGGACAGTAAAAACTGCAGAGAGAGAATATATACAAGTGGTCAGAAGACAGGCATGGGAAGGCCTGACTACAAAGGGAGTAACAGAACTCTTGCTTCCATTGTGGTGGTGCTTATACAGCTATCAGTTAACAGAACTATGCAGTAAAAGGATCTATTTTATTGTATGTAAATTATAACTTGGATTCCTAAAATTAAAAGTAAGGAGCTTTCAAGTAGTTTAGAATGAACACACTTGTGTAAATCAAAATATTTCCATATAGGGGCTTGAGATATAACTTTGTAGCAGGGCACTTACATTAGCATGCAGAAAGGTTTGGGTTAAATCCTTAGCATTTTCAAAGAACTCGACTTAGTAAAAAATCCCTCAAATCTCTCCATAAACTTCCCAATAAAATATACTAATCAACCTATCATATACTACACATAATCAATACGTTTAGCACAATGTATAAGTTAGAGACTAATACAGAATGCTCTAATTACCTACAAATGAAAAACTAACAAGCAAGCAACCAGAACACAAACATCCAGGTTAGCTGTCTTTCAAACTCTTGCAATGAACTGTTTAGGAAAACAAGAGCAGTCTGAAAAGCCAGAGCAGAGGGGGTAAGGGAAGCTGAGATCATATATAAAAAGAGGCCTAGTGGACTGCCATCTACTGGTATGAAAGAACTGAAAAAACTGATCAGCTCTCAAGAACTGCTAGCTGTAGGAACAATGTGCAGGGCACAAAGTGAGTCATAAAGTGCATCATTTCTGAAGGACAAAATGGAAACAAAAGAACTAGAAGCATTTGAAGGTTGGGTAATGGTGGGAGAAAGACTGAAGGGGAAATTAGGGTCATATATGTTATGATTAAAATATGAAATGTACTGCACAAAGCTTTGAACATTTGCTCCTTAGCTGGTGGCACTGTTTTGAGAGGGTATGGAGCGTTTATGAAATAGTATCCGAGGAAAGGAGGACCAAAATGTGGATGCTTCACTCCTTTTTTTAAAAAAATATTTTATTAGATATATTTCTTTACTTACAATTCAAATGTTATTCCCCTTCCCGGTTTCCTGTCCATAAGCACCCATTCTCACCCTTCCCCCTCCCCCATACGGGTAGTTCTCCTATATATCGCCCTTATTGCCCCCCATATTCCCCTGCACTGGGGGTCCAACCTTAGCAGGACCAAGGTCTTCCCCTTCCACTGGTGCACAACAATGCTATTCTCTGCTACATATGCTGTTAGAGCCCTGGGTAAGTCTATGTATAGTCTTTGGGTAGTGATTTAGTTCCTGGAAGCTCTGGTTGGTTGGCATTGTTGTTCTTATGGGGTTGCAAGATCCTTCAACTCTTTCAATAGTTCTTCTAATTCCCCCCAAGGGGGTCCTGTTCTCAGTTCTGTGGTTTGCTGCTAGCATTGACCTCTGTATTGGACATGCTCTGGATGTGTCTCTCAGGAGGGATCTATATCCGGTCCCTTTCAGCATGCATTTTCTAGCTTCATCAGTCTTATCTAGTTTTGGTGGCTGTATATATATGGGCCACATGTGGGGCAGGCTCTGAATGGCCGTTCCATGAGTCGCTGCTCTAAACTTTGCTTCCATATCCCCTCCTATGGATATTTCCCCCCTTTTAAGAAGGAGTGGGAGAATCTGCATTTTGGTCATCCTTCTTCTTGAGCTCCTGCGGTCTGTAGATAGCATGTTTGGTAATTCGAGCTTTTTGGCAAAAATCCACTTATCAATGAGTGCATACCAAGTGTGTTTTTCTGTGATTGAGTTACCTCACTCAGGATATTTTCTGGTTCATTCCATTTGCCTATGCATTTCATGAAGTCATTTTTTTAATCCATTCCTCTGTTGAAGGACATCTGGGTTCTTTCCACCTCTGGCTATTATAAATAAGGCTGCTATGAACATAGTGGAGCATGTCTTTGTTGTATGTAGGAGAATCTTTTGGGTATATTCCCAGGAGAGGTATAGCTGGATCCTCAGGTAGTGCAATGTCCAATTTTCTGAGGAACTTCCAGACTGATTTCCAGAGTGGTTGTACCAGTTTGCAATCCCACCAACAATGGAGGAGTGTTCCTCTTTCTCCACATCCTCACCAGCATCTGCTGTCACCTGAGTTTTTGATCTTAGCCATTCTCACTGGTGTGAGGTGAAATCTCAGGGTTGTTTTGATTTGCATTTCACTGATGACTAAAGATGTTGAACATTTCTTTATGTACTTTTTGGCCATTTGATAATCCTCACCTTAGAATGTTTTGTTTAGCTGTGTACCCATTTTTAATAGTGTTATTTGGCTTGCTGGAGTCTAACTTCTTGAGTTCTTTGTATATTTAGGATATTAGTCCTCTATCAGATGTAGGATTGGTAAAGATCTTTTCCCATTCTGTTGGTTGCCGTTTTGTCCTAATGACAGTGTCTTTTGCTTTACAACAGGTTTGCAGTTTTATGAGATCCCATTTGTTGATTCTTGATCTTAAAGCATGAGCCACTGGTGTTCTGTTCAGGAAATTTTCTCCAGTGCCCACGTGTTCGAGACTTTTCCCCACTTTTTCTTCTATTATTTTGAGTGTATCTGGTTTTATGTGGACATCCTTGATCCACTTGGACTTCAGCTTTGTACATGGTGATAAGAATGAATCGATTTGACCCAGGAGTACAGATATCTTGAGACGGCAGGACAGACTGCCACCTCTGCACACCTCGACCCACATCCCTGGTCCAAGGGGAAACTGCACATTGCCTCTGGACACAGGGGTAAAGGAACAGACAGCCACTGGTACATGTGGTTCTCGTCTGAGCCCAGGACCAAACTGATCTGGCCAAAGAGCTCCCTGCACCCAAATCCCGTGCGGGAGAGAGCTGGACCCTCAGAAGTGTGGACACTCCTGAGAAGTCAGAGGAGAATACGGTCTGCCCACAGTCCAGACCCAAGAGGGAATCGCATAGTGCAAACTGTGCCTGCTGGGTGCAAGGACCTACGAGCAATCAGGGGCAGGACCCTTCGATTCCTGCCCCCTGCCTAGAGCTGGAAGACATCTGCAGGAGCACTGACACACCTGAAATCTAGAGCACCTGTTCTCAGGAAAGGCTGAAAGAAAACAGGAAAAAAGTTCTACAGGAGTGCTGACACAGAGGCCTACAGCAGGGTTAAGTTAGGCTCGGAAACAGCAAGACAAACACCAGAGACAACCCAATGGCTAGAGGCAAGCACAGGAAACTAAGCAACAGAAACCAAGACTACTTGGCATCATCAGAGCTCAGTTCTCCCAACAAAGAAAATACTGGATATCCAAACACACCAGAAAAGCAAGATTTAGATTAAAATCACATTTTTTGATAATGATGGAGGACTTTAAGAAAGGCATAAAGAACTCCTTTAGAGAAATGCAGGAAAAAAAAGTAAAGAAGTAGAAGCCTTAGAGAGGAAAACCAAAAATCTCTGGAAGTATAACAGGAAAACACAACCAAACAGGTGAAGGAATTGAAAATGGAAATAGAAACAATAAAGAAAGCACAAAGGGAGAGAACCCTGGATATAGAGAACCGAAGCAAGAGATACAAGCATCAATAACAGAATACAAGAGATAGAAGAGAGAATCTCAAGGGCAGAAGATACCATAGAAAACATTGACAGAACTGTCAAAGATAATGTAAAATGCAAAAAGCTCCTCGCCGAAAACATATAGGAAATACAGGACACAATGAGAAGATCAAACCTAAGGATAATAGGTATAGAAAAAAGTGAAGATGCCCAACTTAAAGGGCCAGCAAATATGTTCAACAAAATTATAGAAGAAAACTTCCCTAACCTAAAGAAAGAGATGCCCATACAAGAGGCCTACAGAATTCCAAATAGATTGGACCAGAAGAGAAATTCCTCTCGTCACATAATAGTTAAAACACCAAATGCACAAAACAAAGAAAGACTATTAAAAGAAGTAAGGGAAAAAGGTCAAGTGACATATAAAGGCAGACCTGTAAGAATTATACCAGACTTCTCACCAGAGACTATGAAAGCCAGAAGATCCTAGACAGATGTCTTACAGACCCTAAGAGAACACAAATGCCAGCCCAAGTTACTATATCCAGCAAAACATTCAATTAACATATATGGAGAAACAAAGATGTTCCATGAAAAAACTAAATTTACACAATATCTTTCTATAATTCCAGCCCAACAAATAGATGGATAATAGATGGAAAACTCCAACACAAGGAGAGAAACTACACCATACAGAAGGCAAGAATATAATTTCCTTGCAATGAAACCAAAAGAGAGGCAAACAAACATAATTCTACCTTTAACAATGAAAATAACAGGAAGCAACAACCACTACTCCTTAATATCTCTCAACATCAATGGACTCAATTCCCCAATAAAAAGACATAGACTAACAGAATGGATACATAAAGGGGACCCAACATTTTGCTGCATGCAGGTAACACACTTTAGAGAGAAAGACAGACACTACCTCAGAGTAAATGGGTGGAAAACAACCTTCCAAGCAAATGGCCCAAAGAAACAAGCTGGAGTTGCCATTCTAATATCAAATAAAATTGACTTTCAACCAAAAGTCATTAAAAAAGATAAGGAAGAAAACCTCATAGTCATCAAAGGAAAAATTCACCAAGATCAACTCTCAATCCTAAATATCTATGCTCCAAATGCAAGGGTAACTACATTAATAAAAGAAACCTTAATAAAGCTCAAAGCACACATTGCACTTTACATGATAATAGTAGGAGATTTCAACACTCCACTGTCATCAGTGGACAGATCATGGAAACAGAAATTAAACAGAGACGTAGAGAAACTAACAGAAGTTAGGAAATAAATGGATTTAATAGATGTTTATAGAACATTGCATTCTAAAATAAAAGGATATACCTTCCTCCCAGCACTTCATGGGACCATCTCCAAAACTGACCATATAACTCATCACAAAACAGGCCACAAAACAGGAAGATAGAAATAATCCCATGCGTGCTATCAGACCACCACAGGCTAAAGCTGGTCTTCAATAACAGTAAGGAAAGAATGCCCACATATACATGGAAGTTGAGTAATGCTCTACTCAATGATAACCTGGTCAAGGAAGAAATAAAGAAAGAAATTAAAGATTCCTTGGAATTTAATGAAAATGAATGTACAACATACCCAAACTTATGGGACACAATGAAAGCTCTGCTAAGAGGAAAACTCATAGCTCTGAGTGCCTGCAGAAAGAAACAGGAGAGAGCATATGTCACCAGCTTGACGGCACACCTAAAAGCTCTAGAACAAAAAGAAGCAAATACACCCAGGAGGAGTAGAAGGCAGGAAATAATCAAACTCAGAGCTGAAATCAACCAAGTAGAAACAAAAAGGACCATAGAAAGAATCAACAGAACCAAAAGTTGGTTCTTTGAAAAAATAAACAAGATAGATAAACCCTTAGCCAGACTAACCAGAGGTCACAGACAGTGTATCCAAATTTACAAAATAAGAAATGAAAAGGGAGACATAACAGAATCTGAGGATATAAAAAAATCATCAGATCCTACTACAAAAGCCTATATTCAACAAAACTGGAAAATCTGGAGGAAATGAAATGTTTTCTAGACAAACACCAGGCACCAAAGTTAAAACAGGACCAATTAAACCATCTAAACAACCCCATGACTCCTAAAGAAATAGAAGCAGTTATTAAAAGTCTTCCAAACAAAAAAGAGCCCAGGTCCAGATGGGTTTGGTGCAGAATTCTATCAGAACTTCATAGAAGACCTCATACCAATACTGTCCAAACTGTTCCACAAAATAGAAAGACATGGAGCGCTACTGAGTTCCTTCTATGAAGCCACAATTACTCTTATACTGAAACCACACAAAGACCCAACAAAGAAAAAGAAATTCAGACCAATTTTCCTTATGAATATTGATGCAAAAATACTCAATAAAATTCTTGCAAACTGAATCCAAGAACACATCAAAATGATCATCCATCATGTTTATGTAGGCTTCATCCCAGGGATGCAGGGATGGTTTAATACATAAAAATCCACCAATGTAATCCACTCTATAAAAAAAAATCTCAAAGATAAGAACCACATGATCATTTCATTAGATGCTGAGAAAACATTTGACAAAATTCAACACCCCTTCATGATAAAAGTCCTGGAAAGATCAGGAATTCAAGGCCCATATCAAAGCATAGTAAAAGCCATATACAGCAAACCAGTAGCTAACATCAAACGAAATGGAGAGAAACTTAAAGCAATCCCACTAAAATCAGGGACTAGACAAAGCTGCCCACTCTGTCCCTACTTATTCAATATAATACTCGAAGTCCTAGCCAGAGCAATCAGACAGCGAAAGGAGGTTAAAGGGATACAAATTGGAAGGGAAGAAATCAAAATATCACTATTTGCAGATGATATGATAGTGTACTTAAGTGACCCCAAAAGTTCCACCAGAGAACTACTCAAACAGATAAATAAGTTCAGCAAAGTGTCGGGGTATAAAATTAACTCAAACAAATCAGTAGCCTTCTTCTACTCAAAGGATAAACAGGCTGAGAAAGAAATTAAAGAAATGACACCCTTCACAATAGTCCCAAATAATATAAAATATCTTGGTGTGACTTTAACGAAGCAAGTGAAAGATCTGTATGACAAGAACTTCAAGTCTCTGAAGAAAGAAATTGAGGAAGATCTCAGAAGATAGAGAGATCTTCTATGCTCATAGATTGGCAGAATTAATATAGTAAAGATGGCCATTTTGCCAAAAGCAATATACAGATTCGATGCAATCACCATCAAAATACCTACTCAATTCTTCAGAGAGATAGAAAGAACAATTTGCAGATTCATTTGGAATAACAAAAAACCCAGGATAGTGAAAACTCAACAATAAAAGAACTTCTGGAGGAATCACAATCCCTGACTTTAAGCAGCATTACAGAGCAATAGTCATAAAAACTGTATGATATTGGTACAGAGACAGGCAGATAGACCAATGGAACAGAATTGAAGACTCAGAAATGAACACACACAGCTATGGTCACTTGATCTTTGACAAGGAACTAAAACCATCCAATGGAAGAAAGATAGCATTTTCAGCAAATGGTGCTGGTTCAACTGGAGGTCAGCATGTAGAAGAATACAAATCGATCCATGCTTATCACCCTGTACAAAACTTAAGTCCAAGAGGATCAAGGACCTGCATATTAAACTAGATATACTCAAAGTAATAGAAGAAAAAGTGGGGAAGAGTCTCAAACACATGGGCACGGGGGGAAAATTTCCTGTACAAAACACCAAGGCTCATGCTCTAAGATCAAGAATCGACAAATGGGACCTCATAAAACTGCAAAGCTGTTGTAAAGCAAAGGACACTGTCATTAGGACAAAACGGCAACCAACAGAATAGGAAAAGATCTTTACCAATCCTACATCTGATAGAGGACTAATATCCTAAATATAAAAAGAACTCAAGAAGTTAGACTCTAGAAAGTCAAATAACCCTATTAAAATTGGGGTACAGAGCTAAACAAACATCCTCAGCTGAGGATTATCAAATGGCCAAAAAGCACCTAAAGAAATGTTCAACATCCTTGATCTTCAGGGAAATGCAAATCAAAACAACCCTGAGATTCCATGTCAGATCAGTCAGATTGGCTAAGATAAAAAAAACCTCAGGTGACAGCAGATGCTGGCAAGGATGGAGGAAAGCAGAACTCTCCTCCATTGTTGGTGGGATTGTAAACTGGTACAACCACTCTGGAAATCAGTCTGGAGATTCCTCGGAAAATTGGACATTCCATTACCTGAGGACCCAGCTATACCTATCTTGGGCATATACCCAAAAGATGCTCCAACATACAACAAAGACATGTGCTCCACTATGTTCATAGCAGCTTGGTTTATAATAGCCAGAAGCTGGAAAGAACCCAGATGCCCTTCAACAGAGGAATGGATTAAAAAAATGTGGTACATCTACATAATGGAGTACTAGTCAGCTATCAAAAACAATGACTTTATGAAATTCAAAGACAAATGGAATGAACTAGAAAGTATCATCCTGAGTAAGGTTACTCTATCACAGAAAAACACACTTGGTATGCATTTATTGATAAGTGGATATTACATTAGTCAAAAAGCTCGAATTACCCAATCCACAGAACACAGGAAGCTCAAGAAGAAGGGTGATCAAAATGGGGATGCTCCCACTCCTTCTATAAAGGGGAAAATATGTATAGGAGGGGATATGGAAGCAAAGTTTAAAGCAGCGACTCAAGGAATGGCCATTCAGAGCTTGCCACACATGTGGCCCATATATACAGCCACCAAAACTAGGTAAGATTGATGAAGCTAAAAAATGCACGCTGAAAGGGACCGGATATAGATCTCTTCCATGAGACACATCCAGACCATCTTTAATACAGAAGTCAACACTAGCAGCAAACCACTGAACTAGGAACAAGACCCCCTTGGGGGTAATTAGACACATATTGAAAAAGTTGAAGGAGACACTTCCGGTATTTAGCGGGAGTCCCAAACCGGCGGATCCCTGCCCGCAGCAGCTCTCTGCTCCCAAACCCCTTGGGAGAGAGCGCTCACCACCTGGTCAGGTGGCTCCTGAGGCTGCAGAGCGGAAGAGACCACCAACACTGCCCACCCATGCCCACATCCCCGGCCCAAGAGGAAACTGTATACGGCCTCTGGGTTCCCGTAGAGGAGGGCCCAGGAGCAGCAGGTCCGCTGCGTCTGAGACACCGACAGAACCTGAAGGGACCGACCGGATAAACAATTCTCTGCACCCAAATCCCTTGGGAGGGAGAGCTAAACCTTTAGAGAGGCAGACACGCCTGGGAAACCAGAAGACACTGCACTCTGCACACATTACTGATTCCAGAGGAAAACACCAAACGCCATCTGGAACCCTGGTGCACGGAAGCTCCCGTAAACGGTGGCGCAGATCTTCCTGGTGGCTGCCACCGCGGAGAGCTCATAAGCAACACCCCACGAGCAAACTTGAGCCTCGGGACCACAGGTTAAGACCAACTTTTCTGCTGCATGCAACCTGCCTGGTGAACTCAAGACAGAGGCCCACAGGAAGAGCTGAAGACCTGTAGATAGGAAAAACTACACGCCCGAAAGCAGAACACTCTGTCAACATAACTGGCTGAAAGGAAACAGGAAAACAGGTCTACAGCACTCCTGAAACACAGGCTTATAGGACAGTCTAGCCACTGTCAGAAATAGCAGAACAAAGTAACACTAGAGATAATCTGATGGCGAGAGGCAAGCGCAGGAACCCAAACAACAGAAACCAAGATTACATGGCATCATTGGAGCCCAATTCTCCCACCAAAGCAAACACGGAATATCCAAACACACCAGAAAAGCAAGATCTAGTTTCAAAATCATATTTGATCATGATGCTGGAGGACTTCAAGAAAGACGTGAAGAACTCCCTTAGAGAACAAGTAGAAGCCTACAGAGAGGAATCGCAAAAATCCCTGAAAGAATTCCAGGAAAACATAAATAAACAAGTAGAAGCCCATGGAGAAGAGTCACAAAAATCCCTGAAAGAATTCCAGGAAAACATAAATAAAGAAGTAGAAGCCCATAGAGAGGAGTCACAAAAATACCTGAAAGAACTCCAGGAAAACACAATCAAACAGTTGAAGGAATTTAAAATGGAAATAGAAGCAATCAAGAAAGAACACATGGAAACAACCCTGGATATAGAAAACCAAAAGAAGAGACAAGGAGCTGTAGATACAAGCTTCACCAACACAATACAAGAGATGGAAGAGAGAATCTCAGGAGCAGAAGATTCCATAGAAATCATTGACTCAACTGTCAAACATAATGTAAAATGGAAAAAGGTACTGGTCTAAAACATACAGGAAATCCAGGACTCAATGAGAAGATCAAACCTAAGGATAATAGGTATAGAAGAGAGTGAAGACTCCCAGCTCAAAGGACCAGTAAATATCTTCAACAAAATCATAGAGGAAAACTTACCTAACCTAAAGAAAGAGATACCCATAAACATACAAGAAGCCTACAGAACTCCAAATAGACTGGACCAGAAAAGAAACTCCTCCCATCACATAATAGTCAAAACACAAAACGCACAAAATAAAGAAAGAATATTAAAAGCATTAAGGGAGAAAGGTCAAGTAACATATAAAGGCAAACCTATCAGAATCACACCAGACTTTTCGCCAGAAACTATGAAGGCCAGAAGATCCTGGACTAATGTCATACAGACCCTAAGAGAACACAAATGCCAGCCCAGGTTACTGTATCCTGAAAAACTCTCAATTAACATAGATGGAGAAACCAAGATATTCCATGACAAAACCAAATTTACATAATATCTTCCTACAAATCCATCACTACAAAAGATAATAAATAGTGAAGCCCAACATAAGGAGGCAAGCTATACCCTAGAAGAAGCAAGAAACTAATCGTCTTGGCAACAAAACAAAGAGAAGAAAAGCACAACATAACCTCATATCCAAATATGAATATAACAGGAAGCAATAATCACTATTCCTTAATATCTCTCAACATCAATGGCCTCAACTCCCCAATAAAACGACATAGATTAACAAACTGGATACGCAACGAGGACCCTGCATTCTGCTGCCTACAGGAAACACACCTCAGAGACAAAGACAGACACTACCTCAGAGTGAAACACTGGAAAACAACTTTCCAAGCAAATGGTCGGAAGAAGCAAGCTGGAGTAGCCATTCTAATATTAAATAAAATCAATTTTCAACTAAAAGTCATCAAAAAAGATAAGGAAGGACACTTCATATTCATGAAAGGAAAAATCCACCAAGATGAACTCTCAATCCTAAATATCTATGCCCCAAATACAAGAGCACCTACATACGTAAAAAAAACCGCACTAAAGCTCAAAACACACTTTGCACCTCACACAATAATAGTAGGAGATTTCAACACCCCACTCTCATCAATGAACAGATCATGGAAACCGAAATTAAACAGAGATGTAGACAGACTAAGAGAAGTCATGAGCCAAATGGACTTAACAGATATTTATAGAACATTCTATCCTAAAGCAAAAGGATATACCTTCTTCTCAGCTCCTCATGGTACTTTGTCCAAAATTGACCATTTAATTGGTCAAAAAACGGGCCTCAACAGGTACAGAAAGATAGAAATAATCCCATGCGTGCTATCGGACCACCACGGCCTAAAACTGGTCTTCAATAACAAGAAGGGAAGAATGCCCACATATACGTGGAAATTGAACAATGCTCTACTCAATGATAACCTGGTCAAGGAAGAAATAAAGAAAGAAATTAAAAACTTTTTAGAATTTAATGAAAATGAAGGTACAACATACCCAAACTTATGGGACACAATGAAAGCTGTGCTAAGAGGAAAACTCATAACGCTGAGTGCCTGCAGAAAGAAACAGGAAAGAGCATATGTCAGCAGCTTGACAGCACACCTAAAAGCTCTAGAACAAAAAGAAGCAAATACACCCAGGAGGAGTAGAAGGCAGGAAATAATCAAGCTCAGAGCTGAAATCAACCAAGTAGAAACAAAAAGAACCATAGAAAGAATCAACAGAACCAAAAGTTGGTTCTTTGAGAAAATCTACAAGATAGATAGACCCTTAGCCAGACTAACGAGAGGACACAGAGAGTGTGTCCAAATTAACAAAATCAGAAATGAAAAGGGAAACATAACTACAGAATCAGAGGAAATTCAAAAAATCATCAGATCTTATTATAAAAGCCTATATTCAACAAAACTTGAAAATCTGCAGGAAATGGACAATTTCCTAGACAGATAGACACCAGGTACCAAAGTTAAATCAGGAACAGATAAACCAGTTAAACAACCCCATAACTCCTAAGGAAATAGAAGCAGTCATTAAAGGTCTCCCAACCAAAAAGAGCCCAGGTCCAGACGGGTTTAGTGCAGAATTCTATCAGACCTTCATAAAAGACCTCATACCAATATTATCAAAACTATTCCACAAAATTGAAACAGATGGAGCACTACCGAATTCCTTCTATGAAGCCACAATTACTCTTATACCTAAACCACACAAAGACCCAACAAAGAAAGAGAACTTCAGACCAATTTCCCTTATGAATATCGACGCAAAAATAGTCAATAAAATTCTGGCAAACCGAATCCAAGAGCACATCAAAACAATCATCCACCATGATCAAGTAGGCTTCATCCCAGGCATGCAGGGATGGTTTAATATAAGGAAAACCATCAGCGTGATCCATTATATAAACAAACTGAAAGAACAAAACCACATGATCATTTCATTAGATGCTGAGAAAGCATTTGACAAAATTCAACACCCCTTCATGATAAAAGTCCTGGAAAGAATAGGAATTCAAGGCCCATACCTAAACATAGTAAAAGCCATATACAGCAAACCAGTTGCTAACATTAAACTAAATGGAGAGAAACTTGAAGCAATCCCACTAAAATCAGGGACTAGACAAGGCTGCCCACTCCCTCCCTACTTATTCTATATAGTTCTTGAAGTTCTAGCCAGAGCAATCAGACAACAAAAGGAGATCAAGGAGATACAGATCGGAAAAGAAGAAGTCAAAATATCACTATCTGCAGATGATATGACAGTATATTTAAGTGATCCCAAAAGTTCCACCAGAGAACTACTAAAGCTGATAAACAACTTCAGCAAAGTGGCTGGGTATCAAATTAACTCAAATAAATCAGTAGCCTTCCTCTACACAAAAGAGAAACAAGCCTAGAAAGAAATTAGGGAAACGACACCCTTCATAATAGACCCAAATAATATAAAGTACCTCGGTGTGACTTTAACCAAGCAAGTAAAAGATCTGTACAATAAGAACTTCAAGCCTCTGAAGAAAGAAATTGAAGAAGACCTCAGAAGATGGAAAGATCTCCCATGCTCATGGATTGGCAGGATTAATATAGTAAAAATGGCCATTTTACCAAAAGCAATCTACAGATTCAATGCAATCCCCATCAAAATACCAATCCAATTCTTCAAAGAGTTAGACAGAACAATTTGCAAATTCATCTGGAATAACAAAAAACCCAGGATAGCTAAAGCTATCCTCAACAATAAAAGGACTTCAGGGGGAATCACTATCCCTGAACTCAAGCAGTATTACAGAGCAATAGTGATAAAAACTGCATGGTATTGGTACAGAGACAGACAGATAGACCAATTGAATAGAATTGAAGACCCAGAAATGAACCCACACACCTATGGTCACTTGATTTTTGACAGAGGAGCCAAAACCATCCAATGGAAAAAAGATAGCATTTTCAGCAAATGGTGCTGGTTCAACTGGAGGGCAACATGTAGAAGAATGCAGATCCATCCATCCTTGTCACCCTGTACAAAGCTTAAGTCCAAGTGGATCAAGGACCTCCACATCAAACCAGACACACTCAAACTAATAGAAGAAAAACTAGGGAAGCATCTGGAACACATGGGCACTGGAAAAAAATTTCCTGAACAAAACACCAATGGCTTATGCTCTAAGATCAAGAATCGACAAATGGGATCTCATAAAACTGCAAAGCTGTAAGGCAAAGGACACTGTGGTTAGGACAAAACGGCAACCAACAGATTGGGAAAAGATCTTTACCAATCCTACAACAGATAGAGGCCTTACATCCAAAATATACAAAGAACTCAAGAAGTTAGACCGCAGGGAAACAAATAACCCTATTAAAAAATGGGGTTCAGAGCTAAACAAAGAATTCACAGCTGAGGAATGCCGAATGGCTGAGAAACACCTAAAGAAATGTTCAACATCTTTAGTCATAAGGGAAATGCAAATCAAAACAACCCTGAGATTTCACCTCACACCAGTGAGAATGGCTAAGATCAAAAACTCAGGTGACAGTAGATGCTGGCGAGGATGTGGAGAAAGAGGAACACTCCTCCATTGTTGGTGGGATTGCAGACTGGTACAACCATTCTGGAAATCAGTCTGGAGGTTCCTCAGAAAATTGGACATTGAACTGCCTGAGGATCCAGCTATACCTCTCTTGGGCATATACCCAAAAGATGCCTCAACATATAAAAGAGACACGTGCTCCACTACGTTCATCGCAGCCTTATTTATAATAGCCAGAAAATGGAAAGAACCCAGATGCCCTTCAACAGAGGAATGGATACAGAAAATGTGGTACATCTACAGAATGGAATATTACTCAGCTTTCAAAAAGAACGAGTTTATGAAATTCGTAGGCAAATGGTTGGAACTGGAAAATATCATCCTGAGTGAGCTAACCCAATCACAGAAAGACATACATGGTATGCACTCATTGATAAGTGGCTATTAGCCCAAATGCTTGAATTACCCTAGATCCATAGAACAAACGAAACTCAAGACGGATGATCAAAATGTGAATGCTTCACTCCTTCTTTAAATGAGGAAAAAGAATACCCTTGGCAGGGAAGGGAGAGGCAAAGATTAAAACAGAGACTGAAGGAACACCCATTCAGAGCCTGCCCCACATGTGGCCCATACATATACAGCCACCCAATTAGACAAGATGGATGAAGCAAAGAAGTGCAGACCGACAGGAGCCGGATGTAGATCTCTCCTGAGAGACACAGCCAGAATACAGCAAATACAGAGGCGAATGCCAGCAGCAAACCACTGAACTGAGAACGGGACCCCCGTTGAAGGAATCAGAGAAAGAACTGGAAGAGCTTGAAGGGGCTCGAGACCCCATATGAACAACAATGCCAAGCAACCAGAGCTTCCAGGGACTAAGCCAGTACCTAAAGACTATACATGGACTGACCCTGGACTCTGACCTCATAGGTAGCAATGAATATCCTAGTAAGAGCACCAGTGTAAGGGGAAGCCCTGGGTCCTGCTAAGACTGAACCCCCAGTGAACTAGATTGTTGGGGGGAGGGCGGCAATGGGGTGAGGATGGGGAGGGGAACACCCCTAAAGAAGGGGAGGGGGAGGGATTGGGGGATGTTTGCCGGGAAACCCGGAAAGGGAATAACACTTGAAATGTAAATAAGAAATACTCAAGTTAATAAATAAAGAAAAAAAAAGGGGCTGGGGATTTAGCTCAGTGGTAGAGCGCTTACCTAGGAAGCGCAAGGCCCTGGGTTCGGTCCCCAGCTCCGAAAAAAAGAACCAAAAAAAAAAAATTAACAAATTGCCTTGGGTTTCACTTATTAATTTGCATTCATTATCCCAATATGTGTGCAGGTTTTTCATATCTGTTACAAATTCCTTGTCCTATGTTTTGATTATTTTGAAATGAAGCATTTTCTTTGGTTAGCAAATGTCTATGTTAAAGCATCACATTTTCTGAGATTTAAAACCTTTACTTAAAGGCTTGTACAGTTAAACATTCAATAAATAAGCAGAATCAAAAAGAAAAATTTGAAGGAGCTTGCAACCCCATAAAAACAACAATGCCAACCAACCAGAGCTTCCAGGGACTAAACCCATGGCTCCAACTGCAAATGTAGCAGAGGATGGCCTTGCTGGGCACCAATGGAAAAGGAAGCCCTTGGTCCTGCCAAGGGTGGACCCCCAGTATAGGGGATTGTGGCGGGTGGTAAGATGGGGTTGATGAAGAGGGGAACACCCTTATAGAAGAAGGAGATGTGGAGGGGTGAGGGGGCTTATGGACAGGAAACCTGGAAAGGGAATAACATTTGAAATGTAAATAAAGAAATATATCTAAGAAAAACACATATATAGAAGAGAGTGAAGACTCCCAACTTAAAGGTCTAGTAAATATGTTCAACAAAATTATACAAGAAAACTTCTCTAGCCCAAGGAAAGAGATGCCCATAAACACACAAGAAACATACAGAACTCAAAATAGATTGGACCAGAAAATAAATTCCTCCTGTCACATAACAGTCCAAACACCAAATGCACAAAACAAATAAAGAGTATTAAAAACATCAAGTAACATATAAAGGGAAACCTATAATAATTATACCAAACGTCTCACCAGAGACTATGAAATCCAGAAGATCCTGGACAGATGTCATACACACCCTAAGAGAACACAAGTGCCAGCCCAGGTTACTGTATCCAGCAAAACTCTCAATTAACATAGATGTAGAAACCAAGATATTCCATGACCAAACCAAATTTACACAATATCTTTCTACAAATCCAGCCCTACAAAGAATAATAGATGGAACACTCCAACACACGGAAGGAAACTACACCTTAGAAAAAGCAAGAAATTAATCTTCTCGCAATAAAACCAAAAGAAAAGAGACATACAAACATAATTCTACCTCTAACATAGCAAATAACAGGAAGCAACAATCACTATTCCTTAATATCTCTTAACATCAATGAACTCAAATCCCCAATAAAAAGACATAGACTAACAGACTAGATATGTAAAGAGAACCCAGAATTTTTCTGCATACAGTAAACACAACTCAGAGAAAATACAGACACTACCTTAGAGTAAAAGTCTGGAAAACAAATTTCAAAGCAAATGGTCTTGAAGAAACAATCTGGAGTAACCATTCTAATATCGAATAAAATAGACTTTCAACCAAAAGTCATCAAAAAAGATAAGGAAGGACACTTCATATTCATCAAAGGAAAAATCCACCAAGATGAACTCTCAATCCTAAATATCTATGCCCCAAATACAAGGGCACCTCCATATGTAAAAGAAACCTTACTAAAGCTCAAAGCACACATTGCACCTCACACAATAATAGTAGGAGATTTCAACACCCCACTCTCATCAATGGACAGATCACAGAAACAGAAATTAAACAGAGACATAGAGAAATCAACAAATTATGAACCAAATGGACTAGAACATAGAATGTTATAGAACTCAAAGTCCTAACCAGAGCAATCAGATAACAAAAGGAGGTCAAAGGGATACAAATTGGAAAGGAAGAAGTCAAGTTGTCACTATTTGCAGATGATATGAGAGTGTACTTAAGTGACCCCAAAAGTTCCACCAGAGAACTACTAAGCCTGATAAACATCCTCAGCAAATTGTCTGCATTTAAAATAAACTCAAACAAATTATTAGCTTTCCTCTACTCATAGGATAAACAGGGTGAGAAAGAAATTAGGGAAACGACACCCCTCACCACAGTCACAAATAATATAAAATACCTCAGTGTGACTGACTCTAACCAAGCAAGTGAAAGATCTGTATGACAAGAACTTCAAGTCTCTTAAGAAAGAAATATTCATGGTTTGGCATGATTAATATTGTAAAAATGGCCATGTTGCTAAAAGCAATCTACAGATTTAATGCAATTCCCATTAAAATTCTAACTCATTTTTTCATAGAGTTACAAATAGCAATTTGCAAATTCATTTGGAAAAGCAAAACACCAGGATACCAAAAACTATTCTCAACAATAAAAGATGTTCTTGGGGAACCGCCATCCCTGAACTCAAGCAGTATTACAGAGCGATAGTGGTAAAATCTGTATGGTATTGGTACAGAGCCAGGCAGGTAGATCAATTGAATAGAATTGAAGACCCAGAAATGAACTCACACACCTATGGTCACTTGGGCTTTCACAAGGGAGCTAAAACCATCTAGTGGAAAAAAGATAGCATTTTCAACAAATGGTGCTCATTCAACTGGCAGTCAGTGTGTAGAAGAATGTAAATTGACCCATTCTTATTTCCCTGTACAAAGCTCAAGTCCATGTGTATCAAGGACCTCTATATAGAACCAGTTTATGTATGGGCAACTGGGATAAGGGATAACAGTTGAAATCTAAATAAAATATCTAATAAAATAGAAAACTGTAACAAAATCAATCTAAACCACTGAAATAAAAAAAAAAGAAGAGTAGAAGCTCTAGAGAGGGAAGTAGGAAGACACCTGTTTTATGAAGAAGGAAATGGGAAAAATGAGTTGAACTTTAACAGCGGAGTTAGGAGGAAGGGCAGTACAGAGGGAGAAGTGGGAAAGAAAGGTAAATACTACTAAGGAATTTTGAAAAAGCTACAGGGAATCATTTTATATTTACTTAAAATTACATATTTATATGTGTACACATATATAGGTACATACATACATGCATACATACACACACACTCTTTACATAAAGTTATGACACTTGAGATGACAATATTCAATATTTGCCCCCAAAGTAATGGACTAACAGGTGCCAGGCAAGGGACACCTCTTTTCAAGTGGCTGGTCAGAGGAGTTCTAGAGACCTCTTAAACAATATAGGCTATTGTGTTCGTCTTTGATTGTCTCTTAGAGGATATTCTATCACAATGGATAACCCAAGATTGTGCTATTTACTGCAAAAGCCTGCTTTTATTTGTGGTGTGAGACAATGTCTTAGCACAATTATGAAATCTCAATAATATGGCTGCCTAAATATATCTTTAAAAAATGAGACATTAATTGGCATGTCAACGTGGTTAGGGGAAATTTCACAAAGCCCTATCCCTAAATGAAGAGCTATAGGCAATCAGTGGCCACTGAGAGAGGGAAAACCAGTATTCTCCAGGAACAAGGTCCCTGATTTGCCAGTCCCAAATGGTCAGCCCTAAACACATATACAACAACTGAACAATACTAAAGAGACTCAGCAGGTTACATTTTAAAGTTTATGTATATCATTATAATAATATATAGGATATGTAACAGTATTAATTAAAGAATAAAAGACCATAAATTTGAGAGGGAGTTAGAGTTTATGGGAGGAGTTGGAGGGAGGAGAGGGAACGGGGAAATGATGTAGATACAGTACATATGTAGATATGTGAAATTCTACAAAAAATAAAAATAAAAGAGATAAACATGGGCTGAAGCTATAGTGGTGGTAGCATGGACAAAGTCTTGGCTTCAATTCTCAGCACTGCATAAACAGAGAGAAAGAAAGAAAGAGAGGGGGAGAGGGAGGGAGGGAGAGAGGGAGAGAGGGAGAGAAAACAAGAGAGACAGACAGGCAGAAAGAGACAGAGAGATCCTGACATCAGAATTCAAGCCTCAAAGCCAAAATGCATTAAACAACACAAACACCAAATTCCCAATGCTCAACTTTACAACACACAAAAAACATTTATGAACATCCATGCAAGGAGAAAATGTACCAAGGGGCTACTTTCAATACAAGTTAGATGATGTAGACAAAATGGATGAAGACCTAAGCTACATATTCAGTAAGGAAGATTTTATAATCTTGGACAGGATTTCACTTGTGAATCTCCTAAATAAACAGAGTAAGATCATAGTAATACAATAACACAACATGACTAAATGAAATTTATTCTAGGAATACAATGATGGGCCAACAAAAGAAACATTTATTAGTATAATTCACTATTTAAATAGTTAGAGAGTGTCTGAATGTGTAGCTCAATGGTAGAACATTTGCTTACTATGTGTGTGGTGGTTTAAATAAGAATGGCTTCCATAGGCTTATATATTTGAATGCTTGGTCATCAGGGAGTGGCACTGCTTGGGAGGAGTTAGGAAGTATAACCTTGTTGGAGCAGGCATGACCCTATAGAAGGAAGTGTATCACTGGGAGTGGGCTTTGAGGTTTCAAAAGCCCAAGCAAGGCTTAGTGTCTCTTCTTGCTGCATGTGGACCCAGATGTAGAAATCTCGGTTCCTTCTCTAGCACCATGTCTGTCTGTATGCCACCATGCTCTCCACCATAATGATAATGTACTAAAACTCTGAACATGTAAGCCAGTCTCAATTAAATGTTTCTTTATAAGAGTTGCCTTGGTCATAGAGTTCTTAACAGTAATAGAGCACTGAGTAAAACAGCATGTGCAAGGCCCTCAGTTTGATCCTCACCATCACAAATAAGAGAAAATTTGTAAGATTAACTTTAAAATCACAGAGGAAAAATGCTGAAATGGTGCTTAGAGAGTAACATATTTGCCACAGAAATGTGGTGCCCTGAGTTTAATCCCTAGAACCCATGTAAAGGTGGAATGAGGGAAGTGACTTCGAAAGCTGTCCTCTCACCTTTCCATGAGTGCTGTGATATATGCCTCTTCCCATAATAGTCATTCTTATTTTTTAAGAAAGAAAAAGCTGAAAAGATCCTCAGTAGGTAAAGGCACTGGCCATCAAGCCTGATGATCTGACTTTATCTATAGGAGCCACACAGGATAAGGAGAAAACCAATCTTAATTTTTTTTTTCTGGCCTCCAAATACACACTAACATTTTAAAAAGAAAATTACTGAAGTGAACTTATCACCATTTTCCATTTTAAAAATATCCCAAAATAGGACTAGCATTGAGAACAATTTCCTTAATATAAACAAGGTTTATTTTACACTTATATTGACTAATTTCATGCCAACTTTGCACAATCTATAACCATCTGGAAAGAAGGAATCTCAACTGAGAAAATGTTTCTCTAAGACTGGATGATAGGCAAATCTATGGGTATTTTCTTGTCTGACGCTTGGTGTTTGAAGGCCCAGCCCATTGTGGGTAGTGGCATTCCCCGGGCTGGTGTATTTGGATTCTTTAAGAAAGCTAGCCAAACAAGCCATAGGGAACAAGCAGATAAGTAGTACCCTCCATGGCCTCTAGTTTAGTGTTTGCCTCCAGGTTCCTGCCTTGAATTTCTGCGCTGATTTACCTTTGATGACAGACTGTGATGTGGAAGGATAAGATACAATAACCCCTTTTATCCAGAAGTTGCTTTGTATCATGTCATTTTATCACAACAAGAGGAGCCCTCACTAAGAAAACACTCAATCTATGACCTTTCAAGGAAGGTTAAATATATAAGTCAATCCTGAAGTCAACATTTCACTTAATGGAAAAAAATCTCCACTAACATCAGGAACAAAGCAAAATATAGTCACCATTGTTATGAAATATGGTATGGTAGGGATTAGCTAATGCACTTAGATATTAGAAAACAAATGAGAATCAAAAATAAATAAACTTGTACTTGTAAGCTATATGTGAGTATATCCAAAAAATATAGTATAAACAATGCTAAACCATTACTTGAATTCAGAAAAGCACGATATAAGAATCAATATTTTCCATATGTGCAAACAAATGCTAGTTAATGATATAAACAGCAGAAAAACAGCAAAAGAGAAGAAAAAATATTTAGAGGTCTTTTACAAAGAAATGTGAAAAGTCTTTATGGTAGAAAGTTGAAAAATACTTCATATAAACACAAATGATAATGACATCCATTTTTAATAGTAAAAATAATTCAATGTTTTCAAAACCTTGTCTGCTTTGGTCCTTGGCTTCTTGGAGGTAATCTTAATTTCATGCCCATATGAAATTAAGTGTCTTTGTTCATATGAGAGCCCTGTTCACATGGGTAGTATATTATAATTTAGGCTGGAGGCGTTGGGTCATTACCAAAGGGGTTGAAGGTAGGGACCTGCCACAGGAACAATCATGCCTACATAATGAAGCCATAATAAAAATTCTGAACACTAAAACATACTCAAGTTTCCTAATGGGAAATACTCCCTGAGTACTATTGCACAGTCCTGTCAAAAGTAGTGTTCTGACTCCATGGGGAGAAGACAATAGGAGCTCTGCTCTAAGTGCTTCTCATGGCTATTCTAATTAGTAAGCTTTCTGCACAAAAAGCTGTGCATGTCTATGAGTTCTGATGTACCCAGTGACTTATCAACTCCAAAAGTGGTTTTGGTATTCTATAACTTTCAGTGTGAGAAGGGAGGGTAGCTTCTTATAGGGATTATCCCCTCTAACATGACAGAAAAACACATCACAGAATGATGCAAAGTCACAAAGATGTAATTATCCTTAATGTAATTTATAAATGTAGTGAGGACCAAATAAACAAGCTTTTTAAAAGGTGCTAAAGAAGAAGGTAGCACTGGATGGGATGTAGTTCTGTGGTAGAGTGTCTGTTTAGCATGTGTAAGGTCATAACTTCAACACCCTATAGAAAAAAAGGTCCTATACAAATATAAAAGTATATAAAAATAAGGGCTAGGCTGAGTGTGGTGATCTGCATGGTAGGCCCAGAATTTGAGAGGCAAAGGCAGGAGGATCATGAATTTCAGACAGTATGGCTATATATATGGCACATAAGATGCCAGGCTGGGATAAACAGACTCTATCCATTTTATTTTTTAAAATATTTTCATTTATTTATATGTCTGTATGTACTGATACATGTTTATAAAAATATCTGACTACTAAAAGACTATTTTTGACTTTAAAGCCAGGTTAAAAATATGCCTTGAGATCATTTAAAACTATGTACTGAATTTGCTATCCCACTATGTACTTAGCCCCTTTTAAGTTTAACCTGTCTTTAAGAGAACAATGTAACTGACTTTACTATGTCTTGGACAATCTAAGCTAAATGCAGGCATAGTTTTAACCTTAAATGGTGTACTTTTCTATGTTCCTGACCCAGTCAATTTATGTGTGTGTTTGTATGTTATGGTAATCATTTGCTTAAAACAGCTGACAGGTTGGAAGCAACCTTAATCCTGTAAATATGGAAAGGAAGATATGGATATAGGTTGGTAATGTCTGTCTGCCGTGTTGAGTGCTATCAGGAGTCAACTGGAGTCAGTAAATTAACTACTCCCTTTGTAAAATTCTGTTAAAGATTTTTATAGAGAATTCTTTGTTCCTTTTCCATACCATGTTTTCTGTGGTGCTCAAAAATACTGAGCAAAGTTCTTTGATTGGGTCAGACAGATCAGACACAGAAAACAGATAGGGCAGTAACCACAGATTACAAACTACTGACTCATTTCTGTACCTCCAAGTCTCATAATGAGTCTCTCACTAAACTTGGAACTCGTGATTTTTCTGGTGAACAATTCACAATATATCTGCCTGTTTTCCCTATACTGGGGTTATAGACATTTATCATAGTAGCTGGCTTTTAGCATGGGTGCTGGGGATCTGAACTCAGGTCCTCATGGTTATGCAGCAAGCATTTTATTCTTCTTTAAAATTTTTCAGATTTTTACTTAAAATGAAAAAATATTGAACATGTATGTATGCAGCAATGGGGGATGGGGAACTGGGAGGGTAGTCACCAGAAAATCCCAGATGCCAGGAAAACAAGAGGCTTCCAGGACCCAATGGGGATGAGGTTAACTGCAATGTCCAACAACGGGGAGGGAGAACCTGAAGAGACCATATGGATCCAGAGGTTAGGCAAGACCCCCGGTTGGGGCATGGGGCAACCCACTCATCTCCAAGTTTTTAACCCAGAATTCCTCCTGTCTAAAGAGAGTATGGTGACAAATTGGAGCAGAGACTCAAGGAAATGCCATCCAGAGACTGTCCCACCTGGGAATCCATCCCATATGCAGACACCAAACCCAGACACCATTGCAGATGCCAAGAAATGCTTGCTGACCAGAGCCTGATATAGCTGTCTCATGAGAGGCTCTGCCAGAGCCTGACCAAAGCAAGATGCGGATGCTTGCAGTCAACCATTGGACTGAGCATGGGCATCCCAATGGAACACCTAGGGAAAGGACTGAATGAGATGAAAATAACAAAACTGGATGTTTCAAAGGCAGAGTTAAAATGGAACAGAAGTAGAACAGATGGAGAAATGACATTCTTTGTCTTTTTGTATAATTTAAAAAAATACATTAAGGGGTCGGAGAGATAGCTTTTAAGAACCCTAGCTATTCTTGCAGAGGATCTGAGTTCCAGTCCCAGCACCCATATGGTTTGTTATTATGGTTCCAGTGTATCCAGTGTCCTCTTCTAGTCTCCTTGGGCACCAATCACACAGTTGATGGACAGACACACACACACACACACACACACACACACACACACACACACACGGAAGCAAACACCTGTGTACATAAAAATTTAAAAATCATATTAGTATTTTATATTCAAACTTATAAATTAAATTTAACTGATTATGTTGGAATGAAATAAAATCTAAACATAATACAAAGCAAAAATTTGAATCGAACAATATAATAAATAATATAAGGACATTGAGTAGAAGAAAATGGGGAAAACTAGTCTAAGAAACCTTGAAAACAAATATTTACTCAACCTGTCTACATTGTAGATAGAAGGCATTAAGACAAATCATATACTCTACTAAATAAAGTATCTTTCTGCAGTGATATAGGTGCAGAAATTCTGACTCTAGTTTTTGTATATTATTGAGCAAACAAGTCAATATATTGATGCTAGGAGTCAACTCTCACTGCTAGTGAAGGGAATGGTGAGACACAAACATGAAATAAAGGATAACCAGAAAGATTCATGTAATACTGTATGAGCTAGTTCATATATTGTATAAGTGTGCTATACATATAAGCAAGAAGTCAAATTAAAATAGAAAGATTACATGCTTCATAATCATATATTTACATTAACTATAATTTAGTCAAAATTCTCATCTATCAATTTATTTATTTATTGTTATTATTAGTAGTGGTATACAGATGTGTGAACAGCAAGATTGCAGACATCACCAAGATAAGAAGAAAGGTCTCACCAGAAAACATCCCTGAAAGCACCTTGATTTTGGACTTTTAGTCTTCAGAATTGTGAAAAAATATATTCCTGTTTAGACCATAATCTTTGGTGCTCTTGCTATTATAGTCTGAACTAATACAGGTTGAATATCCTTACAGGAAATGCTTGGGATAACAAGAGTTTTAGAATATTTTCCACATATATAATGATATCTTGGGGATGAGACCCAAGCCCAAATATAACATTATTTTATGAACACACACACACACACACAGAGGAGGGCACTCATATAATATATCATAAATAACTGTTCTCAGAGCCAAGTAACTACCTTCTTTGGGAGTTTGGCAGGGACTCCCCTCTTGTAAAAGATTGTCCCAGGTAGGGTGGTTGATGGTTTATACTTCCCCACAGAGGTACAGAGAAGGGCATGGGAGAGATTCTTGCCTGAGTATTCAACTGTTTCTTACTACCTGGGGGCTCTGCCTTGGGCCTGGGGAAAGGGGTAGAGTATATAGAAGAAGAGAAGACTAGATAGAGCTGGGTATCAGGAAGCCCTCATCCCTCTTTGAGTAAAGCTTTCCATGTGTGGTCAGTGCCCACATTCCTATAAGTAACCCCTCACCTATGCTCTGTAAGTAAGCCAAATAAATTCCTTGGTGCACCAAAAGTAAACTGGAGCAGTATCTTGATTTGCTATTGTGATCTTGGGAAGAGCCTCAGGGAAGGAATTTTAGCAGCATAGCCTGAAAGTAAATTTCTGCTGTATTTTTTGTGTATATGCATTTTGACTTCGAGCCATTATATCACATGAGATCAGATATGGATTTCTCTACTTTTGTAACTCAAAAATGTTAGATTTTATAGCATTTCAAATGCCAGATTTTTATGTTAGGGATGTTCAACCCATTTGCTAGTCATATGCAGTTACGAAGGAAAAGGTATTTCTCCAGTGTATTGTGGGAAGATGCCTTCACTCTAGTTACTCAATAACTATGTTAACTATAACTATACAAGAGCACACCCTCAAAAAGCAAAAAAGAGAAGTGGAAAGTAGTCTGGTTATGAATCCAAGAACTTCACAATAGTGCCAGAGTGTATGATGACTGCCTGTCCCCAACAACAGAAGGCACACAGTCCCATTGTCTCTCAATCCTATACCAAACTGTGTAGGTATCTAAGCCTTTCCACACACTAACAGGTGGCTCTCTAACATCAAACAAAAAGGGAATACCAGCAGGTGAGATCAGCTGGGAGTTTGCAGCAGAGAAAATGCTTTTGTTCCCCCACTGAGTCTGCCTGGGCTGGTGAACAGGCAACACTTCATGGGAATAAGCATAGAACAAGCATCCAGATGGGAAGTGTTATTTTCCTGCTAGCCAAGGGACCTATCTCTTATTGTGCCCAGGCATAGATCCTACAGGGGTAAATCTGACATAAGAGAAGCCTAGCTTAGAAAGCCTGGCTTCTCTTCTGAGTAGAAAATTCCTATAATTTTATGGTTCCTGAATATCCATTTTGACCTTCTTATAACGGAAACAGAGTTCAGTCACTTTGCATGGTTTCTAGTTCTATAGCTCCCCTTGAGATCATCAAGGCTAGCAATGCAGGTCTACTTTACCCCTTACCTTACTTTTTAGTGGCCAACCCCTCAATGGTACAGCTAGGTACAACCTACTGGACTCAACCCACTGACCACCACATAATTTATGGACTTCAGATATACTGTTGTGACCACCTCTCAGTATATGACTCCAGAAACCTTATCCCTGTTTGCTTTGAATCTCCAGATTGAAACTCTGGAGTAAAACCTAAGTAGATAATACCCTGAACCCTAATAAAGGCTAACTGCAGCATCCTCACTTTCTCTTGTACAGCACTTGACATATCCCAGATGGCCCTTCCTTTCCTGTTGATGTTGGGAGGTATTTTATGCCTTCTTCCAAGTTCCACTTCCGTTATGTCATAGGGGCATTGTTTAACTTTCTTTTTGTGTCTTACTTGACTGGCACACTTGAATATAACTTCTCCCACTCATGAGGATATCTTATTTGGAATATACTACATGGGTCAGATAAGAGCCACAGGGTGCCTACCAGTAATAATAAATTTCCTGGACTAGAGGCACTGGGTAAGAGCAAAAATTGAACATTAAGCTATCCACCAGGGTAAACCAGCACTTCATGAAGGGTGCATCATAATCATCTACTACCATAAACCCTGGGACCTGCTCACAACAGGACTTGGGTTTACAACTACTCTTGTGAGAAAGAACTCAAGTTCAAATTAAAAACAAACAAAAAACAATAGTACAACACCCTGTAGCATATTTTTTAAAAAATGCATTTGTCTCCAGTTGCTGGTACAGAGACCTGCCACAATCCCCCAATATTAGAATTTACTAGTGGTAATGAGAAGACTCGTGGATGTCTTCAGAACTTCAAAATAGATTCTCTGGTTACCATACAAACCAACATGGGATTGTTGAAGGTAAGGATTTTTGGCCCTGGCCTAGAACTCTGGAGAAGGGCTAGACACTGGGTTGGTTATCATTGGCTAGTAATTTAATCAATTGTACTTATGTAGCAACCCTAAGTGATAAATTCAAAGTCAGGAAACATCTGACTTAAGTCAACACTGAGGTACTGGGAGAACAGCATACCCAAAGGCTATGGAAGGAAGCTTTTCACCTCCATGTGCTTTATTCTGTATCTCTACCATGTGGTTGTTCCTGAGTTGTACCCTTCTTCTAGCTTGGTTCTTCCGTTGCTGTAATGTACACTATAACAGAAAGCAGCTCAGGGGAGGAAAGGGTTTGCCTTCCACATACTGACCACAGTCCATTATTGAGGAAAGTCAGGGCAGGAAACCAACCAGGAGCAGAAATCATAGCCCAGGAGTAGCATGTCCACAATGAGCGGGGTCTTCTCACATCAATCAATAATCAAGAAAACTGTCACATAGGTATGCCAACAACCATTACCTTTCTGAGTTCTCTGAGTTATTCAAGTACATTATTGAACTTGCATAGGATAATGGGCAGTTCCCTTTCCAGTCCCATGTTAATTACTGTGGCTTGTCTACTTGAAATGCCTAGCTCATTAGTGAGGCACACCTTTGGGTATGTTCATGAAGACCATTCCAGATTTGATTAACTGAGGAGGAAAGGCACCACCCTAAATGTAGGCACCACCATTCAAGGGCTGGGATGCCAAACTGAATAGAAAGGGAACAAAGAAGAAAACCAAGCTGAAGTAAGCACCACTGAACCCTTCACTGTTTTCTGATCTATGGGGAAGCAGTCTTCATGCTCTATGACATTGCCTGTAGGATGGAATATAACATAAAACCATGAGTTTCTTTGTTTATTAAGTATTTGATCACAAAAATGAGAAAACTATATAGTATACCCCCAAGTTTACAAGTGGGTAGGCAGAGGTATAAAATAACTCAGGAACCCATTTTTGGCTGGTGTCTGAAGTCAAGAAACTTTGTGGGAATACTGTGTGGTTTCCACTAATACTGGTACAAAAAGTTCCTAACTCAAAATATCCACAAAATTTGGGCCACAGTGAAAAGACCAAACCTAAGAATAATAGGTATAGAAAACAGAGATTCTCAGCTCAAAAGGCTAGAAAACATCTCCAACAAAATCATAAAAGAAAACTTCCCTAATCTAAAGAAAGAGAGGCCCATAAACGTAAAAGAAGCCTATAAAACACCAAATACATTGGACCAGAAAAGAAAATCTTCCTGTCACATAATAATGCATAAAACATTGAATGCACAGAACAAAGAATATTAAAAGCAGTAAAGGAAAAAGGCCAAGTAACATAAAAGGCAGACCTATCAGAATTACTGCAGACTTCTCAACAGAGACCCTAAAAGCCAGAAGATCATGGACAGATGTTATCCAGACACTAAGAGAACACAAATGCCAGCCCAGGCAAAACTCTCAATCATCACAGATGGAGAAACCAAGATATCCTATGGCAAACCCAAATTTAAACATCTTTCTACAAATCCAGCCCTACAGAGGATATTAGGGGGAAAATTCCAACAAAAGAAGGGGAACTCTACCCTAGAATACATAAGAAATCAATAATTTCACAACAAACCCAAAAGAAGAGAAACACACACACACACACACACACACACACACACACACACACACACCCCTCTAACAACAAAAATAACAGGAACTAACAATAATGGGTCTTGAAAAATCTCTCAGCATCAATGGACTCAATTCTCCAATAGAAAGACACAGGCTAGCAGGCTAGATACATAAATAGGATCCATTATTCTGCTGCATATAAAAACATACCTGGGCAACAAAGACAGACACTACCTTAGAGTAAAGGGCTAGAAAAAGTTTTCCAAGGAAAGGGTCCTAAGAAACAAGCTGGTGTAGCCATTCTAATATCCAATAAAATAGACTTAACCAAAAGTAATAAAAAAAAAGATGGGGAAGAACACTTCATACTCACCAAAGAGAAAAATCCACCAACAAGTCTAAATTTAGAATATCTATGCTCCAAAGGCAAGGACACCCACATTCATGAAAGAAATTCTACAATAAGAAGACATAGGCTAACAGATTGGATGTGTAAATAGTACCCATCATTTTATACATACAAGAAACACGCCTCAGCAACAATGATAGACATTACTTCAGAGTAAAGCCCTGGAAAAAAGGTTTCCAAGCAAATGGAAGCAAGAAAAAAGCTGAAGTAGCCATTCTAATATTTAATAAAATAAACTTTTAATCAAAAGTAATCAAAAGAGATAGAAAAAGACGCTTCTTACTCATCAAAGTAAAAATCCACCAAGATGAAGAGACTACACTCTGCCCACATTTCTGACTCCAGAGGAAAACACCATATGCCATCTGGGACCCTGGTGCACGGGGACTCCTGAAAAGGGAGGCGCAGGTCCTCCTGGTTACTGCCCTCTCGGAGAGCTCATAAGCAACACCCCACGAGCAAATCTGAGCTTCGGGACCACAGATAAGACCAACTTTTCTGCTCCAAGTGACCTGCCTGGTGAACTCAGGACACAGGACCACAGGAACAGCTGAAGACTTGTAGACAGGAAAAACTACATGCCCGAAAGCAGAACACTCTGTTCCCATAACTGGCTGAGGGAAAACAGGAAAACAGGTCTACAGCACTACTGAAACACAGGCTTATAGGACAATCTAGCCATTGTCAGAAATAGCAGAACAAAGTAACACTAGAGATAATCTGATGGCGAGAGGCAAGCTCAGGAACCCAAGCAACAGAAACCAAGACTACATGGCATCATCGGAGCCCAATTCTCCCACCAAAGCAAACACTGAATATCCAAACACACCAGAAAAGCAAGATCTAGATTTAAAATCATATTTGATCATGATGCTGGAGGACTTCAAGAAAGACATGAAGAACTCCCTTAGAGAAATGCAGGAAAACATAAATAAACAAGTAGAAGCTTACAGAGAGGAATCACAAAAATCCCTGAAAGAATTCCAGGAAAACACAATCAAACAGTTGAAGGAATTAAAAATGGAAACAGAAGCAATCAAGAAAGAACACAGGGAAACAACCCTGGATATAGAAAACCAAAGGAAGAGACAAGGAGCCGTAGATACAAGCATCACCAACAGAATATAAGAGATAGAAGAGAGAATCTCAGAAGCAGAATATGCCATAGAAATCATTGACACAACTGTCAAAGATAATGTAAAACGGAAAAAGCTACTGGTCCAAAACATACAGGAAATCCAGGACTCAATGAGAAGATCAAACCTAAGGATAATAGGTATAGAAGAGAGTGAAGACTCCCAGCTCAAAGGACCAGTAAATATCTTCAACAAAATCATAGAAGAAAAATTCTCTAACCTAAAAAAAGGGATACCCATAGGCATACAAGAAGCCTACAGAACTCCAAATAGATTGGACCAGAAAAGAAACTCCTCCCATCACATAATAGTCAAAACACCCAATGCACAAAATAAAGAAAGAATATTAAAAGCAGTAAGGGAAAAAGGTCAAGTAACATACAAAGGCAGACCTATCAGAATCACACCAGACTTTTCGCCAGAAACTATGAAAGCCAGAAGATCCTGGACAGATGTCATACAGACCGTAAGAGAACACAAATGCCAGCCCAGGTTACTGTATCCTGAAAAACTCTCAATTAACATAGATGGAGAAACCAAGATATTCCGTAACAAACCCAAATTTACACAATATCTTTCTACAAATCCAGCATTACAAAGGATAATAAATGGTAAAGCCCAATATAAGGAGGCAAGCTATACCCTAGAAGAAGCAAGAAACTAATAGTCTTGGCAACAAAACAAAGAGAAGAAAAGCACACAAACATAACCTCATATCCAAATATGAATATAACAGGAAGCAATAATCACTATTCCTTAATATCTCTCAACATCAATGGTCTCAACTCCCCAATAAAAAGACATAGATTAACAAACTGGATACGCAATGAGGACCCTGCATTCTGCTGCCTAGAGGAATCACACGTCAGAGACAAAGACAGACACTACCTCAGAGTGAAAGGCTGGAAAACAACTTTCCAAGCAAATGGTCAGAAGAAGCAAGCTGGAGTACCCATTCTAATATTGAATAAAAACAATTTTCTACTAAAAGTCATCAAAAAAGATAAGGAAGGACACTTCATATTAATGAACGAAAAAATCCACCAAGATGAACTCTCAATCCTAAATATCTAAGCTCCAAATATAAGGGCATCTACATACATAAAAGACACCTTACTAAAGCTCAAAACACACATTGCACCTCACACAATAATAGTAGGAGATTGCAACACCCCACTCTCATCAATGGACAGATCATGGAAACAGAAATTAAACAGAGACATAGATAGACTAAGAGAAATCATGAGCCAAATGGACTTAACAGATATTTATAGAACATTCTATCCTAAAGCAAAAGGATATACATTCTTCTCAGCTCCTCATGGTACTTTCTCCAAAACTGACCATATAATTGGTCAAAAAACGGGCCTCAACAGGTAGAAATTATCCCATGCATCCTATCAGACCACCACGGCCTAAAGCCGGTCTTCAATAACAATAATGGAAGAACGCCCACATATATGTTGAAGTTAAACAATGCTCTACTCAACGATAACCTGGTCAAGGAAGAAATAAAGAAAGAAATTAAGGACTTCTTAGAATTTAATGAAAATGAAGGTACAACATATCCAAACTTATGGGACACAATGAAAACTGTGCTAAGAGGAAAACTCATAGCTCTGAGTGCCTGCAGAAAGAAACAGGAAAGAGCGTATGTCAGCAGATTGACAGCACACCTAAAAGCTCTAGAACAAAAAGAAGCAAATACACCCAGGCAGAGTAGAAGGCAGGAAATAATCAAACTCAGAGCTGAAATCAACCAAGTAGAATCAAAAAGGACCATACAAACAATCAACAGAAACAAAAGTTGGTTCTTTGAGAAAATCAACAAGATAGATAAACGCTTAGCCAGACTAACGAGAGGACACAGAGAGTATGTCCAAATTAACAAAATCAGAAATGAAAAGGGAGACATAACTACAGAATTAGAGGAAATTCAAAAAATCATGAGATCCTACTACAAAAGCCTATATTCAACAAAACATGAAAATCTGCAGGAAATGGACAATTTCCTAGACAGATACCAGGTACCAAAGTTAAATCAGGAACAGATAAACCATTTAAACAACCCCATAACTCCTAACGAAATAGAAGCAGTCATTAACGTCTCCCAACCAAAAAGAGCCCAGGTCCAGATGGGTTTAGTGCAGAATTCTATCAGACCTTCATAGAAGACCTCATACCAATATTATCCAAACTATTCCACAAAATTGAAACAGATGGAGCCCTACCGAATTCCTTCTACGAAGCCACAATTACTCTTATACCTAAACCACACAAAGACCCAACAAAGAAAGAGAACTTCAGACCAATTTCCCTTATGAACATCAATGCAAAAATACTCAATAATATAAACAAACTGAAAGAAAAAACCACATGATCATTTCATTAGATGCTGAGAAAGCATTTGACAAAATTCAACACCTCTTCATGATAAAAGTCCTGGAAAGAATAGGAATTCAAGGCCCATACCTAAACATTGTACAAGCCATGTAAAGAAAACCAGTAGCTAACATTTAACTAAATGGACAGAAACCTGAAGCAATCCCACTAAAATCCGGGACTAGACAAGGCTGCCCACTCTCTCCCTACTTATTCAACATAGTTCTTGAAGATCTAGCCAGAGCAATCAGAAAACAAAAGGAGATCAAGGGGATACAGATTAGAAAAGAAGAAGTCAAAATATCACTATTTGCAGATGATATGATAGTATATTTAAGTGATCCCAAAAGTTCCACCAGAGAACTACTAAAGCTGATAAACAACTTCAGCAAAGTGGCTGGGTATAAAATTAACTCAAATAAATCAGTAGCCTTCCTCTACACAAAAGAGAAACAAGCCGAGAAAGAAATTAGGGAAACGACACCCTTCATAATAGTCCCAAATAATATAACGTACCTCGGTGTGACTTTAAGCAAACAAGTAAAAGATCTGTACAATAAGAACTTCAAGCCTCTGAAGAAAGAAATTGAAGAAGACCTCAGAAGATGGAAAGATCTCCCATGCTCATGGATTGGCAGGATTAATATAGTAAAAATGGCCATTTTACCCAAAGCCATCTACAGATTCAATGCAATCCCCATCAAAATACCAATCCAGTTCTTCAAAGAGTTAGATAAAACAATTTTCAAATTCATCTGGAATAACAAAAAACCCAGGATAGCCAAAACTATCCTCAACAATAAAAGCACTTCTGGGAGAATCACTATCCCTGAACTCAAGCAGTATTACAGAGCAATAGTGACAAAAACTGCATGATATTGGTACAGAGACAGACAGATAGACCAATTGAATAGAATTGAAGACCCAGAAATGAACCCACACACCTATGGTCACTTGATTTTTGACAGAGGAGCCAAAACCATCCAATGGAAAAAAGATAGCATTTTCAGTAAATGGTGCTGGTTCAACTGGAGGCCAACATGTAGAAGAAGGCAGATCGATCCATGCTTATCACCCTGTACAAAGCTTAAGTCCAAGTGGATCAAGGACCTCCACATCAAACCAGATACACTCAAACTAACAGAAGAAAAACTGGGGAAGGAACTTGAATACATGGGCACTGGAGAAAATTTCCTGAACAAAGCACCAATGGCTTATGCTCTAAGATAAAGAATCGACAAATGCATCTCATAAAACTGCAAAGCTTCTTTAAGGCAAAGGACACTGTGGTTAGGACAAAACGGCAACCAACAGATTGGGAAAAGATCTTTACCAATCCTACAACAGATAGAGGCCTTATATCCAAAATATACAAAGAACTCAAGAAGTTAGACCGCAGGGAGACAAATAACCCTATTAAAAATGGGATTCAGAGCTAAACAAAGAATTCACAGCTGAGCAATGATGAATGGCTGAGAAACACCTAAAGAAATGGTCAACATCTTTAGTCATAAGGGAAATGCAAATCAAAACAACCCTGAGATTTCACCTCACACCAGTCAGAATGGCTAAGATCAAAAACTGAGGTGACAGCAAATGCTGGCGAGGATGTGGAGAAAGAGGAACACTCCTTCATTGTTAGTGGGATTGCAGACTGACACAACCATTCTGGAAATCAGTCTGGAGATTCCTCAGAAAATTGGACATTGAACTACCTGAGGACTCAGCTATACCTCTTTTGGGCATATACCCAAAAGATGCACCAACATATAAAAAAGTCACGTGCTCCACTATGTTCATAGCAGCCTTATTTATAATAGCCAGAAGCTGGAAAGAACCCAGATGCCCTTCAACAGAGGAATGGATACAGAAAATGTGGTACATCTACACAATGGAATATTACTCAGCTATCAAAAACAACGACTTTATGAAATTCGTAGGCAAATGGTTGGAACTGGAAAATATCATCCTGAGTGAGCTAACCTAAACACAGAAAGACATACATGGTATGCACTCATTGATAAGTGGCTATTAACCCAAATGCTTGAATTGCCCTAGATGCATGGAACACATGAAACTCAAGACGGATCATCAAAATGCGAATTCTTCACTCCTTCTTTAAAAGGGGAACAAGAATACCCTTGGCAGGAAATAAGGAGGCAAAGTTTAAAACAGAGGCAGAAGGAACACCCATTCAGATCCTGTCCCACATGTGGCCCATACATATACAGCCACCCAATTAGACAAAATGGATGAAGCAAAGAAGTGCAGTCCGACAGGAACCGGACGTAGATCTCTCCTGAAAGACACAGCCAGAATACTTCAAATACATAGGTGAATGCCAGCAGTAAACCACTGAACTGAGAACAGGACCCCCGTTGAAGGAATCAGAGACAGGAATGGAAGAGGTTGAAGCGCTCGAGACCCCATATGTACAACAATGCCAAGCAACCAGGGCTTCCAGGGACTAAGCCACTACCCAAAGACTATACATGGACTGACCCTGGACTCTAACCTCTTAGGTAGCAATGAATAGCCTAGTAAAAGTACCATTGGAAGGGGAAGCCCTTGGTCCTACTAAGACTGAACCCCCAGTGAACATGATTGTTGGGGGGAGTGCTGTAATTGGGCGAGGATTGGATGGGGAACACCCATATAGAATGGGCGGGGGAGGGGTTAGGGGGGATGTTTTCCCGGAAACCGGGAAAGGGAATAACATTTGAAATGTAAATAAGAAATATTCAAGTTAATAAAGAAAAAACGGAAAAAAATCCACCAAGATATCATCTTAATTCTGAGCAAGTATAACTCCAAATGCAAGGGCACACACTTTTGTAAAAGAAACATTCCGAAAACTTACATCACACATCAAACCCTACACACTAATAGTGGGAAAATTCAACACCCCACTCTCACCAATAGACAGGTCATCCAGACAAAAACTAATCAGAAATAATGAAAATAACTGACATTACATGTAGAGTGGACTTAATGGGTATGTACAGAATATTTCTTTCAAACACAAAAGAATATACCCCTTTCTCAGCACCTTATGGAATGATCCTTGTCCAAAATTGACCATAGAGTTGGTAACAAAGCAAGCCTCAAGAGACATAAGATTCAAATAACTTCTTGTAATCTATCAGATTACCATGGATTAGAGCTGGACTTTAGCAATAACAGAACCAACAGAAATCCTATAAACTCATGGAAACTGAACAACTCTCTACTCAATGATTACTGGGTCAATGAAGAAATAAATGAAGAAATAGACTTTCTAGAATTCAGTGAAAATGAAGGCACAACATACTTATGGGACACAATGAAAAAAGTGCTAAGAGGAACGTTCAGAGCACTAAGTACTTCCATAAACAAATTAAATGGTTCTCATACCAGCAATTTAAGAGTACATCTGAAAACTTTAAAAAAAAGAAAAAAAGAAGCAAGCACACTCAAGAGCAGTAGAAGGCAGGAAATAATCAAAGTCAGGGCTGAAATCAATAACTCATAAACAAACAAAAACAAAACAAAACAAACAAAAAATGCAAAGAATCAATAAAACTAAGAGCTGATGCTTAGAGACAATCAACAAGATAGACAAACCATTACCCAAACTAACTAAAAGACATAGAGATAGTATCCATATTTGCAAAATCAAAAATGAAAAGGGAGACATAAAAGAAACTGAGGAAATTTTAAAAATCATTAAATCTTACCTCAAAAGCCCGTATTCCACAAAACTGGAAAGTTTAATGAAATGGATGACTTTCTAGACAAATACAACTTACCAAAGTTAAATCAAAATCAGGCAAATTATCTAAACAGTCCTATAACCCCTAAGGAAATAGAGGCAGTCATTAACCCGCCCCCCTCAAAAAGAGCCCAGGGCCAGGTAGTTTTAGTGCAGAATTCTACCAGACCTTCAAAGAAGAGCTAATACCAATACGCCTCAAACTATTCCACAAAGTAGAAACAGAAGGAAAAGTACCTAATTCATTCTATGGGGCCACAGTCACCTTGACACTTAAATCACACAAAGACTCACCAAAAAAGAGAACTTCAGACCAATTTGTCTATGAACATTGATGTAAAACTACTCAATAAAATACTCACAAGCTGAATCCAAGAGCACATCAAAAATATCATTTACCATGATCAAGTAGGTTTCACCCCAGGATGCAGAGATCGGTCAATACATGAAAATCCACCAATGTAATCCATTATATAAACAAACTGAAAGAAAAAGTCACATGATCTTCTCATTTGCTGTTGAAAAAGCCTTTGACAAAACCCAACACCCCTTCATGTTAAGAGTCTTGAAGAGATCAGGGATTCATGGCACATACCTAAACACAATAAACGCAATATTCAGCAAAACAATAGCCAATATTAAATTAAATGGAGATAAACTTGAAGTGATCCCACTACAATCAGAGAAAAGGCAAGACTTCCCACTCTTTCACTATCTATATAGTACTTAAAGTTCTAGCTAGAGTGACAAGACAACAAGAGGACATCAAAGTGATATAAATCAGAAAGGAAGAAATCAAAGTATTATTCTTCATGAATGATAAGATAGTATATAGGAGTGATCCCCAATATTCTACTAGAGAACTCCTATGGCTGATAAACAACTTTAGTGAAATGGCTGGTTACAAAATTAACTCAAGAAATAAGTATCCTTCCTTTATATAAATGATACATGGCCTGAGAAAGAAGTTATGGAGATAACAGCCTTCACATTACCTATAAATAAAATAAAATAAATTGATGTAACTCTAACCAAGCAAGTGAAAGACCTGTATGACAAGAACTTCAAATCTCTGAAAAAAAGAATTGAAAAAGATATCAGAAGGAAAGCTTTCTCATGCTCACTGATCGACTGGTATGATTAACACAGTGTAGGCCATCTTACCAAAAGCAATCTATAGATTTAATGCAATTCCCATCAAAAATTGAGCACAATTCTTTAGACTTTGAAAGGGCAATTTTTGAGTTCATATGGTAAAATAATCCTAAAAAACAAAACAAAACAAAACAAGACTTTTGGCGGTATTACCATCCCTGACTGGGTGAGAGTGGGGATGGGGAAGGGAATGGGGTAGGGCAGGGATCAGATACAGGGAGAACTGGGGAGAGAGAATGGAAATAGGTGATTGCCAAAGACCTGTGATAGCGTGCAGGCCCCAGGGAGACTCCTAGCTAGCTGAGACTCCTAGCAGTGGGGGATATAGAGCCTGAAGTAGCCACATCCTATAACTTTAAGGCAGGACTCCCAGTGAAGGAATACAGACACCAACTCACCCACAAAACTTTCTACCTAAAATGTGTCCTGTATACAAGATGTACAGGGACAAAGATGAGGCAGAGAAGGACAGAATAGCCAACCAATGACTGCCCCAACTTAAGACCCGTCCCAAGGATAAGAACCAATCCATGATATTATTAATGATACTCTGTTATGCTTGCAAACAGGAGCCTAGCATGGCTATCATCTGAAAGCTCCACCCAACAGCTGATATAAATCAATGCAGAGACTCACAGCCAAACATTAGATAAGAGCTTGGGGAATCTTGTGGAAGAGTTGGGGGAAGGATTGAGGGACCTGAAAGGAGATAGGGACATCACAAGAAAACCAATAGAATCAACTAATTTTGACCCTTGGGGCCTCCCAGAGACTGAACCAGTAACCAAGAGCAAGCCTGGGCTGGACCTAACCACCCCCTCATCCCCATTATGTAGCAGATATGCAGCTTGGTCTTCATACAATTCCTCCAACAACAGGGGATGTCCCTGATTCTGTTGCCTGCTTATGGATCCCATTCCCCGAAATGAGCTAGCTATCTCGGCTGGCCTTCATGGGAGAGGATTTACCTAGTCGTACACTTGATCTTAGCCAAAAGGCTGAGGAGCGATGGATTTACCTAGTCCTGCAGTGACTTTTTGTAACAGTGTGGAGTGATATCCAGGGGACCTTAACCTTCTCCTAAGGGGGCAGGATTTAAATGATAGATTTCTCATATAAGGAGGTCAGGAAGAAGCAGTCCTAACACTTTTCAAACGCTAAAAGAAACACAATGTTTCAACCACAAACCGATATTCTTCAGGAAAGAAAATTAAAATATTCTCAGATGAAAAAAAGTAAAAAAAAAAGTTACCTATGATTAAAAACAAAACAAAACAAACCATGCCAAAACCAGGGCTGGGAGAACCTACTGTAATTTTAGCAACTTGGAAGGCCAGCCCAGAAGGACTACTTAGGTCAAGAGTTTAAAGGCCAGTCCAGGAAACATGGTGAGACCTCTATCTAAAACCAAAACCAAACCCCCAATCTAAGAGGATTATTTGTAGAACACCAGGAAGAACAACAATGAACAAATCGGAAAGCTGACTGAGTGGATACAAGCACAGAGGAGGACAATGGGAGGAAGCAGAGGTGGAGAGCCATGAATAAGGTTATATATAAATAACAGACTTCTTTGGAGAGATTAACCAAACCATAAAGAGAAGTGTTCTCTAGAGGATGATTTCTTAAATCACTTATAGCTTTTGATATTCACATAACTTTTGCCTTCCTGAGTAGTTAAGATTTTTTGGTAGGGCTCTTCTATTGTATTCATCATAACTAAGGTTTCTATCCTCTTAAAAGAGAAAATGCCTAGGATCAGAGATCTCTCACAATGGAAAGTAGAATGAAACAGACAATATCAGTACTCTCACTGCTTCCCATATGTGCCTAGCAGTTTAGCAACACAACAGCTGAGAGCAGTGATCTATGCATGTACTTAGAATATATAGGCATGTTCCCACAGACAGTGGGCAGCATAGTGCACTGTAACTTTGGGATCTATGCTTCCAAGTAAGATGGAGTACGTATATTCCCGCTGCGTTTCCCTCCTAGTACAGACATGAAACCTAGACAGAAGGCAAGAAAGAGCAGTTAGAAGAATCTAAAAAAGAAAAGAGTACCAGGAAGATTAAGGAAAAGGAAAGAACTCATAAATGATGAGTTTCTACTTTTCACTGGTATTCCCTGACCCAGGTTCAAGGTAACATAGCTAAAAAGCTGGTATGGACACAGACAAAGATCTCTAAGGGTGACTTTCCTGTTTGGCTTTAAAAGAATAGAACCTTTAATGTTCATCCACTTGTTTTTTCTTCCATCCTTTTTCTTATACCTCAGGCAACAGAAGCTTTACCAGAATACACAGCATCAACGGAGTTTAGGATAGTCCCCCAAAACCCAGAGAAGAAACCAGCAAGATGGCTCAGCAGAAAAAGTCACTTGCCAACAAGCCTGACAACTTGAATTTAAGCCCAGGATTCACACAATCAGAGAGGAGAGGGGACTGAAGAGGAGAAGAAAGGAGATGGGAGGGGAGGAAAGGGGAGGGGAGGATAGAAAAGAGTAAGAAAGCTTCTGGGTAAATCAATAGAAATTGTCCAATTTGAAAAATGGGGGAAGGAACACTAGGGTGGTTGAGGGAAAAAGAACAGCATCTCTGAGACAATGTCAATTTCAGACAATCAGAGTTCTAGAAGCACAGGAGAAAGAGGCTAATTCAGAAATGTGTTTGAAGAAAGAAGTTCTCATTGTGTCCCAAATATGACAAAAGGCATGGATCTGTAGGCTCAGGAAGCAGAAGAAACCTGAAACAGGATAAAAAAAAATCAAAGGATTCCATACCCAGAAACATTATCATAAAACTGCTAAAAACTAAAGGCAAAGGAAAAAATAATACATATATGGGAATTAACTATTCAAATGACTGTGAATTCTTCACCAGAAATCACAGAACACAGAGGGAAGAAGTAGAACAACATTGTTGAGATATCAAAAAGAATGATAATTCAGGCCAGTGAGATAGCTCAGCAGCAAGGGTGCTTATTGTCAAGCCTGAAAGTTTGAGTTCAATCTTCAAAACCTACATAGTGGAAGGAGAGAACTGACTTCTGTAAGTTGTCTTTGGCCTGAACATGCACAAATGTATGAACACACAAATGTATGCACATTTATGTTTATAAATAAAAGTAACAAATGATAACTACACTGAAAAATCTATGTTATAGAAATTTCCGGTGTTTACCAGGAGTCCCAAACCCGCGGATCCTGGCCCGCAGCAGCTCTCTGCTCCCAAACCCCGTGGGAGAGAGACCTCACCGCCTGGTCAGGTGGGCACTCCTGAGGCTGCAGAGCGGAAGAGACCACCAACACTGCCCACCGCTGCCCACATCCCTGGCCCGAGAGGAAACTGTATACGGCCTCTGAGTTCCCGTCGGGGAGGGCCCAGGAGCGGCAGGACCCCTGCACCTGAGACACCGCCGGAACCTGAAGGAAACAGACCGGATAAACAGTTCTCTGCACCCAAATCCCGTGGGAGGGAGAGCTAAACCTACAGAGAGGCAGACACGCCTGGGAAACCAGAGGAGACTGCACTCTGTACACATCTCTGACGCCAGAGAAACACACAACGCCATCTGGAACCCTGCTGCACGGAGGCTCCCGGAAACGGTGGCGCAGATCTTCCTGGTTGCTGCCGCCGCACAGAGCTCGTAGGCAGCACCCCACGAGCAAACTTGAGCCTCGGGACCACAGGTAAGACCAACTTTTCTGCTGCAAGTGACCTGCCTGGTGAACACCAGACACAGGCCCACAGGAACAGCTGAAGGCCTGTAGATAGGAAAAACTACACGCCCGAAAGCAGAACACTCTGTCCTCATAACTGGCTGAAAGAAAACAGGAAAACAGGTCTACAGCACTCCTGACACACAGGCTTATAGGACAGTCTAGGCACTGTCAGAAATAGCAGAACAAAGTAACACCAGAGATAATCTGATGGCGAGAGGCAAGCCCAGGAACCCAAGCAACAGAAACCAAGACTACATGGCATCATCGGAGCCCAATTCTCCCACCAAAGCAAACACTGAATATCCAAACACACCAGAAAAGCAAGATCTAGTTTCAAAATCATATTTGATCAGGATGCTGGAAGACTTCAAGAAAGACATGAAGAACTCCCTTAGAGAATAAGTAGAAGCCTACAGAGAGGAATCGCAAAAATCCCTGAAAGAATTCCAGGAAATCATAAATAAACAAGTAGAAGCCCATAGAGAGGAGTCACAAAAATTCCTGAAAGAATTCCAGGAAAACACAATCAAACAGTTGAAGGAATTAAAAATGGAAATAGAAGCAATCAAGAAAGGACACAGGGAAACAACCCTGGATATAGAAAACCAAAAGAAGAGACAAGGAGCTGTAGATACGAGCTTCACCAACAGAATACAAGAGATGGAAGAGAGAATCTCAGGAGCAGAGGATTCCATAGAAATCATTGACTCAACTGAAAGTGAAATAAAGATACAATAAAGGAAAAATATGTTGCCAACAGACTTAATCTGAAAATAATTACTAAAAGCAGTTTACAGACAGACAACTGAAAAGGAAACAGACAAGGAAATCTGAATTATCAACAATGAAGGAAGAACACCGGACATTTTTTTTAAAAAGATAAATAAAATAATGTCATTTCTCTTCAATTCTCTAAAATATGAAGATGTTGAAACTATAATTAAAACATTGTAAAGACAGATGTAGTAGTACATGTCTGTGCCACCTATTCAGGAGGCTGAGGCAGGAGGATCAAATGAACCTAGGAATTTGGGATCTGAGAAAAAAATATAGTGAAACTCCACATAAAAGCAACAACACCCTAAACCAAGGAGAGACAAAGACACTTTAAGAGTGTTCAATATAACTTTCAATGCATGTAGATATATAATAGCCAAAACAGAAATGGGACCAGGTAAGGAAACTTATACAAGTTCATACAAATGAGATAAAAATGTTAATATTAATCATATTTTATAAAGTTAAGTACACATGATAATCTCTAGAGCAAACACAAAAGAAACTATAGAAATAGATATAGTCTAACATATAACCAAGGACCAAGCATGGTGGTACTTATACTGCAATCTCAATGCTTAGGAAGCAGAGGACAGCCTGGGCCATATATCATATGTTATCATGTAACAGCCTGAAATTGAAAGAACAAGTAGATATAAAATCAATATAGGACTTTAATCCCAGCACTCAGGAAGCAGAGCAGGCAGATCTCTGTAGGTTCAAGGCCATTTAAGAGCTACATGGGGTGGTTAGGACAAAACAGCAACCAACAGATTGGGAAAAGATCTTTACCAATCCTACAACAGATAGAGGCCTTGTATCCAAAATATACAAAGAACTCAAGAAGTTAGACTGCAGGGAGACAAATAACCCTATTAAAAAAATGGGGTTCAGTGCTAAACAAAGAATTCACAGCTGAGGAATGCTGAATGGCTGAGAAACACCTAAAGAAATGTTCAACACCTTTAGTCATAAGGGAAATGCAAATCAAAACAACCCTGAGATTTCACCTCACACCAGTCAGAATGGCTAAGATCAAAAACTCAGGTGACAGCAAATGCTGGCGAGGATGTGGAGAAAGAGGAACACTCCTCCATTGTTGGTGGGATTGCAGACTGGTACAACCACTCTGGAAATCAGTCTGGAGGTTCCTCAGAAAATTGGACCTTGAACTACCTGAGGACCCAGCTATACCTCTCTTGGGCATATACCCAAAAGATGCACCAACATATAAAAAAAGACACGTGCTCCACTATGTTCATAGCAGCCTTATTTATAATAGCCAGAAGCTGGAAAGAACCCAGATGCCCTTCAACAGAGAAATGGATACAGAAAATGTGGTATATCTACACAATGGAATATTACTCAGCTATCAAAAACAATGACTTTATGAAATTCATAGGCAAATGGAGGAAACTGGAAAATATCATCCTGTGTGAGGTAACCCAATCACAGAAAAACACACATGGTATGCACTCATTGATAAGTGGATATTAGCCCAAATGCTTGAATTACCCTAGATGCACAGAACACATGAAACTCAAGACGGATGATCAAAATGCGAATGCTTCACTCCTTCTTTAAAAGGGGAACAAGAATACCCTTGGCAGGGAATAGGGAGGCCCATACATATACAGCCACCCAATTAGACAAAATGGATGAAGCAAAGAAGTGCAGACCGACAGGAACTGGATGTAGATCTCTCCTGAGAGACACAGCCAGAATACAGTAAATACACAGGCGAATGCCAGCAGCAAACCACTGAACCGAGAACAGGACCCCCGTTGAAGGAATCAGAGACAGGATTGGAAGAGCTTGAAGGGGCTCCAGACCCCATATGAACAACAATGCCAAGCAACCAGAGCTTCCAGGGACTAAGCCACTACCTAAAGACTATATATGGACTGACCCTGAGCTCCAACCTCATAGGTAGCAATGAATATCCTAGTAAGATTACCAGTGGAAGGGGAAGCCCTTGGTCCTGCTAAGACTGAACCCCCAGTGAATGTGATTGTTGGGGGGAGGGCGGCAATGGGGGGAGGATGGGGAGGGGAACACCCATGTAGAATGGGAGGGGGAGGGGTTAGGGGGATGTTGGCTTGGAAACCGGGAAAGGGAATAACAATCGAAATGTAAATAAGAAATAGTCAAGTTAATAAAGAAAAAAAAGAGAGAGAGAGAGAGAGAGAGAGAGAGAGAGAGAGAGAGAGAGAGAGCAAGCTGAGCAAGCCAGGGGAAGCAAGCCAGTAAGTAACATCCCTCCATGGCCTCTTCATCAGCTCCTGTTTCCTGACCTGCTTGAGATCCAGTCCTGACTTCCTTTGGTGATGAACAGCAATGTGGAAGTGTAAGCTGAATAAACCTCCCCCCCCCACAAAAAAAAAGAGCTACATGGTGAGACTATCTTAAAACCAATACAAGTCAAACAAACTAAATAACACTATCAACTACCTATTTGCTGACACATATAGAATACCCATTAAATTTCAATTTAATGTAATTGAAATCACTGGGCTACATAGCAAGACATGATAAACACAAGATACTCAGTGGTGAATTATGTTCATCATATCAGGGTTCTGGGTTCAATTCTCACCACATACAGAGAGATAAATAAGTATGTAATATAAAAAAGCAAAACAAAACAAATGTTTAATTTTTAAAGGCAGCAAAAGGAATCAGTACCAAATAAAATGGGGAAAAGAACAGTGAATGAACAATGAAATGTGACGCCTAAATCCAAGGGTATCAAGAATTCCATTTAAAGTGAAAAGACTAAAATGCACCAATTAAATGAAAATTTCCAAATGGATTATAACTATTACCTAGTCTGAGGGATTGAAATTTATGATTCATATATTAGAGTCCAATTCTTATACTATATTTGGAGATAGGACATTCATAGAGAAAATTAAAAGTAAATTGAAGGGCCGGGACTGCAGATCAGTGGTAGTAGTAAGCATAACACTAATTCCCCAGTTCAATCCCCAGCACTGTCATAAAAGAAAAAGGAAAAGTTAAAGAAAGATATTAAAACAGAGCCAATAAAGAATGGTATAAGAAGAGGAACAGTATGAAGACAATAGCAAGGTCACAGTATGGAGACCACCTGCAAATAGAAAGCAGGCTCTAAGGCTGGAGAGATGCCTGAGTTTAATTCCCAGCAACCACATGGTGGCTCACAATCACCTATAATGGGGATCTAATGCCCTCTTCTGGTGTCTGAAGACAGCTACAGTGTACTCACATAGATGAAATAAATAAATAAATCTTAAAAAAAAAAAAGAAAGAAAGAAAGCAGGCTGTAACCAAACAATATGTCAGAGAAGAGAGGACTTTGATCTTGGAGTTCTAGACCTGTGCAAAGAGAAAGTTTGATTATTTAAGGCATCTAGTCTGTGGTACTTTGTGATGATAGTTCCAACAGTCTAATGAACTCAACTGTACGTTATCTACAAGAATATGCTTCAAACGCAATTAATACTAGTTGTATAAAAAGTAAGGATGAGTTACGTGATGTGCTACTTACCTGCAATTTCAGCATTTGGCAGTTGGAGACAGGAGGATCTTGAGTTTCAGATCACCCTGGGCTAAACAGTGAGCTTGAAGTCAGCCAGGACTGCATACAGAGAGACTCTGTGTCAACAAAAAAGGGATGAGTCTGGAGAGATGGCTTAGTTAAGAATGAGGTTAAGGTCTTTTAGAGGACCTGGTTTCAATTCCCAACCATTTGTAACTCCCCTTCTAAGGAATCTGATGCCTTATTCTGGCTTCCATGGATACAAGGCATGCACATGGTACACAGATATAGATGCAGATAAAACACCTGTACACATAAAATATATAAAGGAAAAAAATTTTTAAAAATTTTAAATGGAAAGATATTATTGAAATACTAGTCAAAGAAAAGCTGGAATGATTATATTCATAACAGCAAACATAGAACTTTGAGTGAGAAACTAGACACTGAGAATAGAATCACTCAGGAGAATGGCTGACAATATATAAGGGTAACAAGGTCAATTTACAAAACAAAACAAAAAGCCAACACTGGTTGTACATTCCTGTAATCCCAGTGCTAGGGAAGCCAAAACAAAAGGGCTATCAGTTCAAGGCTGCTTAAAGGACACAGGGCCTTTGAGGACAATCTAAGTTACATAGTAAATCCTGTCTAAAAACATACCACCAACAATACTACTTCTGAATTCTGGCTCTACATGCATATGCACACAGAGGCACCCACATATGTGAATACATATGCATAAATACACACACACACATACACACACACACACACACACACACAGATTATCTGAAAACTGACAGGAGAAATAGGCAAACTTGACACCTCAATGTTTCTTTTGTAGGAACTGACAGAGCCAATAAATAGAAAATGTAACAAAGATATAAAATTAAATAATACCATTAACTATATGTAAATAACATATAACACTCCACTAAAAACAGAAAACAGACTTTTTAAAGTATATGTGGCTTATTAACAAAAGAGACTCTATCACAAAGCAAGCTTTAACTAACTTAAAATAACTGAAATCATACTAATTATGCTACCAGATCAGAAAGAAATTAAAAAATAACAATAGTAGAAAGATAAAAGGAAAATTTCTACACACTTGGGAATTAAATACCATTCTTCTAAAAAAAAATAGTCTGAGCTTTATGGCAAGACCTTGACTCAAAAAACAACTACCACTCTGAAAAGTGTATGTACATAAAAAAGACAGGTAAAATACATGAAGTAAAATCACAAAGAATATTAGAGGATATTTTGAACAGAACAAAAATGAAAACATAAAAATGTATGAGAACATAAAAAAACTGCTAATGTGCTTAGAAGAAATCTTATGACACTAAATGAAAAAAAGTGATTTTTTGAGACAAAATCTCGCATACTCTAGACTGGTCCTCAAGTCTTGATCTTCCTCCTTCTACTTCTCAAGTGCCGCGGTTACAGGTATGTGCCACAATATCTTGTTTTATGTGGTGCTAGGGCTCAACCCAAAGTTCATGAATACTAGGTAAGCAAATACTTTACTAACTCAACTATCCTTGAAAAAAATTTATACTTAAAAATATTGAGTTGGAACTCTCCTTCAATTATGAAAATCTCAGAAATTGAACTCAAGTATCAGGCTTGGCAGCAGGTGCCTTTACCTACTAACCACTAAACCATTTCACCAGCTAACCCTTGAAAAAACTGTTTAAATCGAATAATCTAAATATATCCCTTAAGAAAGTTTAAAAAAAAAACGAAAATTAACCCAAAACAAACTGAAGAAGTAATGAAAAAACAACACAGACAAATCAATAAAGAAAGAATGATTATTTTAAAAGTATCATAATGGGCTGGAGAGATGGCTCAGTGATTATAAGCACTTGCTGTTCTTATATGGAACCCTCATTTCAGGTCCCATGTGTGGGGTTAGAACTGTCTGTGACCCAGTTCTGGGGATCTAATACCTTCTTCTGACCTTTGTAAACTCCAGGCAGGCACATGGTATGCATACATAAATGCAGACAAAGTACCCATACACATAAAACTTAACAAAATAAATCTAAAAGGATAAACACTTTACTAAGCCTTAGCAAGACTGGCAGAGTATGGAGTCATAAATTGCTAATACTAGAAATAAAATAATAGATATTGAGAGGCTATGACATCTGAAAAAACTTTATATATATTATATATATAATTTTAAATTTATAAATGGAGTAATTTTTCAGACACCAAAGCTTGTCCAAGATGAAAAAAGAAGTTAACATGAATATATCTGGAATAGTAAAGAAGTTGAGTATTTATTTATTTATTTTGTGGTACAGGCATATAACCTAGGGCATTATACCATTAGTCATCTATTACAGCTAGGTATCTAGGTATCACTGTGCCATATCTTCAGTCCCTGGAACTGAACTGTTTAGTTAGCCTACACACACACACACACACACACACACACACACACACACACACACACACACAAACCAAAAAACCACAGTTCAAACACTGTCTATGAAATATTTAAAATAGAATCGACTCTAGTTCAAAGTAGTTCCCAGAAAATAGTAGTGAAAGAAATAGTTTCAATCTCATGAGGTATTACACTGATAAAAACTAAAAAGAAAAACAGTGTAGTATGTGGATATATTGGCACACACCTTTAATTCTGGGAGGCAAAGGCAGGTGGATCTCTGAGTTCAAGGCCAATCTAATTTACACGTGGTTTCAGGACAGCCAGGGCTGTCCCAAAAACAAACAAGCCAAAAACAGTCATATCTATCACAAGAACTGTGACAGTTAAAATGTTAGTAGTTTGGATTTACAAATATCCAAAAGGAATAATACACTACGACCAAGTAGGATTCATTTCAAGTACCCTATGGTCCTATATTTAAAATTTAATCAGTAGAACTGCACTACTGTTGCTTCTTGTAAAAAAAAAAGAAGCATCTCTGATCAAAAATAACAGAAGAAAGAATATATGAGGATAAATATAAGTACTTAGAAGTCAAACTGACAGGTGTATCACATCCATTTAACAAAACTGCTATAGTTTACCTTCTAGGGCCTATGACTTTCCCAGGTTTTTGAATGGGCTAATAATACCACATAATCATGTGTTTTCATATATAGATATGTGTGCATGTTTGTGATGGTTTGCATATGGTATATGCCTGATCCAGGGAGTGGCACTATTAGAAGTTGTGGTCCTGTTGGTGTAGGTGTGTCACTGTGGATGTGGGCTATAAGACCCTCATCTTAGCTGCCTGGAAGTCAGTATTGTGCTAGCAGCCTTCAGATGAAGATGTAGAACTGTCAGCTCCTCCTGCACCATGCCTGCCTGGGTGCTGCCATGCTCCAGCCTTGATGATACTGGACTGAACCTCTGAACCTGTAAGCCAGCCCCAATTAAATGTTGTCCTGTTGTCCTTTATAAGAGTTGCCTTGGTCATGGTGACTCTTCTCAGCAGTAAAACTCTAAGACTGTGTGTGTGTGTGTGTGTGTGTGTGTGTGTGTGTGTGTGTGTGTGTGTGTATTTCATTTTTAAAGTGATTGTAATAGTTTTTGTTTTTAAATGTTTATTTTCCAATAGTCACTATCGGTATGTAGAACTGTAACTGATTTTTGTCTATTGACCTTCAATTCTGTGCTTTGGCTGAGCAACCTTAATAGCCTTAGATAGTCCTAATCATGCATTTCCTGACATGGAGATAGTTGTTTTTTTTTTTTTTTGTTCATACCTTTTATTTCTATTTTCCTGCACATTTGGATGGACTTCTTTCCAAGCCTAATATTTAGTAGCACTGGGGGAAAACAAGCATGTTTGAATAGAGACTTGTATCATTCAATTTTATGTTTTCTTTTTAGAAATTTTAAAGTCTTTTTTAAAAACCTGAGCTCAGAAAGTTTCTTCTTTTTCTAATTTTCTTTTATCACTCTTTAACCACTTCTTTAACCACTCTTGAATTTTTGGAAGACTTTTCTGTATCTGCTGACGATCCTGTGGTTATTCACTGGGAATATTTTAATAGTTTTCTAGGGGGAGGGACTAATGAGATCCACTTCCCTCTAAGAATCTATAGGTAGGTAATGATCTCTGGGGGGAAATGAGGCATTTTCTTCAGTGGGGTACCCACTAGTAAGGTGTTTTTAATGTTGCCAGTAAATAATCTCTGAACTCTGCTCCTGTAAACAACCTTAATGAAACTCAATGGGTGACCCCCCCCCCCAAAAAAAAAGACATGAAAGTATCTGAGAATCAGATTCTCAGTATACTATCTGAGAATCTGGGAAGAGTAAAAACATTGGGAGAAGTGGACAAGTATAAAGGACAGTAAAAACGATCAAAATAACCCTATCCACAACAATGTATAAGTCTATCAGTGTGGACTGAAACTGTGTCCTTCAAAACATACATTTAAATCTTAATCCCTAGTGTGCTTTGGTTTGGGGTGCAGATTAAGGAGATAGTAAGGTTAAATGAGGTCAGAAGGGTAGGGCCTTCACCTGATAGGAGTCCATAAGAGGAAGGACAGCAAATCAAGTTCTCTGCCTTCCTCTTACCATATGATATACACATACGAAAGGCCATACTCAGAAAATTGGACATAGTACTACCTGAGGACCCAGCTATACCACTCCTGGACATAAACCCAAAATATGCCTCAACATATAAAAAAGACACGTGCTCCACTATGTTCATTGCAGCCTTATTTATAATAGCCAGAAGCTGGAAAGAACCCAGATGGCCTTCAACAGAGGAATGGATACAGAAAATGTGGTACATCTACACAATGGAATATTACTCAGCTATCAAAAACAATGACTTTATGAAATTCATAGGCAAATGGAGGAAACTGGAAAATATCATCCTGAGTGAAGTAACCCAATTACAGAAAAACACACATGGTATGTACTCACTGATAAATGGACATTAGCCCAAAAGCTAGGAATACCCAAGAAACAACTCACAGACAATATGAAGCTCAAGGAGAAGACCAAAGTGTAGATTCCTTTTTAGAAAGGCGAACAAAATACTCTCAGGAGGAAATACAGAGATAAAGAGTGGAGCAGGGACTTAGGAAAAGGTCATCCAGAGACTGCCCCACCTGGGGATCCATCCCATATGCAGCCACTAAACCCAGTTACTATTGCTGATGCCAAGAAAGTGCTTGCTGACAGGAGCCAGATATGGGTGTCTCCTGAGAGGCTCTGCCAGAGCCTTACTGACACAGATGAGGGTGCTCGCAGCTAATCATGGACTGAGCACAGGGACCACAATGGAGGAGTTAGAGATAGGACTGAAGGAGCTGAAGGGGTTTGCAACCCTATAGGAAGAACAAAAATATCAAACAACCCCCCCAGAGCTCCCAGAGACTAAATCACCAACCAATGAGTACACATGGAGGGACCCATGGCTCCAGCTGCATATGTAGCAGAGGATGGCATTGTCTGGGATCAATAGGAGGAGAAGCCCTTGGTCCTCTGAAGGCTTATTTCCCCAATGTAGGGTAATGCCAGAGTGCTGAGGTGGGAGTGGGATCATCTTCATAGAAGCAGGGCGAGGGGGAAGGGGATAACATTTGAAACGTAAATACATAAAATATCCAATAAAATGAAATAAATAAATAAATAAAGGACATAAAAAGGCAACCATCAACAGTCAAGAAAGCACTGTACCAGAAACCAACCCTGCTTGCACCCGATCTTATACTTATAGTCTCCAAGGCTATACAATGGTAAGTCTATATAGCTTAAGCCACCCAAAATGAAGCTTTTTTTAAATCTTTTTTTGTGGTATTGATGTCTGAATTATACCTTTATCAACTATGATATCCTTTCATGGTGACCTAAGCTGAACAAAATACATACGTAGGACCTGTATGCTGAAAACAATATAACATCAGTGAGATGACCAAAGATTTAAATAAATGAAGAGGGTATACTGTATCCAATATTATTTAATTCATTCACAGTCCTAGCAAAATATTTTTAAACATATAAGCAAGATTTATGCAAAAAGTCAAAAGGAAAGGAGCACACATAGGTTAACAATTTGACAAGGTAGAATAAAGACTTCATACTATCTAATTTTAAGATTTATTATAAAGGTACATCAATAAAGGTACTGGTGTAAGACACATACACAAATCAACAGAACAAAATAGACAACTTCTAGATGGAAACACAGGAACTGGCTATGGTGGTGCATGTCTATCAACATAGCACTCAGATGCCAAGAGGCAGGAGGGTCAAGAGTTTCTGGCCAAAAAAGGACTATACAGTCAGTTTCTGGTCAACCTGGGTTACATATCAAAATTATGAAAAAAAATTAAAAATCCCATGAGTAAAACACAGCATCAGTCTAGGCAATAATTGGTTTGGGATGTGATCCCTAAGGCTCAACAAGAGAAATAATAATAGGTAAGTAGAATTAAATGAAAAAACTTCTGCATAAGGAAAAAATAGCTAAGATAGCAAAGAAGCAATCCTGTGGACTGGGAAAAATATTTAAAAGTTATATTTAAATCATTTTTAATAAAAAAGATTATTTCTGATAAGGTATTAATAGCCAAAAAGTACAATAGCAAGTAAACAACTCCACTTGAAAACAATCAAGGAACCTCAACAGATTCTTCTAAGAAAAAAGACACAGGCAAGCAAACACCTATAAACCTAGCACTTGGAAGGCAATCATAAACTACATAGGAAGATCATCACTAGCCTGGGGCACTGTCTCACTTACATGTAGAATCTAAATCAAACTCAGTAGTAGTAGAGAGCAGAATGGTAGATACCAGACAAAGTATAGACTATTTCAGCTAGACAGGATTAAGTGATAAGTATTTGAAGTGACAGATCTAAGCATTCCTCAATATATAAATAGCATCATTTTGTGTGGCTTCTTATCACTTTCTTTCTTATATAACCCAGGACCATCTGCCTAGGAGTGGCACCATCCATTAGGGGGCTGGGATTTCTCACAGCAACCATTAATCAAAAAAAAATCCACAAGGCCAATCAGCTAGAGGCATTTCCTCAATTTCCTTCTTCCCAGGTGATTCTAGTTAACAAACATACTTAGTCCTCACAGTATCCAACTATATACAACTGCGCTGAATATTCTTTTTTAAAAATCAGAACAAGATGGATACCACCAATAATTTTTTAACATTGGGAACTGAGCCCGGGGTCTTGCCCATGCTAGGTAGATGCTCTACCACTGGGCTACATCCTCAACATTTGTATTTTAGGGACAGGATCCTGCTATGTAGCGCAGAGTAGCCCAGAACTCATGGTTCTTTTTTTTTCAGCTGAGAGTACAGTTATATGCCATCCTGCCGGGAAGGTAACTGATTTGAAGTGAGAGGGCAGACAGGGTTTTATGTAGCCTGAGTATCTGTTTCTTAGATGATTTCATATAAATCATATGAAATAACCAAACTCCTGAAATAAGAGAACAGATAGGTGTTTCCAGCAGACTAGGTCTGGGGTGGGGCTGGAGGATTAGGGAGAAGTGAATGTAGCCTTGAGGAAGCCTGGAAGTGATGCAATATTTTGATCATGTTAATGTCAATAAACTGTCTGTAATATTATACTATAGTTCTGAGAGATATAATGGGTATACAGGCCCTTTTGTATTATTCTTTGAACTATATGTACATATCTTCAAATGTATGTAAATCAATAATCTTGAAAGCAAATATATAATTTCAAACTAGGGTTATAAATATGTGACCCCATTTTATATGACACACTTGAGAAAACAAAACTGTAATGACACAGAATAGATCTATAGTTCCTTTAGTCTACAGGATGGGATACTATAAAAGAACAGCAGGAAATAGCTTTTGGGGAAGATGAAACTATTCTCCATCTCCCTGGTCAGCTGGTTACATCAATTTACTTGTGTTAACATTTATCAGCTTGTACAACAGCAAGATTTCACTGTAATTAAAAAGAAACTGAACACTGAACAAAAAGGTTGGTAAGTTTTACATATCTTGGGGAATTTGTCTTTTGGATGCAAGAGAACTGAAAATCCAACTGAGGAAATGATTGCAGAAAAATCATTTGAAAGAGAAGAGATTTCATTCCCAATGTCTCCCTTCCCTCTAGGGAATTTTGTGAGAACTAACTGCAAGAAAGCAGGGAAACATTTTATCAGTCTATTACTGAAGACTACATGAAGTAGTCTACATGAAGACATAGCTAAAAAATGCCCCAAAATACAATTCCAGAAAACCTTGGTTTACCCTGAAGCCTTGGTATACACTATCCTAATGAAATAAGGCAAGTCAAGGCACTGCTTATACTACCATATAGCTGCCAGATGATTCAACAACAAACTGGAACCTTGAAGATAATCTTAACTAAAGAATTAACTTTGTTTTAACTTAACAATGGTGCAAAAATAATGTGAACTGAATAGAAACTATAATTCAAATTTTGATTTTTCCTGGAATAAACATAAGTGATACTCTATTGTCTCATGACATAAGGCAGCAAGCAGCACTGAGCAACAGCTCCCAGTAAGCAATGTCATTATGGCCTATACACACCACAATATACCATGTTGCCATGATGTTTAGTGAAATAAAGGTATTAAATGAAATTTCAACTATGAATTAACATAACTCCAAAATATGACATAATCATAAGTTAAGAAACATCTGCTACCCTTACTTACTCAATGCATCAACTATCTAACTTGACCTTATTTGGTTATTTTTCATTTTCTCTTATCCCTGTAATTTATAGTTTCCTACTTTTGCAGTGCTGATGCATATATATCTCATCACATCTATGATAAAATATAGAAATGGACCACATACTTACCTGGAGTTTTGCCATTTCCTGCTTTTCTTGAGAAAACAGATGTATGAAAGCTGAGCTGGAATTAGCAGAGTAGAATATAAGAGTAGAAACCATTAGATTTGAGGTGCTCAGAATCATCTGCCCAAAAATCCCCTTACGTGAGGAGAGGCCACTTTCTGAAAGAGTATGGACAACTATAAGGTTTTTTTTTTTTTGTTTGTTTGAGAAAGATCTCTATGTGGTCCTGGCTGGCCTTGAACTCAGAGATCTTCCTATCTCTGCATTCCAAGTACAAGAAAATTAAACGTTTTCTTGTAGTATTGATAGAACCTATTCCTACAGCCTTGTGCATACTAAGCCAGTACTATACCACTGAGATACACAGAACAGATTTTAATAATGCCAAACTAAAGCAATCATAGAAAATGTATAATATGATAATAAGTAGAAATTCAAGATGAAATGCTATACAGTTGTTAAAATAATGTATGGAACTGTACACTTATTATCTACATGTTTAGAAAATGTTAGAAAATTTAGAGTTTAGAAAATGTTACAAATTAAATTTCTAAATAAAAAAGATATAAAACTTCAGGCATACATTTTTAATATGTAAATAAAATGTTAACTATTAAGTTATAGCCCTTGAATGTCGAAGATGGACATTTAAATAAGAGATAAAGTTAGTTCCTATTTTCTTCCCCTCTATCTTCAAATTCATTCATAACTCAAATATTATTTATTAAATTCTAAAAAAACAAGCCTCTACTTATTATTCAAATGGTACCTGTTATCCCTCCTCAGACCTCAAAATGTCCAAAGGTCGGTAAGGCTCTAAGATGTTATTTTTCCTCTTCTCTCACCTCACTGGGGCCGTCTAGCTCAGGCACTGTAAAGAAGCCTTTGAATGCTGATTCAATCCAGCACCCTTCAATGCAGCACTGTTCCCCACGACTCCCACGAGCGGTACACTGTTAGATGGAGACAAGGGGGGCCATCTAAAGAGGGGAGATCACTGTGCTAGAAAATGTGTATAAGCCACAGATTAGTAAGACTCACTTAATCCTATCTAGCCTCATAACTTTGTCCACTATTAGGTCCGCAAGACCCCCGTTCACTGCTCTCTCAAGCCCCCATCACCCCATCTCCCAGTCTCTTGCATTAATGACATAACAAACCTCTTTTCACTCATCCCCCTCCACCCCCGAACTCCCAACCACTCAGCTCATGACCCTAGGTGTTAGACCCTCAACCTTACTCAACCAGATTTTTTTCGGGCTGTTGGGTAGGTAGACCTTTCGGTGAACGGCCTGGGAAAGCACTTCCGCATCGGACCTAGTAGCTGTCTCTGCCGCCTAAACTGGGAAGGCGGCTTGTTCTACGCATGCTCAGGTTTGCTTTTGAGACAGCATCCGCCAATTATCAACATGGCGCGCAACGGCGACCAGGCTCAACGCAGGCGCGGAAGGTAGCAGACCGCGTCGGTGATGTCACCGATAAGAAAAAAAAAAATCTGCATCCACTGTTTCTTTTAAGCTCCCGAGTGACTTGGCAAAGCTGGTGTTTATTTCACAGAGGTTAGCTCTTCTAAGGACTTCAGGCGCGCCATTTTTTTTTTTTTTTTTGGATAGGGTGAAAAGGGGAGTGTCCAATTAAGAAAATTATTCCAACAAGGGCAAATTTAGTGTAGTGAATTCAGAAAACAGCCACAGGGTTACAGGTGTAATTAACAAGACAATGCTGGGACCCCGAAGGCTTTAAGTAATTTGAATAACAGTTTAGGGAGAAACCACTGGCTGCATTCTTTTGTCTAGAACTGGGAGTTTGCCCTCTAGCATCAGAAAGACCCGTGGACTTTTTAAAAAACAGCGGAAGAATTAACTGCCACAAGGGGGTCACACAAAGAAAAGCACAATACTTAAGTGGGGGCTGACAGTGCCTTCACCTTTCCTGTGAAAGCAGTCATTGTGCTGGGAATGAGTAGGTGTAGGTATTGACTACAGGACTTCATATTTTATTTATTGAAACAGATGAAGCAACCTGACATTGTATACTGAGCTTAAAACTACATATAAAGCTACAAGCAGTTAGTTACTGCCCACTTCACTACTCCCCTGCAGTGTACTCAATAATAATATACTCTTTTTAAATGGTGCAGGATAGCCCAAATAAAACTCTCACCCCTTTTTGTTACCCAACAGCTGGCTGGGAGCCTTTTCTGAGACAGGATTAGTGGACAGGCTAAAAGATTTTCAGTCACTGGTCTTTGGCAATTTTTTTTAATTCCCTGTTTGGTGGCAAGTGGTGGCTGCAGCAGGTGGCAGCACAACCTCAAATGGCTTAGTTGGGAGTTTGTACCACAGCTTTGGCTACCACAAAACTTGGAGAACTCAAGAACACCCTGCAACTTGAAGTGGAACATTTCCTTTCAGCTGGCCTAGGCGAGGGACTGCTGTTGAAAGAAAAATTATACGAATTTAAGGTTTAAAAATACAAAATAAAAGAGTAAGCCCTGCCACCAGGACTAGCAGGCCATAAAGATAAAGGAATGCAAGAAGCACTGCCCAGGCAGGACTAGCGGGCCATAAAAGAGTAAACCCCAAAAGCCACAGACTCAGGGCTGAGCCCTGCAGCCAGGACTAGCAGGCCATAAAGATAAAGGAGCACAGGAAACACTGTCCAGGCAGGACTAGCAAGCCATAAAGATAAGGAAAAGGAATGCAGGAACCAGCCCGAGTTAATGGGACTGATTCATGGGACATCTGGCAGGAAGACATCTCCCCCCAGCTCACTCAGGGCAATACTTTAACTAGGTGTCCTCCAGACCCTGATAACTGACTGACTTCCAGCTCATGCTCTTTCTGCTTTGTTCTCACTGCTATGTTTAATGAACCAATTGTATGTAACTGGGCCAAAACCCCATACCTTTCTCTATATAAACCTCTGACTTTTGAGTTTCGGGGTCAACTCCTCTGTCTCCTGCGTGAGACACGTGTTGGCCCGGAGCTTCGTTATTATTAAACGACCTCTTGCTTTTACATCAAGACCAGTCTCTCTTGTTTCCTGGGGCGTGCCATCCTGAGACTTGAGCTAGGGTCTTTCACTGTCACTGGTCCTAAAGAGGCAAGGTTGTTCAAATAGGAGTCTCAAAAGCTCTGATTGGTGCTAAAAGGCAAGACTAGGGTTGTCTAAAGCATATGGCTGTGATTCATGCTGCTACTTATAGAGCTAAGGGTCCACATACCAGAAGCCTACACAAAGGGACCACCTTCTCCTGCCGCCACCTGCTTATTCCTAACAAATGTTGAGGTAAACACCACCTTCTAAAGAACAGTGCTTGAAGAGATGCTCCTCACCTGCTTTCCTTCTCTGATTTTTTTGTACGTTATTGGCTTTCACTTTTATTAGTAGGCCTAAGTATCACAGCACACTGTGAGCCAGTATACAATAGTTCTAATAACTGTGTTTTGATTGCACCCACATGCATATAATATTATATATGCATTTAAATGTCCTCAGATACTCTTCCACGATGGGGACATTACTTCACCATGACCAACCTGACATATCTTCATTCACTAACATTGATTTAATTAGCACTGGTTCTGATGGTCTTTTCACCTTACTCAAGAATTTTTTTTCCATCTTTATTAACTTGGGTATTTCTTATTTACATTTTGATTGTTATTCCCTTTACCGGTTTCCAGGCCAACATCCCCATAACCCGTCCCCTTCCCCTTCTTTATGGGTGTTACCCTCCCCACCCTCCCCATATTAACGCCCTTCCCCCAACAATCACGTTCACTGGGGGTTCAGTCTTAGCAGGACCCAGGGCTTCCCCTTCCACTGATGCTCTTACTAGGATATTCATTGCTACCTATGAGGTCAGAGTCCAGGGTCAGTCCATGTATAGTCTTTAGGTACTGGCTTAGTCCCTGGAAGCTCTGGTTGCTTGGCATTGTTGTACTTTTGGGGTCTCGAGCCCCTTCAAGCTCTTCCAGTCCTGTCTCTGATTCCTTCAACGGGGGTCCTGTTCTCAGTTCAGTGGTTTGCTGCTGGCATTTGCCTCTGTGTTTGCTGTATTCTGGCTGTGTCTCTCAGGAGAGATCTACATCCAGTTCCTGTCGGCCTGCACTTCTTTGCTTCATCCATTTTGTCTAATTGGGTGGCTGTATATGTATGGGCCACATGTGGGGCAGGCTCTGAATGGGTGTTCCTTCTGCCTCTGTTTTAATCTTTGCCTCCCTATTCCCTGCCAAGGGTATTCTTGTTCCCCTTTTAAAGAAGGAGTGAACCATTCGCATTTTGATCATCCTTCTTGAGTTTCATGTGTTCTGTGCATCTAGCATAATTCGAGCATTTGGGCTAATAGCCACTTATCAATGAGTGCATACCATGTGTGTTTTTCTGTGATTGGGTTACCTCACACAGGATGATATTTTCCAGTTTCCTCCATTTGCCTATGAATTTCATAAAGAAATTGTTTTTGATAGCTGAGTAATATTCCATTGTGTAGATGTACCACATTTTCTGTATCCATTCCTCTGTTGAAGAGCATCTGGGTTCTTTCCAGCTTCTGGCCATTATAAATAAGACTGCTATGAACATAATGGAGCACGTGTCTTTGTTATATGTTGGGGCATCTTTTGGGTATATGCCCAAGAGAGGTATAGCTGGGTCCTCAGGTAGTTCAATGTCCAATTTTCTGAGGAACCTCCAGACTGATTTCCAGAATGGTTGTACCAGTCTGCAATCCCACCAACAATGGAGGAGTGTTCCTCTTTCTCCACATCCTCGCCAGAATTTGCTGTCACCTGAGTTTTTGATCTTAGCCATTCTCACTGGTGTGAGGTGAAATCTCAGGGTAGTATTGATTTGCATTTCCCTTATGACTAAAGATGTTGAACATTTCTTTAGGTGTTTCTCAGCCATGCTGCATCCCTCAGCTGTGAATTCTTTGTTTAGCACTGAACCCCATTTTTAATAGGGTTATTTGTCTCCCTGCAGTCTAACTGCTTGAGTTCTTTGTATATTTTGGATATAAGCCCTCTATCTGTTGTAGGATTGGTAAAGATCTTTTCCCAATCTGTTGGTTGCCGTTTTGTCTGAACCACAGTGTCCTTTGCCTTAAAGAAGCTTTGCAGTTTTATGAGATCCCATTTGTCTATTCTTGATCTTAGAGCATAAGCCATTGGTGTTTTGTTCAGGAAATTTTCTCCAGTGCCTATGTGTTCTAGATGCTTCCCCACTTTTTCTTCTATTAGTTTGAGTGTATCTGGTTTGATGTGGAGGTCCTTGATCCACTTGGACTTAAGCTTTGTACAGGGTGATAAGCATGGATAGATCTGCATTCTTCTACATGTTGACCTCCAGTTGAACCAGCACCATTTGCTGAAAATACTACCTTTTTTCCATTTGATGGTTTTGTCTCTGTTGTCAAAAATCAAGTGACCATAGGTGTGTGGGTTCATTTCTGGGTCTTCAATTCTATTCCATTGGTCTATCTGTATGTCTCTGTACCAATACCATGCAGTTTTTATCACTATTGCTCTGTAATACTGCTTGAGTTCAGGGATAGTGATTCCCCAGGAGGTCTTCTTATTGTTGAGGATAGTTTTAGCTATCCTGGGTTTTTTGTTATTCCAGATGAATTTGCAAATTGTTCTGTCTAACTCTTTGAAGAATTGGATTGGTATTTTGATGGGGATTGCATTGAATCTGTAGATCGCTTTTGGTAAAATGGCCATTTTTACTATATTAATCCTGCCAATCCATGAGCATGGGAGATCTTTCCATCTTCTGAGGTCTTCTTCAATTTCTTTCTTCAGAGGCTTGAAGTTCTTATTATACAGATCTTTTAGTTGCTTGGATAAAGTCACACCAAGTTACTTTATATTATTTGGGACTATTATGAAGGGTGTCATTTCCATAATTTCTTTCTCGGCTTGTTTCTCTTTTGTGCAGAGGAAGGCTACTGATTTATTTGAGTTAATTTTATACCCCGCCACTTTGCTGAAGGTGTTTATCAGGTTTACGAGTTCTCGGGTGGAACTTTTGGGATCGTTTTAACATAGTATCATGTCATCTGCAAATAGTGATATTTTGACTTCTTCTTTTCCAATCTGTATCCCCTTGATCTCCTTTTGTTGTCTGATTGCTCTGGATAGGACTTCAAGAACTATGTTGAATAAGTAGGGAGAGAGTGGGCAGCCTTGTCTAGTCCCTGATTTTAGTGGGATTGCTTCAAGTTTCTCTCCATTTAGTTTAATGTTAGCAACTGGTTTGCTGTATATGGTTTTACTATGTTTAGGTATGGGCCTTGAATTCCTGTTCTTTCCAGGACTTTGATCATGAAGAGGTGTTGAATTTTGTCAAATGCTTTCTCAGCATCTAATGAAATGATCATGTGGTTTTGTTCTTTCAGTTTGTTTATATAATGGATTACATTGATGTTTTTCCGTATATTAAACGATTCCTGCATGCTTGGGATGAAGCCTACTTGATCATGGTGGATGATTGTTTTTTTCTTTTTTTTTTATTACCTTGAGTATTTCTTATTTACATTTCGAATGTTCTTCCCTTTCCCAGATTCCTGGCCTACATCCCCCTAGCCCCTCTCCCTCCCCTTCTTTATGGGTGTTCTCCTCCCCATCCTCCCCCCACTACCACCCTCCCCCCAAAAATCACGGGTCATGATGTTTAATCATAGCAATAGTAGCCCTAACACTGTAAAGGTCTGATAATCACTGAAGGGAGACCCCAGACTTAGATAGTATGCAGAGACAAAGAGCATTTATTCTGCAGAAACATCTAGCATGCAGTGTGTGTGTGTGTGTGTGTGTGTGTGTGTGTGTGTGTGTGTATGGTGGGAAAAATCAACCATTCATTGAAATGGCAACTTCATACAAAGGTATACTGACCTTCTAGTAGGGAACCAGAATAATTCTCTAGAAGTATTATGTAATCTCTAATGTGGTTGGCAGGGGCCAAAGCAACAACATTACTATAACTTTGATTGGCTACTATGTTAGTTCTTCTATATATAGTGGGTTAGGCAATCTAAAATTTCATTGGTGAATGCTGGGGAGGTGCAGGGATCAGCTTCTGGTTGGCGTGTGCCAGGTAGTCAGTGGTCTACATCCTATGTCATGAACATTTAACTACAGGTTGAGATCAGATTGACTAGCACAGATAACCCATCCTGGGATAAGATATTTTCCTGTTCTTGTGGTTATCCCCAGACTGTTTTTTGGGAAGGGGTTTTACAATCTTATTCTAGATCTTATGGTCTGTCCTTGGAGCTGGTGCCTATGGCCTTCTTTTCAGAATCAGGCCTGGTCCTTAAATGGAGACAAATAGGGTTTACATTGTCCTTTCAAGACAACTACCAAAATAGCTTGCAGAAATTAGTTCACTCTAATCCCCCTGCCTTCCACCAAGTGATAATAAGGTAAGAAAACACTCATCAAATACTGTCATTGTAATATTGGACTTATCAGCCTCCAAAACTATAAGGAAATATATTTCTGTTCTTAATGAATTACATAGTCTCAGGTATTCTGCTATAGCAGTACAAACAGACGAAGCCCATGAGTTACTAAAGGTAATCAGGGGTAGCCAGAGGACACGGCAGTCATATTCTGCACAACCTAAGGAATTAGAGGTGACAGTAAACACAGTGTCTGACCACTCAGCAGAGTGGGTAATAGACTCAACAAGCATCTGCATGACTAGAGGAGGTAGCCAAGTGGCAAAGAATGATTAGCAAGGATAGAACAAGGTAGGACAATATTAAAAAATGTAGAAGAATGTGGGTCTACTGTAAGGATAAGTATTCAAGTTCCATACATCTTTTGTGTATATCCAATCTTTCTCCCTGCATCTTTCTCATATTTCCGAATTTCTCCCTGTATTTATCTCCCATCATTATGTGTGTATATGTTAGTGTTTTTCTTTCTCTTAGTATTTAACAGAGTTTGTATTCAGGAAAGTGGTTCAGCCCCCAGCCATGTAGCCCATATGTTCCAGAATCTATCGTTCAGACTTGTGCTCATAAAGCCTAGCATTCTAGAATGCTATTCCCTATTCCTGATCATCACTGGATCTGAGGCAAGGGACCATATAGAAGGGTTTTTGGCTGCCATGCAGTTCTGCAGTACTGTGGTGGTGATCTTGGCCACACTGTTGCTTGCCACAGTGGATGCCAAGATTTATGAACGCTGTGAGCTGGCAAGGAAGCTGGAGAAAGCTGGCCTCAATGGCTTCAAAGGCTACACTGTTGGAGACTGTAAGATTCCCATTGCCCCAAGTCTTATCCACCCAAATTTACCAATTTCACTCAGAAATTTACCCATTTCACTGTCAACTTGTACATTTTTCATCCTTTTTTGGGGCAGGGACACAATCTTTTCAGTCACCATCTGATTATGATGACTAGTTTAATTCAACTATAAAGTCATTGTCATCACTATCTTCACAATTGTTAGTTCTATTATTAACACCACCACTACCATCAATATTATGTTTACCACCATTCACCACTAGCATCAGCAATACATCACCAGAATCAACACCATATAGCCAATCCAAGATCACCATGTTTACAATTAAGATGAGAGTCAAATCCATCGTTTCCCCTCTTCTCCTAGCTTCCTTATTCTTATGCTTATGCCCACCTTCTAACTACCCTCTTTGTCCTAGGGCTGTGTGTGGCACACTATGAAAGTGGTTTTGACACCTCTTTTGTGGACCACAATCCAGATGGCAGCAGTGAATATGGCATTTTCCAGTTGAACTCTGCTTGGTGGTGTAACAATGGCATCACACCCACTCAGAACCTCTGCCACATGGATTGTAATGGTAAGGCATTCCTGTGGACACACAGAACTGTCTGCCACCTGCCTCCCTTGTCATACATAGAAAGCAGTGTCTTTTGTTGTTGTTTTGAGATAGGGTCTCTCTCCAGGCTGGCCTTAAACTCAAGAGATCCTCCTGCCTCTGCCTCCTGAATGCTACCACATCTGGCAGCAATGTCTTTTAAATCTTAATCTTTTGCTGAAGGATAAAAATAACAAGAAAGGAAGAAACTCTCCAAGTTGATGGAGAAAGCATCCTGAAGTCTACACCAGAGGTTATTTGGGTCAGAAGTAGTGCAAATGCCCATTACAACCCCAACCTCTTTTAAAATGCAAGCTGCAGTTTTTTTTTTAACATTTTGGAAACAGGAAACTTTGCCCCATGTGAAATAGAGAATAATGTGCTATCTAGGCCCTGAGGAAAGATGCGTAAGTATAGAAATATGAACAAAACCAAACAACCTGAGGGATGAAACTTTCCAGGCATGCATATATTTATATATATCTATATATATGATTTTCAATTGAAATTTCTCTTAAGTTTAGCCACAATGATGGCTAAGGTTATCTACAACAGGCTAAAATGGAGACTATAATTATCTGAAGCCAGGCCGAGTGGAGGTTGAGATCATCTGTCTTGAATACATGACAGAAGTAGTCATCCAAGAGTGGCAAGATTGAATGAAGGTTGAGGTTGTTTAGAACTTCAGATGAACTTAGATAGGGCAAATGAATAATGAGTTTTTACTTGAGTAGGTAAAATAAAGATTAAAGTTGTTCAGTTTGAGATAACATGACCAGTAAGGTCATTTATAATTGGGAACCTACTTTCTTTCCATATGGGTCAGTCCTGATGAATTCAAACCCTATGTGATTAGATCCTTGATAAGTTCAGCTTCTATCTGAGTGTTATGAATGAGCTCAATCAGGAATTCAAATCAAAATGAAGGACAAATTACAGCTAGTCACATTTGTAATTATGATTATCTAGGGAGCTAGAAAGATAGCTCAATGGTTGAGTGTTTATTGCTCTTCCAGCAGACCCAAGTTCACTTCCCAGCACTCATGTTAGATGACTTATAATCCCTTATAAATCCACTCTAGGGGATCTGATACACTCTTCTAACCTTCCTGGGTACACCTATCCTTGTGATATACACCCATACATACATATAAATAATAAAATAATAAAATAAGACTTTTCAGGACTGGTCAGCTTGGTGGTTGAGAATACTAATTAGGCAAGTGGTAAGTAAATGCCATCCTGGCCTAGTTAACATGGCAGTTCAGATCATGTAGAACTATGTAGTATGATGGGTGAAACTCAATGTAGCTGGCCAGTATGAAGATTAAAGTATTTTTTTTTATTTTTAAAAGATGTATTTATTTACATTTTATATGTATGAATATTTGATGGGCATGCTTATATGTGTACTATGTCTATGCCTCATGTCTGTAGATGGAGCAGAAAAGGTGTCAGATTCCCTGGAATTGGAGTTAGAGGAAATGGAATTCCCTGGAAATGGAGTTACCACGTAGGTTCTAGAACCGAACCTGGATCTTCTTCAAAAGAAGCAAGTTATAACTCATAACTGCTGAGCTATCTCTTCATTCCTGATTGAGTTCATTCATAACACTCAGATAAAAGCTGAATTTATCAAGGATCTAACCACATAGTGTTTGGATTCATCAGGACTGACCGATATGGAAAGAAAGTAGGTTCCCAGTTAGCCACATTGTAGTTGAGGTAAAGCTAGATCAGCCAATATTATAGTTGACATCATTCAACCCTATACATGATGACAGTTGATGTAATCTGGAACTGACCAGTGTTGAGTGGAGGATGTCCAGGACCTCATTATGGTGGTTGGAGTTATTCAAAAGTCAAAGTCATGATAGTCAAAGTCAAAAAGATCATTCAACATGAGTTAAGATTTTATAGCACCAGTCAACGGCAATTGAAATAGTTCATGATTATCTAGCAAAGAATTTGGGTCATTTACAATTTGCCAAAATCATAGCTAAGATTATTTAGGCTTTAAGGAATCCAGAAACCTTAGGCCCTTCAAATATTTTACTATGTCACTAATGCATCGCATCAGCTCATTCTTCTTTTCCCATTCCCTAGACCTACTCAACCGCCATATTCTGGATGATATCATGTGTGCCAAGAGGGTTGTATCCTCACATAAGAGTATGAAGGCCTGGTAAGTTTGTGAGCATGGTCTGAACCTTGAACAGCACAAATAGCATTGCTACTAACTTGTCCATTTCATTTTCCTTTCCTCCTTTTATTTCCCAGGGATTCCTGGACCCGGCACTGTGCTGGTCATGATTTATCTGAATGGCTCAAGGGGTGTGATGTGCCTCTGAAAGCTGACTCAAACTATGATGACTGGTGACTCAGATTTTATAAAGATAGAAATTCCATTTTATCTTTTGTGGGTTTAATAAAAGTTGGCATATATAAATAATGCAAGATGTATTACCTGCCAGATTCTTTGGCTTTCTTCATGTTTCTAATGCCTCAAAGTACTCCCAGTCAATCTTTGCTCCACAAGTTCATAGATCTAATCTGGTGATACAAGATCACTTGGATGTTGGGGAGGATAGTATAGAAATCAAGAGCACAGTTTCCCTTTGATGTATATATGCTATCTACCACCTACTAGTTATGCTTCCTTTAAATAGACACTGAATTTTTCTCTGTTTCTAAAACTGAAAAACGAGGAAGATAATGAGAGCAGTAACTCATGGGGTTTATTTGGATAATTTAATGAACTGATATTTGGAAAATGCATACAGTGCTTGGCATAAAAATTTTCTTAAAGATAAGTATGTGGCAGCACATACTTTGCCACTCAGGTGACAAAGGCAGAAGATCACAAGCTTAAGGCCAGCCTGGCCTACATAGTAAGATCCTGCCTCAAAAAATTCAGTTACATATTTGGAGATAGAGTGGTTGGGTATATGAAAGATGTCTTATCTTTAAAAGCATAATTTTCATATTAGGTCATCACAGGGTCTTTATTTAAGACATTTGCGGTCTCTTCAGGGGAGAATTAAATTAAATAGAGCTTACATAGTGTGAACTGAGAGTTTAAAATAATCACATTCTTCCATATACTCTAACATACTACCCTTCTAAGCTCCAGCTTCCTGTTA